>NW_028182145.1:0-347000 GCF_964271855.1 Acomys minous
GTTGTTTGAAGATATAGGAATATTAAGTACCATAACTTGATCACTGTTAACTGTGCATGTATAGAATATCACACCATACACTCTAAGTATGAACAAGCATTGCTTTTCAAAATAATGAATAAATATTTTAAAAGATTCTCTGAAGGAAATAAATGACAAATAAAATAATCAAAGAGCTGGATAAATTGAGAAAGTAGCAATAGAAGATAATAGTGTCAAATGTTAAATAATTCATATCTTCTTTCATATACATGACCTCTGTTAATAGTCACAATATCAGAGGGAGATCATGTTATCCCCATTTCACAAGGAAATTAATGACTAATGCCCATGAAAAGTTAGGATCAGAACAATGCACCTGGCTGTACTTTCCATGTTAAGTTTCACAGAGCAAATTTAACACATCAACATGAAGGCAGAAAAGATCTCCTCTTATATGTGGGATTCCCAGTCTAGAAATCCAAAGAAGCATAGATATTACTAAGAGGAAGAGTGGATGGAAGTGAATTCTGTATACACTTGTCATATCCCACCCCACGGGAAAAATCGAATCAGGGTTCACATGAAAGAGGAAGTGGAGATTGAAAGTAGGGTACAGAAAAGTGAGAAATAATGAATCAAGTCAGGAAATTTCTGACCAAGATCCCCTTTAATGCCCGACTAGTAAGAACATATAGAGAGTAAGGTCAATAGGATCTATTCTAATCTCACCCTAGGCAAGAATACAATAGCCTGAATTGCTCCCTGTAGAACTTCCTAGTTCTCTGAGTAGTTCCCTGTAAGAACTTCCTTGATCCTCTGGGTGGTTCCAAGTTGGGACTTCCCAACTTCTTTCAAAGGTAAATAGTCCAAGGATAGCCTAGAACACAAGACTTCATGAGCGCAAGACCTCATCAGCAACTCGAAGGTCACAGCATGCAGCCTAAGCACAGGATTTCTGACATGGCAGAATTTAGCACGGCTCCACACATATACTATTGGTGTGCAATATCTACAACAAAGGTGAAGCATACAAATCATACAAATTCAACTGATGCCCAGGCCAGTGATTTGGCGAAAAGCAGCAGCAGACACATCAGCTTATGATACACAAATATCATTACATCCTTCCACTGATTGGGGCCCCTACAGCTCATAGGGCCCATAGCATTATGCACAGTGTGCACTTAAAGTTGTCCTTTGAACTCACTGCTAGTTTTGTTTATATTTATTATCTCTAAGTAATTCTTAGGAGATTTGCAGTGAGAACTTCCACTTTATTTTCTTGCTTCCTCAAAGCCAAGGGTCTTCCTGGCACAAAGTAAGTGTTTAATACATATTTTTCTTATCAACAGAGATAGATCAGATTTTGTAACTTGGAAACATGGAAGAGGGAAACTGCAAAGCTGCTATGATGCTTCTCTGACATAATGAGTTTAGGCAGAAACTTACAAAAATTGATGTTAAAATGTTTTTCTCCTGTATGAGAATTTCTTTGTTTTATACACTGTGTTTTCAGTATCTTCATTTGTTCTTCTCTAGCAGATACATATGGTTTATTTAGGAGAAGCCTTTTCTAAGTAACTCAACTTCCTTTCCGTGGTGGTTCAACTAGAGCTATCAGTGACATTCATTTCCTACTAGAATGTGCCATAGACCATACTTGTCCATCATACTTTCTCCTCCACCAGCATAATTAAGTTAAACTTCTGAAGACAGCTGACCACACACATCAATAATATTTCTGCAAGGACATGCAACAGAGGATGTTATAGATACTCCCAGTTATCCTTCCCACAAAATCAGAAGACTGCTTATAAAATGGTTCCATTACACAATAAAGGCAAGATTGAGATATGGAAGAGATTTTCATTGGCTGATATCTGAGTCCCTGCAGTGGCCTCCTTCCATTGTGAAACTTTTGTGCTTTAGGTTAAGATTTTAAAAGATTGTTTGTAAATACACACAGGCCTGCCAGCATCAATGTTACATGACTTGGGTGGATAGAGGACACACAGAGGCTCACACAGGATTGGTAGAGTAAAACATCAAAAGAACTGGCCACTGCCATGTCACACAGCACAGTTGGATGGAGTACACCTGCCAGCCTCATGACCTGCCTGCAGTAGGAGCCACTATGATGTTCAAGTATATGGTGGGCATATGAGAGTGAAAGAGAAGCAGACCAATTTGAGCATTATGAAGAGAGGTGGAGTTGAAGATGTGAAGGAGGAGAGGAGTAGCCTGTTGTGAGTAGCCTGCTCCAACACCTGAGGCTATGGTGAAGTGTCAGCCCATGCTACCACTGAGGGCCATGTCTGGACATGGGCAAACAACAGTAGGAGTCTGTGTGGATGTCCATGGCTCAAAATACCACTAAAGACCATGAGGAGGTCTCTGCCATAGGCTGCCACATGGAACCACATAGCTGACCAAGGGCTTTGTAGACCTGGCTTAGCTCCTCTTTAACTGTGGCAATCTGGATATCTGGTCCTCCCTTTCACTGGCTCCATCCCTTGGGAAAGCTGGCCTTGCACCTTGCCTGGGCAGCATAGTAGAACTGGCCCTGGTGGCAGGGCTGCAAGTGAGCCAGACCTAAAGTTGGAAATGCAAGAGATCTAGCTCTCTATTCATCTGTGTGGGGTGGCATAAGAGTGGGAGAGATGCTAACCTTCACCATTTGTAGCAGTTGGGAGAGTTAGCCAGGGGTCCTGTGAGTGAGAGAGCTGTCTCCACTCCTCACTGGCTATACAGAATTTAAGAGAGTGGACCCTACACTTCGCTCATCTGGGCAGCACAGCAGAGTTTCCCTTAGTGGCAGGAGTGCAGGTGAGCTGGTCTGGAGGGTATCAGGTCAGGAGAGCTGGCCCTTGCCACTTGCTGGCCGTGAGGGGATATTGGTGCAGGGAAGAAGCTCTGCCTTGCCACCTGAGGCATTTAGGGGAGCTGCCCCTGCCCCTGCCCCTGCCAGCTGAAACATTGGGACAGCTAGCTGGGGCAATGTTGGAGAGCTCATTGTGGTGGTACAGGTGTGGGGAAGCTGGTGGGTTGACCAACTCAGCTACCAGCATGCTTTGAATTAGCCCACCCCAAAATCTACCTCATCTATGAACTGCTGGAGAATGTCAGACCGTCAGTTCTGCAGATCCAAATCTGCAAGATCTTCATGACATGGGGAAAAACAGGATACCTGAGAGGAGTCATGGTGAGGATCTAGCATTGATGGTATAGCAGAAGGCAAAGGCCTCAAACCTGACCAATGACTCATTGCAATGAACATTTGCAAATAAAAATGTGTGCACGAAGGTTGTACTGTGGGACACACTGTGACACACTACAGCTTCCATGGGATGCATACTATACTCTGTATTGTTCTGTTAATTTTTAAAATTGTTTTTAATTTCCAATTGGGGAAGGAGGTTGCAAGACTAGTAAGCTGATATGAAGGGACAGGGAGATGAGTGGGATTGGGGTACATGATGTGAAATTCACAAAGAATCAATAAAAATTGTAAAAGTTTTTGTTTATACAATTCTTATTATAAAGTTATTCTTAAGTTCCTAAATGGCACTGTTATATTCATATGAGTTATTTCTAATCACACTTGGTTCTATTTTCTGACATCCATATACCAAATCTTCCACTGAACTTTCATACTGCCATTATAAATATTAATTATTACCAACTGTGTATTTATACTCTGAATTTTCTTTTACAGAGTCTATGAATATACTGATAATTTAAAGATGCTATTCTGGCTCTTGGGGCAATGTTCTGTTTTCTCTTGAATGTCTCTCTTCTACATTTTATTTGCACTAAAGTCATTTTTCTTATATCATTATTCACATTGCAGGGTTTTCTTGGGTTCTGAGAATTTTCTCTTGATATCTCACATGTAGAAAGAAGCTTAGGATATCAGCTCAGAGAATATCAAGGGCAATTGATGGAGCAAGATTGACTGTAGAATATTAATCAGAGACTTTTGTCTGTTCTCTTGTGCTTCTGTATCCCCAAAGATCATTTTTCAAAACCCAATGTATATATAATGTTAATCTCTGTGTATGCTGAGTGAGGGAAATAATTTGAGATGAAGAAGACCAGTTTATCTCTGCTTTAGGTACAGCAGCAGTACCACGTCTCTAACCTGGTGGTATTTTATACTCACTTTAAAACAAACTCCAGTCTTCTGCCTGTGTGGAAAGAGGTCAGAAGCCAAGTTAAGTGGTGAAGGAGAAAAATTCAAGGACCTAGCTACTTCTTTAGCTGACTATTAGCAAACCTTCCTCATATTAGTTGTACCCAGCCCTTAAATGCTGGGGCTTGATGTACCTCAGACTGACCCTCAGCTTTATTCACTGCTGAGTTAGACTTGGACCCTGATATTTGGCTATCTATTGGCTCTCAGTTTTCCACTACTTGGTTTCTGTTGGAAAATAGCCATAGAGCCCAATCTGGTAAAAGGATGTAGTAACTGTTGGATATGGCCAAATCTGGATATGGCCTTCTGTCTTACTTTCATACTTTTCTATATAATGTATAGGGTATGTGAGGCAATTGTGTTTAAACTTCTTTAGGAAAGGGCTGCTTTTTTAGCATTTAGCATATGCTTACTGGCATTAGTTAACTTTTTTTTCTGATCATGTTTTTCTAAACTCAATCAACCTCTCTTGGGCCACTGCTTTCTTTGTTACATTCATATATGAAAGTACAGTGAAACTGAAGTAATCTTATCTACAGCATTAGGTTGCAGTCCACTCCATTTTTTCCTTTTTTTTATTAATTTATTCTTACATCTCAATGGTTATCCCATCCCTTGTATCCTCCCATTCTTCCCTCCCTCCCATTTTCCCTCCTCCCATTTTCCCCTCCCCTATGAATGTTCCTGAGGGGGATTACCTCCCCCTGTATATGCTCATTGGGTATCAAGTCTCTTCTTGGTAACCTGCTGTCCTTCCTCTGAGTGCCACCAGGTCTCCTCCTCCAGGGGACATGGTCAAATGTGAGGCACCAGAGTATGTGAGAAAGACATATCCCACTCTTCACTCTACTGTGGACAATGTTCTGACCCTTGGCTAGATCTGGGTAGGGGTTTAAAGTTTTATCGCCTGTAGTGTCCTTGCCTGGTGCCTTAGTTTGAGCAGGACCCCTGGGCCCAAATCTGCCTATCATAATGTTCTACTTGTAGGTTTCTAGGACCCTCTGGATCCTTCTACTTTGTCATTCTCCCATGCTTCTCTCATCTAGAGTCCCAGTAGGATGTCCCCCTCTCTGTCTCAGTTTCCTGGTAAGTGAAGGCTTTCGTGGGACATGCCCCTTGGGCTAATATGCAGATATAAGTGAGTATATACCATTTGAGTCTTTCTGCTTCTGGGTTAACTCATTCATTATGATCATTTCTAGCTCAATCCATTTATCCACAAATTTCGGGAATTCCTTGTTTTTAATAGCTGAATAGTATTCCATAGTGTATATGTACCACAGTTTCTTTATCCATTCTTCTATTGATGGACACTTAGGCTGTTTCCATGTTCTGGCTATTATGAATAAGGCTACTATGAACATGGTTGAGCAAATTTTCTTGATGTGTGCTGAAACCTACAAGTAGAATATTATAATAGGCAGATTTGGTCCCAGGGGTCCTGCTCAAACTAAGGCACCAGCCAAGGACAATACAGGCTGTAAACTTTAAACCCCTACCCAGATCTAGCCAATGGTCAGAACATTCTCCACAGTAGAGTGGAGAGTTGAATATGACTTTCTCACGTACTCTGGTGCCTCATATTTGACCATTTTCCCTGGAGGGGGAGACCTGGTGGGTCTCAGAGGAAGGACACCAGGTTACCAAGAAGAGACTTGATACCCTATGAGCATATACAGGGGGAAGTAATCCCCCTCAGGAACTGTCTTAGGGAGGGGAATAAGGGGAAAATGGGAGGAAGAGAAGAATGGGAGGAGACAAGGGATGGGATAACCATTGAGATGTAACAAGAACAAATTAATAAAATAATATATATCTTGGAAAAAAAGTCCAATAGAATACCCCTCTTTCCTCCTATTCTTTCATTCCACTCTAACTAAATAATCCCAAAGACCTACCACTAAATTATACTATTCTTTCTGCTTCAGTGCATTGGATGTACTCCCCAACTCTAAGATTTATGTCTGCTTTGTTGGTTTAATGCTTTAAGTTTTATTTTTTATGCTTTTAATGCACTGTTTGCTTGTATCACATTGTGCTTCTTAA
This sequence comes from Acomys minous, assembly GCF_964271855.1. Taxonomy (NCBI): domain Eukaryota; kingdom Metazoa; phylum Chordata; class Mammalia; order Rodentia; family Muridae; genus Acomys; species Acomys minous. Next base: position 6,224 of record NW_028182145.1, read on the forward strand.
AATAACTTTTTTAAAAATTCTACTTCAAGAAGTTTATAGAACTTCATTGGTTTCTAGTTACTGAATTTTTTTTCTTTCTGTAACATGCTTTCTCACTTTTCACATTTATTTCAACCCTGTATTGTTATCTGTATGGTTGATTGTGATATATCCTCTTTCAGACTTTACAGTCTTGTTTTAGTGAGAAAAGAATTTCTTCTATGCGTGGGCATGGGGTACAATGCAGCAGCCAAAGAGACATCAGTGGTGTAGCTACAGATGTAGCAGCTAAGTCAACATCAGTTAATTGTGGGGGTCTTAACATAAAGCATTCGTAGTAGCAGTAATGGCCATTTGAAGTAAAAGATTGCAGGAATATTTTGTTGTAAATGATTTTGGACTCTTTATTTCTTTTTTTTTTTAACTAAGAATGGAGATTTCATGCAGAGAGGAGACCTATTATCACTGTTTCTAGGGCATAATATTGGATACAAGTATTCAGATCATTTGCCAAGCTTGGGTACTCTGAAAGTCTTAAACTACTGTGGTACCTGGGTGGTAATTCATGAGTATCAGACTTGTGGAGGCATGTATCAACCTTGGTAATTTTCCATACATAATGATTCAAACTAGATTGTGCTTACATAGTTACCTAGCTTCACCAATAACAAAAACAAAATGTTTTATTCACATGTACCAATGAAAGGAAATGGGATTACCAATACAGTTAAAGCACTTTTAATTAACTCACTAGATGCAAAATACCTCTGATGGTTATATATTGGTTTTCAATTGGAATTTTGGAATTGGCTATCTGGAACTGACTAAAATCCAAAAATGGAGGGTACACCAGTGAGTGATTTTGACTTAATTTGAAGTAGGAACATCCATTTTTGCTCTTTGTCTGCTTGCTCTTGGCTTGCTAGCAAATCCATTTCATCACTTATCACTGACATTAAAGTCTATTTGGGGGGGGGGGGAGTTCCAGAATATACAGAAGATCAGCTGAGACATCCAGGCTTCTGGATTGAACAATTTCTGGATTCTTGGACTTTATTTTTATAATCAGTTATTGTTGGATTAGCTGAACCACAGCCTTTAAATCTCCCATATATGCATACATGTATGTATGTACGTATGTATGTATGTGTGTATGTACACACACACATACACACACATTCATTCTATGAGTTCTGTTAGTGCAAAGAACCCTGGCTAATACAGATTTTAGTTCAAGAAGTAGTTGTAGAGCAACAGAAGTATAGGGATGAAATTTGCCAACACTTACTATTGCTGGAGCTTCTTCAGTTACTGAATTCTCTTCTTGGAGCTTGAATATAACTAAAAGTTCAAGATCTAAACTATCTTACAAAGTTAAGGAGATAAATGCATTTGATTATTATGATTCACCAATTGTGTACAGCAATGGGTTTTATGACTCCATTTAAAACATTTGACAGTTTGTGGAAAAAAATAAGGAAAATGATAGTGCTTGTTGGCTGATCTTAGCTTCTCCGAATGAATTGACAAAGAGTAGAAATGAGCCCCATGATAGGCTGTAGATGCACAAACTGTGAAAAGATTTCAAGTTAGTCCTGAAAAAGAATCTTTTTTTCCTGCAGCTATAGACTTCACTTTCAGAAAGTCCAACAGAAGCCCTCATTATAAGGCTGGCTGAATTAGAGTGAAACTTCAACTTTAATTCTTTGAGGGTTAAACTCAGCAGTTAAGTAAGGGTATTAATCAGTTTTTAAAAATGGAATCTTGTAACTGGGGATGAGAATTTGCAGAGAGACCCTATTGAAGTAGAACTTTCAATCTTCATATTCTCAAGGAATTACCTTACCTGAGAAAGTAATCTCTTCACCCTCAGAAGATGTGGTCACACCACCAGCCCCTGAAATACAGCTCTTTTCACCTTTGACTGAGGAAAGTAATCCTCCATTGCCTGCTAAACCAACAGTGCCCAAATGATGTCCCTCAGAACCCACCAATATTTAACTCTAAACCTATAACCAGATACAAGTCAAAGAAGGCTCCTAAAGGAAGGTAGAAAGTGTAATCCATAAGGAAATGCAGTACATTACTAAAGAGCTTGATAAGTTTGCTAACTCAAGCAGAAGTCTAGGAAATATGTATGGGAGTGGATTTTAAGAGTACTGGATAATAGTAGAAGGGACATACAACTAGATCAGGCTGAATTTATTCATATGGGCTTTCTGAGTAGAGATTCTAGGCTTAACATGGACATTCATATAGTTTTTTAAAGGTGTCAAATGTTTGTTTGGCTAAAGCATTTTTCAAAATATTTCCTACTAAAAAGGACTGAATGTTCATGAAGGAATTTTTAGGCTCTGGGAAATACAATGGTAAAATGAGTACATGTGCAATACCTAATTCTCCACAATGGGAAAGTCCAGAAAATATGCCCTTCACTAAACCTATAAATCACAAAATGGTAAGAGGAATACCAGCATATTTGAGGAACTTAGCTATTGTCCCTTTTTTGTTGTTGTTGTTCCAGACCTTAGGGTTTGAGATGACTCTGTTCAGTTGAATGTATTAAATGTAATTAATGCAAATGGGCCATGAGGTAGCAGGGACCTGGTATTAGCTCTGAATAGGCAAAGATGAAATGAGCATTAGTTAACATAATGGTTGCCACAGACAAAGCAATGTTCATAGTGGCTTAACTCATAATGGTCACCACAGGAAAAGTGAATTTTATGTTAGCATGAATCCTCTGGATCTTTAGTACTGTTTAACCAATCATGGTATTCTTAGGCATGAAATAGATAAGAAGCTTAATGAATTTTTGTTTGATATGTGTAAGTGAAAAAACTCTCAAACAAATTAGAGAAAGGATACATTGGATCATGGCAAAAGGGAATATTGGCCTGTGAATCAATATTCAGACATGAGGCAATTTGGAGCCTCAGAATCCCTTGAATGAAGTAAAACCAGTTTTCCCTGAGGAAAAACCTTGATAAAATATCTAAAATTTTTATTGTTAGATTTTATCCAGTCCTTCATGAGAGGGACCTAAGGCCCCTTAAAGTGGTTAATTATATACTTGGGAAAGAAATTTCAGGGGTCTATGGAATTGACACTGGTTCTGGGAAATTCCAAGAAACATAGTGGCCCTCCAGTTAAAGTAAAAGTTCATAGAGGAAAGATGATTAATAGAGTTTTGGCTGAAGTTCAATACACAGTACATCCAGTGGGTCCTCAAACTTGTGTGGTTATTTCTCCAAACCCAGAAAGTACAATTGGGATAGATTTACTTAGAAGTTGGCAGAATTCTGATATTGTTTTCCTGACTTGAAGAGTGAAGGTTATTATGGTTGAAAAGGTTAAATGGAAGCCTTTAGAGTTGCCTTTGCCAAGAAAAATAATGAATCAAAAGTAGTATTGTATCCTTGGAGGAATAGTCACTGTCAAGCATTTGAAAGATGCAGCATGGTGAATCTTACTATATAGACCTTTAATCTCCCATCTGGACAGTACAGTTAGAGTTACTATTGAAACACCATGACAAAAAATTAGTTTGGGAAAAAAGTGTTTGTTTCACTCAAAATTCTATAATTAAGCCAGTGAGGTCAGAAATTCAAGCAGGGCAAGAACCTGGAGGCATGGAGGGGAGCTGCCTATTGGCTTGTGACCCACGGCTCAGCTCAGCATTCATACAGAATTCAAGATCACCTACTTGAGGTTGGACCCACACACAATGGGCTGGTCTTTCCCCCCTACATCACTATTTAGGAAAATGTCCTTTAGGATTCCCCATAACATAATATTTGGAGACATTTTCTCAATTGAGGCTCTGTTTTCTCTGATAATTCTAGCTTGTCTCAAGAGGAAATAAAACTAGGTAGCACAAAATCAAACTTCAAGGGCCTTCTACATAGTGGAGTTCTTAGAAGTCCTGTGGTATGGGACATGGAGAGATAGTACTTCTAAAGTAAAGGATAAGTTATTGAACTTGGACCCTGTCATAACCAAGAAAGAAGCACAATACTTAGTGGGCCTATTTGGATTCTGGACACAACACACTCCTCACTTAGATGTGTTATTCTGGCCCATATAGTAAATGATTCAAAGAGCTACTAGCTTTATGTATAGCCTGGAACAGGATAAGACTCTTCAACAGGTCTAGGATACTTTACTACTTGGAGCATATATAATCCAGGATGCCTAATGGCATTTGAGTGGATGATAGGCATGGTGTTTGGAGCCTTTGGCAGGCTACCTAATTGATCACAGAATCACAGAAGAGACCTTTGGGAATTTGGAACAAGGCTTTACTCTCATCTGTAGAAAACTGTTGTGTTTTTGAAAGACAACTCTTGGCCAGCTATTGGGCTTTTGTGGAAACTGAATGTTTGACAATGAACTACCAATTTATAATAACCTAAGCTGCCCATCAAGAGCTGGGAGCTATCTGACCCATCAGCTAATAAAATAGTACATGCACAACAACAATTTATAATAAAACGGAAGTATCATATACATGGCAAGGCCTGAGAAGGTACTGAAGGCACAAGAAGGGGTTGTGAAGTAGTTACCCAAATGCCTATTTTTTTAACTCCAATTACAATGCTGTCTGCTGTCAATTTTGTATCTATGTCTTATGGCATATTCCATATAATACTTTGACTGAGGAAGACTAGGTTTTGGTTTACTGGTGGTTCTGCCTTTTATGCAGGCACCACCTAGAAATGGAGATCTGCAGCAATATATCCCCCTTCAGAGACAATCCTGAAAGACACTGGCAAAGGAAAAATCTTCATAGTTGGGTAATAAATGCATTTTGTTTGAAAGGAGAAATAGCTAGATGTGCAAATGTTCACTGATCCATGGTTTGTAGCCAATTGATTGACTGGATGGTCAGTGACTTGTGAAGCACATAATCGGACAATTGAAGAGAAGACATCTGTGGAATAAGTATGTGGATAAATTTATCAAAATGGGTAAAGGATGTGAAGAAACTTTTTTCCATGTAAATTCAAATCAAAAGGCTACTTTAGCTGAGGAGAGGTTCAATCATTAAGCAGATAGTAAGACCAGTTCTGTAGCCAGCCAGACTTTTCCTGCAGACATTCATGTCATTGCCCATGGTCCTATGAATAATGTGAATATGGTGATAGAAATGGTAGTTATGCCTGAGAATGACCACATTAAAGTTTACCCACTAAGGCTGACTTGGCCATAGGTGATGCTTATTGCCCAGTCTGCCAATAGTAGAGGCCAACACTGAGGCCTAGATATGGCATCTTATCCTGTGGTGACCACCCAGGGACCTGATGGTAAGTTGACTATATTGGAACACTTTACTCATGGAAAGGACGATGGAGTAAATACTCATTCTATTTATAGATGTACCTTTCCTGTATATAATTTCTACACAAACTACTAGCCATGGACTTACAGAATGCCTTAGGTCCCAACATGGTATTCAACAGAGAATTGCTTCTTACCAAGAAACTTAACAACCAGAGAAGTGTGAAGGTAGGGTATGATAATCAAATTCACACCAATATTACCATGTTTCCTACCATCCTGAAGCAGCTAGCCTGATAAAAATATGAAATGATATTTTTAAAATTAAATTATTCATATTACATCTCAATTGTTATCCCATCCCTTGTATCCTCCCATTCCTCCCTCCTTCCTGCTTTCATCCTATTCCCCTTCCCTATGTCTGTGACTAAGGGGGACCTTCTCCCCCTCTATATGATCATAGTATCAAGTCTCTTCTTGGTAGCGGGCTTTCCTCCCTCGGAGTGTCATCAGGCCTCCCCATCAAGCGGATGTGGTCAAATATGGGACATCAGAGTTCATGTGAAAGTTAGTCCCTGCTCTCCACTTAACTGTGGAGAATGTCCTGTCCATTGGCTAGATCTGGGAAGGGGTTCTATGTTTACTGCACATATTGTCCTTGGTTGATGCCATAGTTTGCACAGAACCCCAGGGCCCAGATCTGCCCATCATAATGTTCTTCTTGTAGGTTTCTAGGACCCTCTGGATCCTTCTATTTCCTCATTCTCCCATACTTCTCTCACTTAGAGTCCCAATAGGATGTCCTCACATCTATCCCAATTTCCTGGTAAGTGAAGACTTTCATGGGACATGCCCCTTGGGCTAGTGTCCAATTATAAGTGAGTATATACCATTTTAGTCTTTCTGCTACTGGGTTAACTCACTCATTATAATTCTTTCTAGTTCCATCCACTTGTCCACAAACTTCAGAATTTCCTTGTTTTAATAGCTGAGTAGTAGTCCATACTGTAAATATACCATGGTTTCCATATCTATTCTTCTACTGAGGGACACTTGGCTATATCTGAAATTAACTAAGACATAAAAATTGAGGTCATACCAGTGAGGGACTTTTGCTTAAATTAAAATTGAAAGATTTGCTTCTAATCTGGATCTTAAGTTCAGAAGACACATACCTTTAATCTGGATCCTCAAGACACACTTTTATTATCCTGCATGCCGAGAGGAATGAATCCTGTCAGGTCTGATCCAGCATCAGTGTCCAGTTCTTTTGTTATGAAAACATTATTTTTTTGACAACAAGACAAGTTAACTTCTAACAACACCCAGTCAACCTCAAAGAATATGATGAGCATCAAAGAACCTCTTTATGGAGATGGCTACAAATGTGGCAAATCAGCCACTCCATAAATGTCCTAATTCCTGGCACAAACAAAATTCTGCCTAAAAATAGTCAGATTAGATGTGGAAAGAGTCAATGGCCAAACTCTGCCAAGACAGGGTAATAAGCAAGTCCTCAATAGTTCCTGCCTTGCAAATAAGTCTGGCAGAGATATTGGGCCAGAAGGTGGAAGATGAGGTTCCAAAGTTATAAAGAGTGTTGGGTGACTGTTCAGCAGTAAACTCTCTCAGTCATTTTGTTCATTTTGGAAGCTGCTAACCTGCACTGCATGGTTCACTCAGGAATTTAGGTCTTATTCCTTCTCAAGTCTCTGAGGGGTGTTGAATATCAGATAGTTTAGTTTTACAATCAAGTTTAGTTGGTTAGGGGACAAAATCTTTTTAGATCATAATAAAGGAGTTAAGTTAATAGAGATGAGATAGGATAGATATTGAATTTCGTTCAGAAATTTAGGCCCAACAAGAAAGGAAAGATGTTTACTTCAAGTATGACAAATGTATATAGCCAGATCACTATGAATGTAACATTTATAGAACTCATGATTGTCACATGGTTCTCCCTGCTGTATGTAGTTTGCTTTATGCATGTGTAATAAAATAAATGTATATAAAAAAGACATATCTTTAACTTGGGCTACACTTTGTGATGGTAGCCTATATAAAGACATGGAAAAAGAATGCTTTTTCTTTTTGCCTGCTAATTCTTGTATTGATAGCAAGTCCATTCTCTCACAGACATTAGGACTATTTCTTTGAGATTCAAATATCTACTGATGAATAGCTGATACATTCAATCTAGCCTTGCAGACTGAGCAGCTTCTGGATTCTTGGACTTTCCAATCATAACTAGCCATTGTTGGATTAGCTGGGCCATGGCTTCTAAGTCATTCTAATAAATGCCCTTTATATATTTATATATAGAGATAATTCTGCACATTTGGTTGCTCTAGACTCTAGATCATTGGTTCACAACACAATTATTTTTGTTGCTACTTTATAACTGTAATTTTCCTAGTTATAAATTGTAACAAACACATTTATATATGTATAATATATATATGTGTATATATATGTATATATATAATGTTTTTAGATAGTCTTAGGAAACCCCTGTGGAAGGGTCTTTTCATCTCCAAAAGGCTCACAACCCACAAGTTGAGAGCTACTGCTCTAAAGTTTCAAGAATTTTGACTAATATAATATCTATAAATTTTCTGCAACATTTAAAAAAATATGAAATATCCACATGCAAGTACCAGAGAAATCAGGGTTCTGGCTTCCCTAGAAACTTGGAGCTGCTACTTTATGGATGTATCCCATCAATATTTCAGGATAACAACTTGATTCACTTACACAAATGGAACTTGACTTTTGATGACAAAGGTTTAACTCAGAGTGTCCTTTGACATATGAACCTGAGGAAGGCTGTTTCTGGTGTTTTGCTTGTATTTTTTAAAATTATATTCTTTTCTTTATTTGTCGTTCTTGTTAAAATATCCCAGAGAGCACATCAGAGACTTAGAAAATTCTTTTAGTTTTTTTTAAATAATACATTCCACATGACTTTAAACTCTAAAATTGTAAAACCCTTAAGTTTTGAAGGTACAGAGGTACATCATGAAGAGCAGATAGAAAAGAATAGAGTGCCTTCTTATCTAGTCCCTCTATGCAGCTCATTTATGTGACATCTATTAAGGAAATGTACAGGACAAATAGATATTTTTTAAAAAGAAATTGTGGAAAGAGGTGGTTTCTGCTCAGTGGCACTAGGGAAACCAGGAACAAAGATTATGAATTAAATACAACCAAAGGCCACTGTGGAGAAGTATATGTGTTCTGTTTACAGATGCTGTCAGCTGATAACCATCTGTTATGGGAACGCTGTTCCTCTTTTTCTGTGTCCATATTTTATATAAGTTAATGTCTGGGAAATATGAGAAAAGAATTATCAGAAAGAGGACAGTGTTCTCAGATAATAAAGCACACATACAGCTAGTTCAGAAGATGAAGGAAAACAATTTTTATTTCTTCACCATTTTTATATCGATAAGGATGCCATCTCATACCCATGACAAGGATTCTTTTATTTTCTGTTGATTTTCCTTCTCTGATAGCCTGTCTATATTCTACATCTCTATTTCTACATTTTCATTTAATGTTCTTTTGGTTGGTTCAATACCTATTTTTCACAGAGCTGGAGAAACATTAAGAGGGCTTTAAGCCTCAGGTACTTTGTGGTGACATATTTATGAGATAAAAACCCTACCATCCTCGATACCACAGTCTTTTCATTTATAATAATGCCAATGCATTGTTATTGTGTTGTCTCTTTTCTTACTGTGTAACATATTTAATCCTAATATTTTAGTTTAACATGGGCAATGCTGAGAGAGAGAGAGAGAGAGAGAGAGAGAGAGAGAGAGAGATCAACATTCTCCCTGTTTACCATGAAGGAGGTGGAAAATCTTTTTGACCTAGCTCAGTCATTCAAATCCAGCACAAATACTTCACCATCAAAGTATAAATGCTCACAAAAATGTAGTTTGCAAAGTGTTTCCCAAGAACTGAATCTGAGATCTAAAATATATTCTGTAAGACAGACTATCTGACCAATGTGGTGAAAAGCTGAATTGGGAAGGTAATAGTGGCAGTAACCAATGACTTTTTAGAAAAAGCTGAAACCACAATCACATGGAGCTGCCATATGGGGATCTCTTCCTTTCTCAGAACTTCAGCCTTATCTGCTCAATGGTATTCCCATCTTTTTTTTTTTTACCAGAAACTGCCTTACAAATCTTTGTCCAATCACAGATACTTGGGATCTGTTAACCTCTTTATTGGCAGAACATAATCTTTCTAAATCTGAAGTCTATTTACAATTAAAGGTAGTTATTATGCTAAGTATAGAAAATTAATTAATGAGTACAACAATAGCTTAGAAACATTAAAAGATAAGTTCTACAGTTATTTTTTCTTTTTTTAGTTTACTTTTGTTTTTGCTTTGTTTTTTGAGACAAGGTTTCTCTGTACACCCTTGGCTTCCCTGGACTCATTTTGCAGACCAGGCTGGCCTCAAATGCACAGAGACCTGCCTGCCTATGCCTCCTGAGTTCTGGGATTACAGGTGTGCATCACTGCTCCCAGCTGTAATGTTTTTCTAAGTAATATAATTACAGTATCATGTCCTTAGGAGATGGTTCCAGAAATAAATGTGTCTGTAAGCTGTATTGTGGTGCTATATGCGTTTAAGCCCAGAACTTAGGAGGCAGGGTCAGGCAGATATCTATGAATTTGAGGCCAGTCTGATCTACAGAGTAACTTTCAGGTCAGTCAAAGCTACACAGAAAAACCTTGTTTTGAAAAGCCAAAAACAAAGGTGTATTTAAAGGAACTATTCTATATGAAGATAGAAATGTAAAGCAAACCACTTTTTTCCTGTCTTTTTCCAAGAAGAGGTTGAAGCAATGTCAGCAATGGACACACTGGACATGAGTGCCATTCATGCTAAACAAGTCCGATGAAAAAGTGATTGTGTGTGTGTGTGTGTGTGTGTGAGAGAGAGAGAGAGAGAGAGAGAGAGAGAGAGAGAGAGAGAGAGAGAGAGACTATGCTCTGCAAAATCAACTTGCATGATTACAAAGGGAAACTGTCATATAAATTCTATTTTAATCCAGGAAACCATTATCCATAATTAGAATTACACATTTAATATAGACAGTCTTCAATAACATTTCTAAATAAAATAATTTACCTTATGTATGCTGTGTTATTAGAGAAAACAAAATTATTAGGATAGATTTAGAGGTCAAGCTAATTAAACATGCCATAACAACACAGAAGATTCTCAGTAACCTGACCTTTCTGTTTCAAATGAAAACTAAGTATAAACTTTTTTGTTACATTAACTATTATGTAATCTTCTATGCTACCTTTTGTAAGATGTGATGATTCATAATTTTCTTGGATGTGTTATAAACATTCTTAAATTAAGCATTTACTTTTCATGGATAGTATGACATTTGGTACTTCTGGAATGTGCTCCTTTGGGGACCAACAAATATGAATGACATGAATATTTTTAGTAACTAATACAAAGTACAGAATAAATTGTGTGTTTCTTTGAGTTTTGTTTGCTTTTATTTTATTTTTGTAAAGCAAAACTAACATTTGTCACCTATTCTTCTGAAAATGAGAGTTTATTATTTTTAAATTTTTATTTTGACATAAACGTATGCATATATATTGGGTTTTGAGTTGAATATATAGTTGGCAAATATTTTCTCTTATTTTATAGGTTGCCTCTTCATTCTCTTGGTTAAATGTAATATGATGTTAGATATCTTTTTAAGGCTGAAGACCTGAGTTTAACATCTGGATCTTATGTAATGGTAGAAGAAGAGAACCAACTCCACAAAGTTTCCTTCTGACCTCCATGTGGCACACAATAATAATAATAATAATAATAATAATAATAATAATAATAATAATAATAATAGTAATAGTAATAATAATAATAATAATTTTAATATAAGGAGTGGTTGTTCTATTATTAATTCTGCTTACTTATATATTAAAAAAATTGTCAAAACTACTCTAAACTTTCAAATCTGCTGTGCAGGATAGCTTTAGTTTGATGAAATCTCATTCATTTATTTTGTGTAAGATTTTCTTTAAACATTTCTTGGCTAATTCCTATGCAGTGAGTGAGATAAGATGGATAAAGTATCCATATTGTCTTTCAGAAGAACATAAGAAAGAATAACATAAGAAATAAGAATAAAAATAAGTATAGAATAATAAAAAGGAACATAAAAGAGTTCATTAAAAAACAATACATATAATGAGAAATATGAGATATATGGGCTTGAAGAGATCGAGGATAGTATAGAAGAGGTCTTAGATTTTAGAGTTGAATAAGATAGTAAAAGGATCATTCCAAAAAAAATGCTGCAACATGAGAAAACATGTCCTCCAATGACACATAGTGAAGTGTCTAAGAAAAAGGGTATTTCTAAGGGGAGGAGTTAAGCAATTAGAAGAGTTTTTTGTTTGCTAGAGACTTCTTTTGATAAGTAATAAATCCTTGATAGATTTTTCTAGTCAGTGAACATATGGCAGTGGTATGTAAAAGAGAGTCAAAAGGTATGTGCATGCATGGACAATTAAAGGAGGGATGTGCTAAGTTGGAGATTAGAGGCCGTAATTGAGCATTTAATGCATCTTACTAAGTTCCAGGGTGTGACAGCATGCAGAAGTCTATATTTGTACCAATCATTTATATGCAGTTCCTGTAGTATTAATTCTAATTAAAATCCATGTGAGAGAAAAATAGGAAGCTATGAAGGTGCTGCTACCATGAGGACTTTCCATTTCTATTTCATGTTTGGCAGAGACACAGTAATGAGTAATACTATCAGTTTACTACAAAGAAATATAATTAAATTCTTTCTCCCATATTAAGTATCACAGAACATGAAAAGAAGCAATCCACTGGCTGATGGAATTTAACAAATTTCAATTGTACAATTTGGTGGCAGAGGCTACTGGCACCAACATGACATGACTTCACAGCTCTCCACTGTGAGAGCTCTCCTCACCTGAGCCTTTAAAACAACCCTCTTCCTCTCTTTTGAGTTTAGTATGACACATAAAATTGATGAGTAAGCAATAAGTGCTTACGTTTTATTGAAACCTATGTGAAATAACTAATAAGACACAGACATAATCAAGAAAGAGAATTACAATACCATACTTGCTTTAACTCTCCTAAAAGCTTATTTATTTTTCATTAACTCACTGCTTACAACATTCCATACTCAGAAAACATAAACTAGGACCTGATCTTAGAACTAATAATAATGGTTTCCGAGTTCATTATTGTCTACAATGAAAATACAAAGTGTTTCACTGAAGGTGTTCTTTATTGACAAGTTTTCATTTGCTAAAGTATTATAAAGGCCTTAATTATAAGCTGATGGTTTGGATGTTTTAAAAACATATTTATTATCCCTTGGCTTTTGAGAGTCTTCTCTATTGACCTTTCATGGTGCTCTTCTGTGTTGTGTAGCATAAAGGAAGAAAAGACCAAGCTTCTAATGAACCTGAGGTAGCTGCCCTTCTTGGGAAGCAGATATGGTTTCATTTCTCCATTTAAAAGCTTATGTTTGCAAACACAGATGAAATTTCATCTGCTTTGCATCAGTTTAGTTTATAACTAGAAAACTTGGCAGTACATTTTGAAGCCCCATTATCAGTGTTTCCCCTTCTGAGGGAGAAATAATACATTAACAGCTTGCTTTTTTGTTTATTTTGCTTTTGCTTAAAAAATTAAACACTGTGGTGCACTCTCATTTTCTGTCCCTCATTCAGAAGTTTATTCTGGGCTGTTTAAGTGGAGCATCCCTAGAATGACAGCCAGATGGGGCCTTAGGTCTTTGTGTACATTGCCAAGCAACCTGGAACTCTGTTGATCATTACAAAAAGACTTGTGAAGTACTGAATCCACTTCCATCAAAGACACTGGTTTATAGATTAGGAAAATAATGTGACAATCAAATCATGGGAAAAAAAAACTCTTTTACCGGATATTCTTATACTACAGAGAGAAAACAGCAGGTACTTGTTAGACATGGAAAACACAGTTAAATTTGATGGGTACAAAATAATTTAGATAGGACATTGACAATTATGTAAAGGAGTCCATTAAGACCATTCCAGGGCAGATTTATTTAACAATAATCTTCATAAGGATGAATATCTACATTTACAGAATATACATTTGTCAATGAATAGGTATAGAAGCAAAAGAAGAAATGAGAAAAGAAAGCAAAGTACTTAATTGCTAGATAATGCTTGAAATCTGGCCATTATTGATGATACTTCTCAGAGAGCCAAAGCCCACAAAAAGGAGGGGAGGCAGTGGATGCCATTAGCACCTGATTTTCCAGGGCAGAATTTTCCATCATCAACAATTTCCATTATATCTGTAAAGAATAAAAAACTGATTGATCACATCAGTAATAAAATCAACTAAAGTTGAAAAAAAAGAAAAAGAAAAAAATTCCCATCTAACTCTTACAAAAATTTCTTTTTTCAGCTTGGTTTAGTTTGTGCTAAGCCAAGCACTTAGATTTAGCTAAATTTTCTTTCTATATTTGTTTTATTATTAAAGAGAAATTCATTGGTCAGAACATAGTCTTAGTCTGAATTGTTGTAAATATATGTTGTATATATTGTGGTATAAGACTTGAACTTTAATTTACTTTTTAAATTTTTTTTTAGTTTTTACACATGAATTTATATTATTCCACATATATACAATAAACTATAGCAAGAATAATCATGAAACAATCAGGAATTATATAAATGTTGCATTCTTAGTGTTTTGGCTATTTGTATTTGACAGCCTTGAAGAAAATAAGAACAAATCTTCACAAAGTATGATTTCACATAAAATTTTAAAAAACATAACATTCAGCTTATTCTACAAAGCTAAAAAAAGAAAAAGGAAAATTTCACTGTTGAACTTCATAAGAAGCAGTTGTAAATATCTAAGCTCTTATTACAAATTGGGCTTTTACATCTTAAGCAATAATTAGAAGCTGGGTATTGGGGAATTGGCACAGTAAAGACAAGCAAGTGTCAAGGATTTGTTGGCCAGTCAGTCTAGTTAAAATAGTGAGTGATCCGTTTGTTAATGTGCTGCCCCATAGTGAGATCATAGATCAATGAGAGATCCTGTCTCAAAACATAAGGTGGTTTCACACTTGGCTGAGGCTTTTGATGTGAATTTCAATATCAACTTGTTAGGAATGACTATTATGGGTGTCACTTATAGGAAGGGATATTTTATAGGTTGTTTAGTTGAACTGCGTTCTAAATATTAATGTTAACATTCAGGGTCAAATGTTACTGTAAGCCTTAATTAGAGTTTTCTTCATAGTAAACATCAACAATGAAGAGACTCACCTCTCCTAAAGGTACTTAACTTTAATCAATACATTTTTATCACACCCTTTAAGGCTCATGGAACATCATGGTAGAGGAGGTAGAAAATATGTAAGAGCTAGAAAATAGGGAAAAGAACTTCAAAATTCTATCTTCTGAGCATGATGCAATCATTGCAATATTGACTACATATTAGTGGGAGCTATGCACACTGAGCCTTTCAGCAGCCAGTCTTGGATGGAGGGGAGTGGTCTCTTGGAGCCCTAACCTCCCCTGGTGAACTATTGGTTACTGAGAGATTCTGGGCAAAGGGAGATTCATTGTCTTTAATTGTGTACACACTTGGGATCCCATCAATCTCCAATGGATAGCTTCATGTCCAGATTTACACAGACAGCCTTGGTTATACTCAGGGGATCCGAAAACAAAAAGACACCGGTATAGGGGCATGATTTGTATGGAAAAGTGGTTTTTCAGAAGGGTTGGAGGTTAGAGCAATTAGAAAATATTTTATATATGTATGATATCACAGAAAATGTAATTAATAAAATGCTAGGGAAGTGATAGAGGAAGACATCTCAAAATCAACTCATGGCTTCCACATAGAGGGAAAAGAAACCAAACACATTGGTGCACACATACATGCACTATACAAGTAAATAAATCCCTTTAGTCTTCAAAGCCTAGTGGAAGTCTCTGTTATGGTTTGATGTTATCTAAGTCTTAGAGAGATTAAATAAGCAGTGGAAGTTTACACAACAGCAAGCAGCAGGGCAGAAATTCCACTAAATTTCTAGCACATTGAGAAGATGGAATTATAGTAACTTATTTATTCTGTTTTCAAGGGTTTGACTTTATACCCACTGTCCTTCTCTTCTTAGTAGTGATGTTTGTCTCTCTCTCTCTCTCTCTCTCTCTCTCTCTCTCTCTCTCTCTCCCTCCCTCTCTCTCTCTCTCTCTCTCTCTCTCTCTCTCTCTCTCTCTCTCTCTCTCTCACACACACACACACACACACACACACACACACACACACATACACAGAGAATTCTTAAAGAATATTTTAAAATTTGAGTCATTTATTTTTCTCTTCCAATGATAGTAAATGAGAAAAGAGTTATTTAAAGTTCTTGCTCTCAAAAAAAAATCTAGAAGAATTTTATTTAAATAAACAAAGCTAGCAGTAGAGATATATGTATAAACACAGATAACTGAATTAGAAAGCCGGCAGTTCAAAAATATATTCGTTCGGTCACTCTATTGAAGAATAAGAAAAAGAAATCAATAAATCTGTTTGGAGTATTATAACACTAACACAGGCAACACTCAGTCCTTCTTTAGAACTGATTCTAGAAAATACATACTTGAATGTTTTTGTGGTAATGGAAGTTTGTTCCTCATTGTTTTTCATAGAAAGAATGAAAATGAATCGGTATAACTTTAATCTGCTCACACATATTTGCTATATGTCCTAACTAACGGGCAGTGCTCTAGTTTGTTGATTACATGTATATTATTCACTGTGGATGTTAAGTACCACAGCAAGCAAAGAGATGCTGCAAGAGTTTCAAAAGATCCTTTTATAAAATTGAGTTTACATACCAGATAAGGCAGTGTTAGGTCTGCTATAGGAGAGGTTGTAGTAAGAGTCTTTCTGATTTGTTCAGATTACATCCAGATTGTTATCCCCTCACTAGTATCTTCCTTTTCTCTTCTTCCCTCCCTCTTTCACCTTATGACAGAAGGAGAAATTATCCTCTATCATATGATCACAACTTATCAGTTTTCATCTGGATAGCCTGTGTCCCCTTCCTCTGAGTGCCACCAGGCCTCCCTACTAAAGGAAAGTGGTCAAACAGGGAACACCAGAGTTCATGTCATAGTCACTCCAAGCTCTCCACACATCTGTGCAGAAGGTGCTGTCCATTGGCTGGATCTGAATAGGGGGTCTAGGTTTTCTTCATGCATTTTCTTTGTTTGGTACAGCAGTTTGTGCAGGCCCCCTAGCTCCTGATTCACAAACCATTTGTAGGATTCCTAGATCCTCTGGTTCCTTATATCTCCATATTTTCCTACACAACTCTCACATGGAGTCCTAATTTCAAGTCCCAGCATCTGTCGCAATCCCCCACTGAGTGAAGGCTCTCAGAGGACATCCATGTTGGCCTAGTATCCAATTTTAAGGGAATATATACCATGTATATGTTTCTGAGTCTGGATTAACTTATTCAGGATGATCATTTCTATTTCCATCCTTTGCCTGAAATTTTCAAGATTTCCTTGTTTTTAATAGCTGAGTAGAATTCCATAGTGTAAATGTACCAGAGCTTCTTTACCCATTCTTCTACTGAGAGACATCTAGATTGTTTCCAGATTCTGGCTATTATGAATAAGACTGCTATAAATTTAGTTGAGCAAATGTCCTTGTTGTCACATGGAGCACCTTTTGGGTATATTCCAAGGAGTGGAATAGCTGGGTCTTGAGGTAGCCCTATTCTCAGTTTTCTGAGAAAGCACCGGATTGATTTCCAAAGTGGTTGTACAAGTTTGCACTCCCACCAGCAATGAAGGAGTGTTCCCCTTTTACATATCCTTGCTAACCTGTGCTATTACTTGAGTTTTTTTTTTTAATCTTAGCCATTCTGATGGGTGTAAGATGGAATCTCAGAGTCATTTTGATTTGCTTTTCTCTGATGACTCATTCCAATTGTAAGTTGTCTGCATTGACCCACAGGATCCTACATGATCTATACCCTGCTCCTCTCTGAAGATTCACTTCCTATTATTTTCTCACTCCTTATCACACTCAGCCACACAATACTTTTTAACTCTTAAATATTTCACACTCATTTCAACTCAGGCCCCTTATAATGTACATTGTTCATGAAATTATTTTATGAAGGTTTTCATATAACCACTTACTTCCCATCATCCAAAATATCCATAAGCTTTTCCTAAGCATGCTACCTGATGGAATCAGGCTACCAAGTTTTTATTTTAATATGCTATTTTCTTCACAGTATTTACTTCTATCTAAAATTATTTGTCTATCTCTCTCAACTACAATATGACTTCCAATAGGGGATGAAAAATATTTACCTTGTTCACCTTTATATCCTGACCACCTCATAGCTCTTGGAAAATGAAAAATTTTAAGATAAAGTTGTTTACTATAAATGCACACACACACACACACACACACACACACACACACACACGTACACATATCATATGACGCTCTAACAGATTTAAGATTTATCTGAATCCTTATAAAACTCCAGGTATTTTATGTGTGAAAAAATAAGAACTTCTGCAGATAAGCACAGGTAACAGAGTACTGCATGAAATATGTTAAAATATGTATATCAATATATTGATATCTATCAATGTCTGCTTGTCCATACCAATTTCTGTATTTGCTTGTCAACCTCACTAGCACATACATTCCATATGGGCATGGACTGCATAAATCATCTTTTATTGTGTAATAAATAAATAAATTGATTTAATAAATAACTTGCCTTGGAAAAGTAAAAAAGAAAAATAAAATACTTTCACACCATACCAAACCTAAGTAGCTTTAAACCTTTGCTTTGCTAGCATGTCTAGTTAATAATGACACCCAAATTACTGAGTACTTATTCTTGGCCAAAAACTATCCTAAATGCTTTTATTCATTTTTATAACCACACGCTAATACATTTAACACACAAAAAAAAGTGATTTAGATAGGTTGAGTAATTTGACCAAGGTAAAATAACAAAATTTGGCACTGATATGAGCAGGCTACCTCCAGAGTCTATGTTCTCAAACATTTTGTCACATCTTATCTATCTATAATTGATTGAAGATATACAATTTGTTTGGAATCTTGGCATGTGGTAGTTGTCCATGGTGATGAACATGGTTCAATTTCACTGAATAGCAAGAAATTACCCAGGTCAGACTATTTTTTTCCCAGGTCAACCTTTAAAATACTTGTCAGTCTGAGTTGAACTCTGGTGCCCCATATTTGACCACCTCCCATTGGTGGGGAGCCCTGCTGGCACTCAAAGAAAGAATAAGCAGGCTACCAAGATGAAACTTGATGGCCTATGAACATATAGTGGGGGAAGAAGTCATAGACCTAGGTAAGAGGGATAGAGTGTAAGTGGGAAGGAGGGAGAAACGGGAGGCTACAAGTGATGGGATAACAATTGAGTTGTAATCTGATTAAATTTATTAATTTATTAAAAATAAAAAATAAAACAGTTGTCAGAGTCCCACTTTATTGGAGGTGGGTGATTTGTCTATCTATCCTCACAGAGTCAAAGGTGACAGATCTATATTTCCACATTTCATCTTGATTCAATATGAGAAAGAAAACAATTCTGCTTTTGTTTTGGTACAGACACCTTAAGAAAGTTCCACTTGAATATAAATAAATATAAATGCACTGATAGTTAAAGGAGAAGTGGACTTCATCTTTTCACAGGAAGGAAAGTACAGGCCCAGAAAGTTGAAGGTTGCTGTCTGAGTGATAAAATGGCATTAAAACCACTGATGTCCTTTACGAGGTTCACTTTGGAGATGGTCAATTCCTGTTATCTGTTGGAAGCACAGGTAATTAAAAAGTGCCACAAATGTTCTGCTGTCACTGGGCTTCTGTTTTTAATGCTGTCCATGTTTTCCTTTCTTTCTACTGTTAATGACAATGGCAAAAGAAAATGATGAGGAACTTGTAAATGGGCCACCCCAATTCTAGAAGGTAGTTCTTACCCACTTATGGGCCAGAAAGCACATGTGCAGAAGTTAGATGACAGAGGACATGAAAAAGGCAGAAGCAAACTGTCAAGGGGAAATAGCTCAATACTGTTAAACTCAGATACAATCATTATGCTTTTCATGTAGAAAGTCTTTTGATGCAGAGAATATTCCCAGATTCTTTGCCTTGTCCACTATTCTTGAGTTTAATCTTGAGAGAAAGGCAATTCTAAGCCACAGGATTCTAAAGCAGACAGACATGTCCCTCAATCCTTTTACCCTGTCTGTTTTCTAATGATGGCCAGCGAATCCCTGACAATAAGGAATACCTTTTTTTTTTTTTAATCATAAAATCTTTGCTGGATTATTTGGCTGTGGAAACTGCTTCCATTACTTCCCCATTTACCTCAACAGGCAAATCTGATGAGGTAAAGAGTAAGGAGTCTCCATAGTAAATTTGTTAATATAAAGTAATGGTGAATTACAGGGATTGTAGGGAGCTTTGAATGATTGAACCTCTAAATAAATGTGTGCTATTGACACTGACACTGTCATACCATGCCATGACAATGACTCCAAAGCCTCACACCCATGGAAGTCCCTGTCATGGAAGCTCCGAGGGATGACAAAGCCACTAAGTGTACAAAAATATCCACCAAAGCTTTCCTTCCTCATTTATTAAGGCTCTAGAGACTCATTCTATTGTGACTAGCTAAGCTTGTCTCCAAGATCCAACTATATGCCATAAAGCCTGACCACTTTTTTATTCATATGCAATAACCTTGTGTTTTTATTCATCTGTATGCAGTAACCTCACTTTTCTGTTCAACTCCATATAATGAACATGGTAAGCTTTCAGGGTATTGAAGTTTCTCCAGCACAGAGCCCAGGCTACCTGATTTCAGCCTATGGTGTGTGTGTGTCTGTTTGTCCCTGTCCCTGGAGGCTGTGCATAGAAGTGAAACTAATATCTGAATAGACTATGTGTTTCTATATATACTAGGATTGATCTTACTAAGTGTAAGGGGGTTGCACTGCATTACCAATAGTATTCTAATGCTACTTTTTATTCACTTCACTTTATTAGTGTTACTTTTTGTGAATTTTAATGATTTGATTAGAATTCTAAGTCTTATAACTCTCAGCAAAGTGTTTTTCCTGCTCCGTCAGCTACCAAAAAACCTAGATTAGAACATGACTATCACCCAAGACTATCAATCCATTGATGATTTAGTCATAGGATCCCAAGAATTTTAACAATTTTGAGGCCTGTGGGTTGAGCTGAAAAGCCAATGAAACAGTCTAATTTACTAGTGTAGCAAGTAAAAGCTAACAACAAGCAGACCATAACTGGGAAGACAAACTTGGGAAATAAGAGAGATCTGGCCAAAATGTATTTGCAAACTATGTGACTTCAGAAGAATGGAGGTAACAATTTCCCTGTTCTAAGGACCATCAATGTATTGCTCACTTTTTGAAATCATACTTCTTCTTTCCACACTGTCAGCCAGATAGAAGATCAGTTTCTGTACTCATGCTATCACAAATGTCACGAGACATAGAAATCTCAACTGGAATGAGACAATTACATGCTTCAGATATTTGAATGATCCTTCATCATGTTTCTATACAAAATATAAGTTGGTGTAGAAAAACAAATTTATTAACAATATAGTTAATTTAATTATTGTTATCATAAGGGGGATGATTTCTTGATCATCAGGCTTGAAACAATGATGCCATGAATGAAATCTACAGAGAACTCAGATTCATTAAATGGTCCCAGAAATTAATTTAATTCTAAACTAAAAGAGATGTTACAATATGAAGTATTTTAGCACACACATGTGCATCACACCTTCACATACACATACACACACACACACACACACACACACACACACACACACACACACACAGAGGGGAGGGAGAGAGAGAGAGAGAGAGAGAGAGAGAGAGAGAGAGAGAGATTATTTAAAGTAAGCAGTGCCACACAGTGGTAGGACAAGGACTTACTACAGCTTTTCCAATGCTCCAGCATTGTTTCCTTTGGAGATAAAGGATTATTTCCTTTCCCTTTTTTAGAATTTAGATTCAATGTGGTGTTATTTTCTGTGGAAAGACAAACATTTTAATGTTTTTTAATACTTGACTTCATGACAAGAACAATTGCTGACCAAATTTTAAACCTATTTACACACAAGAATGTTAGCAGCAAAAAAAAAATTGTAATATTTTACCATGTGTGGTGGTTATTTTTATTATAACCAAATGTATTTCAAAAACCCAGTGATTAAAAAAATACCATTGCCTTAGGGCTTTCCTTTTATCCCCTGACAAAGAGAACATTTTATTACTAAATTTAATATGCTGAAAATCAAATATTATAACTGCAAAATTGGCACAAACTAAAACATTACTACATTTCTTTAATGATATTAGAGAGAATGAATGCATTAATGAAGTGAAAGTAACATACAACTTTAATATTATACATCCGACTGCAATTTGGCTCAAAAAGTATTCTGCATATGAAGTATAAAACAAGTGTGAAAAATCACTTTCCCAGGTCTTTATCAGAGGCATGACTTTTTCATATATTTGGAGTGTGAAGTTCCTAATTTCTATAATATATTCTATCTGTGTCACAATGGGATGTTTATCTTCTCTGAACAATGCTTGAGCTTTTAATATTTCCTCTGATACCCTCAGTGGATATCTTTTCTAGGTATCCCTCCATATGTGAAGGGTTTTCAAGAGAACTCCAGCAGAATCGCTGGTATCTAGAGAGCCATTTGCTCATTATTTAATGTTTTACATCTACTTTGCTAGAGAAGAAATATGATTAACAACAGAGCTGTAAAATAACACGTAGGTAAGAAGAATGTATCACCAGGATTGGGAAGCCCAGAGAGCATCTGTGAATGACAAAGAACATAAAAGGAAAGAAAACCCTTACACAGCCCAGGTGGTATGCAAGTGATTCCAGCCCCTGGGCTTCAGTACTTTAGTATTCTGCATATCTTCACAACACAAAGACAGAAAAGTGTTGTTATTCACTTCAGCTTCTTATTTTCTCTATACTTTTTAAAAGAGAGGTCATTATGGGATAGATACTTGGACTTTCTATTGGGACTCTAGGTGAGAAAGGTAATGAAGAATGGGGAAATAGAAGGATTCAGAGGGTTCTAGAAACCTAGAAGAAGACCATTAAGGCTGGAAGATCTGGACCCAGGTGAGTTAGCTCCAACTACTGTACCAACTAAGGACAATGTATGCAGTACAGGAAGAACCCCTATCCAAATCTAGCCAATGGATGGCACATTCTCCACAATTGTGTGGAGAGCAGGGACTGACTTGGATATGAACTCTGGTGCCCTCTATTTGACCACTTCCCCTTGGTGAGGAGACCTGGTGACACTGAGGGAGAGTAAGCAGGCTATCAGGAAGAGACCTCATAGACTGTGATTTTATAGTGGGAGACGTTTCCCTTCTGTCATAGACCTAGGGGAGGGGAAGAGGATGAAAGAGAAAGAGAAGGATACTTGGAAGATACAAGTGAGGGCTAATAATTGAGATGTAATATGAATAAATTACTGAAATAAAAAAATTGTTATTAGGGTGAGTGGCAGTGAGTGGCCAGCAGTGAGCAGCATCTCAGCACAGCAAAGTAGGTGAGTGAACAAACAGGCCACTATCCAAAACACAGACTTTGGGTGCCCTCAGTCTAAACAAGTGGAGGATAAAATGAAACCCCCACCCCAACCCCTAAACCCACAGTGGCTGGACTTCCCCTGGGAACAAAAACTTCTGGCACAATGCACTATTTTGAGTACTGGATCAGTGTAGGCCCCCTGAAGAACAAAGCATCAACACAGTGGAAGCCACACAGCATCTGGCATCCAAGCCACTGTTCTACTTTGTGACTTATTCCTCTGAGGAGAACAAGTAGCCAGAAGAACCCTACAAAAATCATAGACTCTAGGTGGTAGAGCTTGGAATAATGTAGATACAGGAAGACATAGTCTGCGAAGCCAGTATAGGAAGCAGCTGCCTTCCAAAGATACTCACCTCTGAGACTACCAGCTTAGAAATCCCAAGCCTTCTCAACAGATGTCTAAAAGGAAAGAGTAAGAAGATAAATCACAAAAACCAGGACAACATGCCTCTACCAGAAAGTCCAGACATCAGCAGATACCCTAATACAGGTGAATCTCAAGAAAATGACCTCAAAACTATGCTTATACAGTTATTTGAGAATTGAGTAGGAAATGAATAGATACTTGCAAGAATTTTAGGAAAATATAAACAAATGAATAGAGGCCTTCCAGGAGAAACGCGAAACCACAATCAAACAGGTGAAGGAAGTGAGCAAAATGATTCAAGACATGAAATGAAATTAGACACCATTAGAAAAACCTCAAATTGACAAAACCCTTGAAACCAAACAATTAAAGAAGGAAGCAGGAATCTAACAGAGAAGTATAACCAACAGAATCCAACATATGGAGGAGAGAATCTCAGCAGCTGAAGATACAATAGGAGTAAATGATACATCTTTCATAGAAAATATTAAAACAGAAAAATTGTGACACAAAACATCCAAGAAATCAAGGACACCATGAAAAGGCCTAACCTCAGGATTATAGGAGTAAATGAAAAGGTGGATGCAAAGTCCCAAGGATCAGAAAGTGTTTTTAAGAAAATCATAGAAGAAAATTACCCCAACCTAAAGAAAGAGATACCTTTGAACATAAAAGAGGCCAACAGACCACCAAATAGTCTAGACCAGAAAAGAAATTCCTCCCACCACATAATAATCAAAACACTATATCTCCAGGACAAAGAAAAGTTATTAAAGGCAAAAAGGGAAGAAGGCAAGTAACATATAAAGGCAGACTCATCAGAATTACACCTGACTTTTCAACAGAGACCATGAAAGACAGAAGGGGATGGGCAGAAGTCGTCCAGATACAAAGAGACCATACATT
This sequence comes from Acomys minous, assembly GCF_964271855.1. Lineage (NCBI taxonomy): Eukaryota > Metazoa > Chordata > Mammalia > Rodentia > Muridae > Acomys > Acomys minous. The sequence continues at coordinate 30,562 of NW_028182145.1, forward strand.
CCATCCCAGATTAGTATATCCAGCAAAACTTTCAATTACCATAGATGGAGAAAACAAAATATTCCATGACAAAACCAAAATTAAACAATATCTAAAACACCAACCTGTCTCTCCAGAGGATAGTAGAAGGAAAACTCCCTCACAATGAAGTCAACCACACCCAAGAAAACACAGATAGTAACATAACAGCAAAATCAAAACAGACACTGTCACCAATCACCACCAGCTACACAATAAAAAGATCTAATACCCATTGGTCACTAATATCTCTCAACATCTATGGTCTAAACTCCCCAGTAAATAGACACAGGCTAACAAAATGGATGCAAAAACAAGATCCACCATTCTGCTGCATTCAAAACCACATCTCAGCAACAAAGATAGATATTACTTGAGAGTAAAAGGCTGGAAAAATATTTTTCAAGCAAATGGACCCAGGAATCAAGTGGGAGTAGCTCTTCTAATATCTGATAACATAGACTTTGAATTAAAATTGATCAAGGAAGATGGAGAAGGACACTTTGTTCTCATCAAATGAAAATCCACCAAGAGGATATTACTAACATGAACATCTATTCACCAAATACTAGGGTACCCACATTTGTGAAAGAACTACTTTTAATGTTTAAATCATGCATGATATAAACACAATAATAGTGGCAGACTTCAATACCCCACTCTGACCAATGGACAGATCTTCAAGGCAGAAAATAAATAGAAAAATAATCAAGGTCATGACAACTGCAGAAACTTTTTTCCAAGCAGAAAAGAATATACTTTTTTCTCTACTCCATGTGGAACCATCTCAAAAATTGACCAAATAATTGGTCACAAAACAAGACTCAATAGATAAAAAAAAAATTGAAATAATCCCCTGCATTTTATTAGGCCACCATGGCCTAAAGCTGAGCATCAACAATAGAATTAACAAAAAACCTATAAACACATGGAAATGGAACAATGTTTAACTCAATGAAAACTGGATCAGGAATGAAATAAATAAATAAATTAAAGACTTCCTAGAATTTAATAAAAATCAAGGCAAAATATATCCAAACCTTTGGGACACAATGAAAGCAGTGTTAAGAGAAAAGTTCATAGCACTAGCTGCCTTCATAATGAAATTTACAACATCTAATTCAGGCAACTTAATGGAACATGTGAAAGTTCTAGAAAAAAAAAAAGAAACAAACATACCCAAGAGGTGTAGACAGATGGACATAATCAAACTCAGGACTAAAATTTATAAATTAGAAACAAAAAAAACAATTAAAAATTCAAGAAAACCAAGAGCTGGTTCTTTGAAAAAATCAACAAGATAGACAAGCCCTTCGCCAAACTAACTAAAAGGCAAAGAGAAGTACCCAAATCAACAAAGTCAGAAGTGAAAGGGGAGAGATAACAATGGATACCGAGGAAATCCAAAGAATCATTAGGTCTTACATGAAAAGCCTATATGCCACAAAACTTGTAAATCTAAGTAATATGGACAATTTCCTTGATAAATTCCACTTACCAAAATTGAATCAACATCAGGCTAACAAATTATATAGTCCTATAACCCCTAAGGAATTAGAAGCAGTCATCAAAATCTCCCAACTGAAAAAAAAGCCTTGGGCCAGATGGATTCCGTGCAGAATTCTACCAGACCTGAAAAGAATAACTAATACCAATATTTCTCAAATTCTTCCACAAAATAGAAACAGAAGGATCACTACCAAACTCATTCTATTTAGGCACATTCACCCTAATAACTAAGCCACATAAAGACCAAACAAAGAAAGAGACCTTCTCCCTTATGAACATAGATGCAAAAATACTCAATAAAATTCTGGCAAAGTGGATCCAAGATCATATAAAAAAATCTCATTCATCATGACCAACTAGCTTTCATACCAGGCATCCAGGAATGGTTCAATATATGGAAACCCATCAATATTATTAACCATATAAACATCATCTCTTTGAATACTGAAAAAGCATTTGACAAAATCCAGCATCTTTTTATATTAAATGTCTTAGAAAGATTGGGGATATAAGGTACATATCTAAACATACTAAAGGCAATATACAGCAAGCCTATAACCAACATCAGACTAAATGGTGAGAAACTTAAATCAATCCCACTGAAATTAGGGACATGACAAGGCTGTCCACTCCCTCTATTTTTCTTCAATATAGTACTTGAAGTCCTAGCTAGAACAATAAGACAGCTAAAGGAGATCAAGGGGATACAAATAAAAAAGGAAGAAATTAAAGTCTCACTATTCGCAGATGATATGTTAGTATCATATATCAGTGATCCTCAAAATTCTTTGAAAGAAATCCTACAACAAATAAACAACTTCACCAAAGTGGCAGGATCCAAAATTAACATGAAAAAGTTGGTAGCCCTCCTGTATACCAATGATAAACAAGTTGACAAAGAAATTAGGGAAACCACACCCTTCATGATAGCCTCAAATAATATAATGTTTCTTGGCGTACATCTTACCAAGTGAGTGAAAGACTTATATAAAAAAATCTTCAAGTCTCTGCAGAAGGAAATTGAAGATGATATCAGAAAATGGAAAGATCTCCTATGCTCATGGATTGGGAGAATCAACATAGTAATAATGGCCTTCCTACAAAGGCAATCTACATATTCAATACAGTCCCTATCAAAGTACCAACACAATATTTTACATAACTGTAAAGATCAATTTTCAACTTCACATGGAAATTTTTAAAAAAACATGATAGCTAAAACAATCCTGTACAATAAAAGACCTGCCAGAGGAATCTCCATTCCTGATCTCAAGTTATATTGTCGAGCAACAGTAATAAAAATGGCATGGTCCTGACACAGAAGTAGACCAGTTTACCAATGCAATTGAATGAAGATCCAGAAATAAATTCACACACCTATGGTCATTTGATTTTTGAGAAAGAAACCAGAAACATACAATGGAAAAATGACAGCATCTTCAACAAATCATACTGGTCTAAATGGATGTCTCGTTGTAAAAAATACAAATATATCCATATTTATCACCCTGTACAAAACTAAAGTCCAAGTGGATTAAAGACATAAACATAAAACCAGACACACAAAATCTCTTTGAAGAAAAAGTGAGAAAGATCCTAGAACACATTGACACAGGAGACAACTTCCTAAACAGAACACCAACAGCTCACATTCTAGGATCAATAAGTAATAAATGAAACCTCATGAAATTGGAAAGCTTCTGTGAGGCAAAAGACAATCTCATCATAACAAAGCAACAGCTTCCAGATTGGGAAAATATCTTTACCAACCCTACATCTGACAAAGGGTTAATATCTTAAATATATGAAGAACTCAAGAATTTAAACACCAGCAAACCAAATAATCCAATTAAAATCAGGGTACAGAACTAAACAGAAAAATCTCAATAGAGGAATATCAAATGTCTAAGAAACACTTAAAGGAATACTCAGCATCCCTAGTTATCAGGGAAATGCCAATCAAAACGACCTTGGCAAAGATCATTAACTCAAGTGACAATACAGGCTGGCGAGGATGTGGGGAAAAGGGAACACTCTTCCACTGTTGGTGGGAGTTGAAACTTGTACAAGCACTTTAGAAATCAGTATGGTGCTTTCTAAGAAAATTGAGAATAGTTCTATCCCAAGACCCAGCTATACCCCTGGTGGGCATATATCTGAAAGGTGTTCCACCATACAACAAAGACTTTTGCTCAAATATATTCATAGCAGATTTATTCATAATAACCAGAATCTGGAAACAAGCTAGATGTCTCTCAACTGAATAATGGATAAAGAGACTGTGGTACATCTACTCAGCTATTAAGAACAAAGAAATCTTGAAATTTGCAGGATAATCATCCAAAGTGAGATAACCCAGACACAAAAAGACACACGGTATATACTCACTTATTAGTAGATTTAGCCCAACAAAGATGTCCTCTAAAAGACTCCATCCAGTGGGGTATAGAGACAGTTACTGAGACTCAGAGGTGGACACTGGGCAGAGTGCTAAGAGTTGTAGTGTGGCCTTTCCAGGCCACAGAGGAAGCTGATACAAGTAGTACAGAGGACAGTGGATAAGCTGAGATCAAACATTAGGGAAAGATGGTTCCCCTTTTTAAGGCATAGGGGAGTAAAGGAAAGGGCATGAGAGAGGGGATGGAATAGGGAGGTGATGAAGAAGTGGGATTGGAAGGTGTTGAGGGAGGGGGGTGCAATTGGGATGTAAAGAATTCAAACGACAGAACAAGCAGGTAACTTATATTGCTAATCTAATTACATGGGAATAGCTCTGAGACTGAGTAGGGTATGAATGTCTATGCATAGACAAGGCCTCATGATGGTCACAGATTCTCTGTGACTTATCATTAGAGGCCATTCTTAGTATGGCACAAAAGAATATTTGCAGATGTCTTACTTCTGCTCATACAATGAGTAGAGAACCAGTCTTAATTGTTCTGTACATCCCACACACCTCATACAATTATAATCTTAGGACTGTATAATGCTTGTGAGAAGTTATGTTTTCAGAACAAAAGAACCAGACACTGATGCTCCCTCAGACCTGAGAGGATTCATTCCTCTCAGCGTTCTGAATGCTGACATTTTGCATCCTCCATGTTCTAGCCCCAGGCACCTCAGTTGCTGTCACCCATCAGAATTGGACAGCATCCAGGACAGCAGTGTAGAATGCTTCTGATCCCAGTTGGTCCAGGCTTTCAGACTGTCCCACACAGGACTACAATTAAGCCTAGAATTTCTCAGAATTTAGAAAATGAACTGCAAATGCTTTCACTGGATTACTTAAGCATTTTCCCCAATTTTTGGGAGGCCTTTAAAAGATTTTTTCCCTAAATCAGCCTGAAAACCCCATAAGAAGATGATGTCCAAGTTCATCTAAGGGGAGGTTGCATAGGTTTTTCTTTGCTCTCTTGGGCTACAGATGCTTATTTTCATTGTGAGGTGGTTATAAGCTATTATTGGTTTTTGAGAGAAAACTAGATGGGATGTCTCTATTTTCATTTATCTTTCTTTTGTAGAGAATGAGATAGGATCTGATAAGAAAGAAATGTGGGGAAATAGAAATATTGAGGGAGGATAAAACAAAATGTAGATTATTGAATCTACTCCTCAACTTAAGGCCTTAATTGTTACTCACAAAGAAGGCTATTTTAATTCATTGGTATAGCACTTGCATATTGATATAAATCTATAAACTAAAATTAATCTAGTTTAATTTTATCACAAGAATATATATCCTAGGCCTAACAGATAGTTATGATTCTTTTTTTGCAGCTTTAATATTTTCTTAAGCAAAATAATCCCCACCCAGAAAAACAAATATCTTATGTTTATCATATTTATAAAATCTGTGTGTATATGTATGAATATACTCTATATGTATGTAAATTATTAATATATATAGAATACTGTGAGAAAATAAGATTAGATTTTAAGAGAGGTGACAAAGGGGAAGGGGATATATATATGTCATCAATTCATCAATTCAAAAATATTTAGAGAGAAAGATAGAAGAAAGAGAAATCAATTAGAATTATCTAAAACTCTGAAATGATTAGCACTGGTTTAAAATTTCCTAGCAACTATTTCTTAAAAGGAATATTTAAATTTTAGTTTTAAATTTTAATAAGAAATTTTTCTGATTTCTTTATACTTCAAAACTTCTGTATCTCAATCACCTTTATATTTTCTTGTACTCATGAACAGGGATCAAATTTACTTTGATATCAACAACATCCATCCCCATGTGAAAACAATTCTTTTTCTTTTTTCTCATATGTACACAAAGGCAAACAGTTTATACAGATTATTATTTATTAGTATGTATTGTATTTTATGCCAATATCACTTTTTACTGTTTATTTTTGTATCAGATTTGTTCATTTTTTTCTCAAATTTAGTCACAGTTTTAGAGCCTTTACTCAGAACAGAGCATTCTGAGAGATAGTTATGATTCTATAGATACACAATGTAGCATAGTTAAATATGGTCTTCAAAAGCCTGAGAGACCCACTGAATATGACATTTAAATATGTTTTTATTATTCTAAAAAATCTTTGACAACAAGACAAGTTAGCTCCTGGAAACACCCAGACTACCTCAAAGATGATAAACATCAAAGATCCTCCTTATGGAGTTGTCTTCAAATGTGGCAAACAAGCCACTGGGCAAAATGTCCTCGTTTCTGCTACAGACAGAATTCTGCCTAAAAATGGGCCAGCTTAGATGCAGGTAGAGCCAAAGGTCAACATCTGCCAAGAGAGGGTAAGCAAGTCCCTAATAGTTCCTGACTTATATAGTTATTGGGCTAGAAGGCCAAAGATGGTGCTCCAATGTTACAGATAGTGTTGAGTGACTGTTCAGGCAGTAAACTGTCATAGTCATTTTTTCATTTTGGAAGCTGCTAACCTGCACTTTCAGTTCATTTGTGTATCCCTTCTCAAGTCTCTGATTGGGGTTGAAGACTACATACTTTAGTCTTACCATTAAGCTTAGTTGTTTACAGGTTAAGATGCTCTTAGATCAAGATATATGTTTTAAGTTAATAGAGATGAGATATGATAGATATTGATTTTCCTTCAGAAATTTAGACCCAACAAGATAGGACAAATGCTTTATTCAAGTTTGATGAATACAAATTGTCAAGTCTCTATGAATGTAACATTTATATAACTCCTGTTTGTTTCATGATTCTTCCTGCTGTATATAGTTTATTTCAATTCATGTATAATAATATAAATATGTATGTTAAAGTTAATAAAAAAGAAAAATGTTATTAAGTTTAATGGATATGGGTGCTGTGCCCAAATGTGTATTTATGTATTCCATGAATGCCTGATGCCTGAGGCTAGAAGAGATCAAGAGTTATTCCAGTTGTGGGGTTACAAACAATTATGAACTTCTATTTGGGGGCTGGGAATAAAACCTTGGTCCTCTATAAGATCAATAAGTATTGTTCACTGCTGAGCCATCTTTCTTCAGCTCTGTTTTCTCTATTCCTAATGTTCTGGCATCTAGGGTCTCATTTGTCAAAGGAAGAAGATCCTTCACCCAAACTAATCAATACCTAAAGCTAGTAAAAGATTTTTCTGCAAGATTGTCTTCCCTATGTAAACAAAGCCGTGCTCCCTAAAATCTGCTTTCTGAATTGAACTCTTACACGAGACAATGCCAAGTCACAGAAAACTAAGGAACCAGATTCTGCTGAAATTTCACTGGCTATGTTTAGTTGCTCCTCCTACCTAATTTATTCCTCCCTCAAAATCCATATTTTTCTATATTACCCCCCAACTGCACTGTCTGTTTCCTCAATAACTGCTCATGGGTTTCACCAGGTGCTCAACATATCTTTTCTGCCTCTTGTAAGAGCTGCATCACACAGGGGCATGACAAAATAAGAACTTTCAAAGTATGTATGACTATGTTACCTGAATGCATGGCTGTGTTTGTGTTGTCTGGTGAATGAAGGCCAGGAAAAGGCATAAGATATGCTAGAACTGGAGTTCCAAATGATTGTGAAATATCATATGGGTGCTGGGAATCAAACCAGTCCTCTGGAAGAGTACACAGTGCTTTAAGCTGTTGAGCCATCTTTCTCTTCATCCTCCAAGGACATCTTCTCTCAAGGAGAGCCATTCCTGTAATTGTGTGTCATCAGACTTGATAAAAAGCAAATCCTTAGTATGTACAGTCAAAAACAGTTCTTTAATAATGCATGGCTCTGAATTACAACTTTTAAAAAGCTCTTCTATCTTTTAATTGATTCAATGTGTTAAAAACAAAACAAAACAAACTAATTAACCAAATACCTCATCAATTATGCCGCCAATGCATATATCTGAAGATAATCAGCTGCTGTCACATTTACATATTTATTTCACATGGCCTGATATGTCTGTATTTTACCTGAATAATTAACATTATGGTGGCTTCCTACTTCTTATAGCTGGTGTTCAGTTGACTCTGCTATTCAATTTCCTCTATTGGAGTCAGAGTGCTCCAAGGCTTGGACTATTTCATTGGTGCAACCAAGCACTGTTATTGTCAGGTTACATTTAATTAAAGCACAGCAACCTGTAAAATAAATATTTCACTTCAGAGGTCTAAGCCAACCTTTGCTACTATTATTACTTTTCCAAAAACTACACTGTGCCAAAAACAAGAAGAAGGTATAACAGGTGAAATTTTGGAGTCAAAGAAGAAAATCAGAAATCTATATTTTTTGGCTTATTTGATATTTTTCCTTATTACATCTATACACTAAATATATCAACAAAATGTCATCTACATCAGATACTCAGAATTACTGAATTTAAATTTTATAAACAATAAACAGCTTTGGAGACCAGGCATGATTTATAACATCTTTGATCTCAAAACTCAGGAGGCAGAAGATAACAGATATCTGTGAGTTCTAGGACATCCTGGTCAACAAAGTGAGTTCCCTGTCAGCCAAGACTACATAATGAAACCATGTTTCAAAAAGCAAAAACAAACAACAAAAATTCCAGCTTCTGAATCTTTATTCTAAATGTGGTAGGCATGTATAGCTGTGTGGATATGTATGTACCTGTATGGGTAATTGAGAGTTGATCTGTTATGTGGATTGGGCAATGTCATTAACTAAATACCAACTCTGCTCATGTACATTGTTTAATTTCTGAATGTTTCACTTAGCTTTTATAATAACATTATACAGATCATGATTATAGAATGTTAGCTCAATGTAATTACCTTATCACTGCAAACACTCTAATCATAAGCTCCTGACTTGACATTTGTAGCTATTTTGGCACATGTAGCCTGCGTTCCACAATAATAAAAAGAAAAAACCGAAGCCCTCAGTCCTAAACATGGTTCTTTCTCAATTGCTTTCCTATTGCTTTAGGATGATATTTTCAAACTAAATTATTTATATTTTGTTTCAGTTAAAATCATGAAAGACATTATTCTTATATATATACTTCTACATGCTCAGTGTATAATGTATAATGAGGAGCAAGGGATTTAGCCCAAGGCCTTCTGGCTCCTTCTAGGCTCCTTCTGTGAGGTCTTTTCAAATCTTTGATCTCCTTTTCTTCTAGAAGAGAGTGGAGTATTATCTGGGTAATTAAGTGAATGTTGCCTCTGCCAGGGTTAAGCTGAGAATTTAGTGGTTTGGCCATACAAACATGTTTTCCATACTTACTTTTCTTTGCCAGGTCTTTCCCTGTGAATCACACTGTACCATGATGTCCTACCTGGGGAACATATACTGGGAACCTGTCTATATGAGCAGGTAGTCTCAGTCCTTGTCTGTCATCCTGTTGTGTCATGTGATATTTTTCTGGGAGCTGTCCTATGAGAGATCATGTGATGTTTTTCTGGGAGGTGTCTTGTGAGAGGGCATGAGATGTGTTGAAGATATGTGAGAGGGTACATGATTGTTGGAAGGAGTATAAAAAGAACCATGGACAGTGGAATGAGGCTTTCTGCATTGCTAAGCCATGGAAAACTTCACTGGTCTTGGATGGTCTTTGCTTCACAGAGAGAAACGTTACTGAGAATCTTTTTGTGGTACTTCTGACTGCTTTCACTGAATCTTGTTGATTTAGGGGAGCCTTGGAGTTTCATCTGGATCATGCTGCCACTGTAGATTACTGTTGCTGCTTGATGTTGGCTATTGAACTGGGCTTCTGGTATCCTGACACTGCAGAGTTGAATTGGCACAAGGACCTATGTCTAAACAGGTCCACAAACACTTTTTTATATTAACATTCTTTCTCCCTTTCTCTGTTTTGTGGGTTAGAAGTGAGGTTGAAGTGTTTAAGAACCCTAAATAAAGTAGGTTGTGAAAAATCTAGCCTACACTGGTGTTCTGCTGTTGTATCTTGAAACCATAGTCAGTTCTTTCTCTGTCCCCTGGCCAAAGATGGGGCCCCAGGGGATGGTGCTGCAGTAAAAAGGGGAGAGTCACAATTGTTCAAAAATTTGAAATTCAGTGCTTTCAGTTCCATCTGGGAGACCAGGCAGAGGATGGGCAGCAGGTGGAGGATGGGGGTAGGGGATTGTACATCTAACTTCTATGATCCTGTGTGCAGCACTCAGATCGTGATACCACCACAGAGGGCCACAAATTTACAAGATTGACACCTTGATTATCTCACCTTGACCATATGACCAAGAGTCTCAGGCTTAGCCTTTCAGTATTTATTGTCTCCATGAGTGGTCCCTTGGGCAGGCTGAACTACTATGTCTATCTGGGTTGTCAGTTCCTCCATCCTGGGCAGCTCCTGCCTAGACTCAGCCAGGATAGGTGTGGGTCCAAATGACCACAAACTGTCTCAGGTGTTTATACTCAGCCTTATCTCTCTGTGATGCCTGACAGGTTCAGCCTTCAAAGAGCAGAGAAGCCTGTCCTGATTCTTTTGTGGCTAGAAGTTAAATGAATGATTCTTAAAGTTAGTGTGAGAGGGGTGTAGGTGAAAGCAGGAGTAAAATTCTATCTTGAGACATACAACTCTTCCAAAGGAGCTAAGATCATTTCTCAACACCCACATTGACTGGGTCACAACTGAGTATAACTCCAGACCTATGGGATCCAAAATTCTCCTTGGCCTCTGAAGACATCAGCATGTATATGGACACCCTTACACACATATACAAGTACACTTGATCAGAAGCTAAATAAATATATTTTTAAATCACACTACACTTTCTAAAGAAATGTCTAGAAAGATTCAATGTTCTTAATTGAATTAATCAATTATTCTAAATATGGACTTATTTACAGGTAAGAATTATTTACTTTTTCCCCATTTGACTATTAGAATATCTAAATATAATTCCAGGGTTGTACACAGCAGAAGCAATAAGAAAATTGGTGTAAAGAAGCTGTGGTCTACATATCCCAATCTCTGTGTTCATCATTGCCCTTGATTTTCAATTTGCTAGCCAAAACATCCCTATTCTATTCTATAGTTTTAAGTATCTGCTAAGAATCCCTTAGATTTGACATGGGTGGTTGTGCTATGAATTCCAAACATTTCATTGACATCCATAGAATACTAAGTTATCAGCTATTGTCTGTAGGAAGTCTGTTGAAAAAACCTACTTGCCTTTTTTTTATGCTAAAGTCTGGGGTTTAGTTTCCTTGTACAAATATATTTTGTTTCCTGAGAGGTCTCTGGAAAAGCATGGACAGAATACTTTTTTTCTCACCCTCAAAACATTGGCCACTATTTCTGAGTGTTTCAGGTAAGTTATGCCAACTCTAGGTGGCACTGTAGTTTGAAATAACAGATGAAGGACTAAAGAGATGGTGAAAGTACCACATCCTAAAACTTCTAGTATTTCCTAGGAAAAAAGTGGGGAGGGAGGATATCAGCCTTATATAATTAGTGAACTACTTATAAAATTATAGAAGTAGCTCATAAAACCTAAGAGACTGTTTATAGATATGTTTTAATCCAAGTTAAAATTATAGCAATATTTTCTGGAGGTGACTAACTATACTAGGTATAATTATTCAAAAATCATTTCACTTTTTCAGATGATTACAGCACATTACCAAATCTTACAATTAAATGTTTTATAATAATAGAAACTAAAACAAATCATATACTACTACACTATAAAAATAAATTATGTAAAAAAGCTAAGTGTATGGATTATTGCTATCTTCCCTATAAGTAATGGGTACAGGAGTAACTTATATCAAATGATCTCAGTAAACTGCAGATTACCTTAGAATGCTCAAAACCAGTTTTTTAAAGTTAGATGCAACTTTCCCTTTTTTTTTTTTTTTGAGTTTTCTTGGTCTCATTTCCCTCCCCCTGGAAGGGAAATTGAGGTACCCAGAGAGATCTTGTTTTCTAAACAACATCATCTCTCCTTCAAAGTTGTCTATATTTATTGTGTCAGGTAGCATCTCTCATAGGTCATCATTTTTTTCAATTTGGATTTCTTTATGTTTTATTTTATTTTTAAATTTTTTGAATATACATTTATATTGATACACATACAAAATAAACTACATGTAGCAAGAAGAACCATGAAGCAATCAGGAATTATATTAATGTTATGTGTATTGGCTATGTGTATTTGGCAACCTTGAAGAAAACATCTTTCCTATCTTAATGAGTCTAAAATTCTGAATGTAAATCAATATTTATCATATCTTATCTGTATCAACTTAATATATCCATCTGGACCTTAAAAAATCTTAACCATTAACAACTAAGCTTCATAGTGAAACTAAACTATCTGGTCTTCAACCCCATCAGAGACTTGAGAAGGCATAAAAATTAATTGCCTGATCAAAACGACACTGAGATTCCATCTTACACCCATCAGAATGGCTAAGATAAAAAAAACTCAAGTGATACCAGATGCTGGCAAGGATGTGGAGAGAGCAGAACACTCCTTCATTGCTGGTGAGAATACCAACTAGTACAACCACTTTGGAAATCTACCTGGCGCTTTCTCAGAAAAATGGGAATAAGGCTTCCTCAAGACTCAGATATTCCACTTTTTGGATTATACTCAGAAGATGATCTACCACACAACAAGGACATATGCTCAACCATGCTCAAAGCTGCCTTTTTCATAATAGCATGGAACATGGAAACAGCCTAAGTGTCCCTCAGTAGAAGAATGGATAAAGAAACTGTGGTACATTTACACTATGGAATACTATTCAGCTACTAAAAACAAGGAATTCCAAAAATTTGTGGACAAATGGATTGAACTAGAAATGATCATGAGTGAGTTCACCCAGAAGCAGAAAGACTCAAATGGTATGTACTCGCTTATATTGAGACACAAGCCCAATGGACATATCCCATGAAAGACTTTACTTACCAGGAAAGTGGGTCAGAGGGGATGGCATCCTATTGAGACTTTAGGTGAGAGAAGAATGGGAAAATGGGGAAATAGAAGGATCCAGAGGGTCCTGGAAACCTACAAGAAGAACATTATGATGGGCGGATCTGGGTCATGGGGTCCTGCTCAAACTATGGCACCAGCCAAGGAGAATATAGGCAGGAAACTTCGAACCCCTACCCAGACCATTGAGTGGAGAATGAGGTCTGACTTTCATATGAACTCTCGTGCCCTATTTTTGACCACATCCCCTTGATGAGGAGCCCTGGTGGCACTCAGAGGAAAGATAACAGGTCACCAAGAAGAGACTCGATACCCTATGAGCATATACAGGGGGAGGAGGTTCCCCTCAGTCATAGACATAAGAGAGGGGAGTAGGGGGGAAGCAGGAGGGAGGGGGAATGGGAGGATACAAGGGATGGGCTAACAATTGAGATGTAATATGAATAAATTAATAAAATATTAAAAGTTTAATTGTCTGAGTAAACCAGAAGTGCAGGTTAGCAGTTTCCAAAATGAAAAAATTACAAAGCCAGTTTGCTGCCTGAACAGTCACCCAATACTTTCTTTAAAGTTGGTCCATCATCTTCAGCCTTCTGGCCCAGTATTTCTGAAAGACATATTTGTGAGGCAGGAACTACTGAGGACTTGCTTGCCCTGTCTTGCCAGAATTTGGCCATAGACTCTGCATGAATCATAGCTTGCCTATTCTTACGCAGAATTCTGTCTGTAGCTGATAGAGATCATCATTTTAATCAAAAACACTCATTCAAAAATGAGAGGTGGAGCTGGTGTGTGTTTAAAGACTTCACCCTTACATTTTAGTCTCTTTCATAGCAGACGGTATTCTGCAGGCTGTGGAAATTGAAACCTGGACACAAACCAGCTGCAAACTCCTTGACCTACAGTCTGCCTGAAAGGTGTACTAGAGAAATGGTGATGCAAACTTATAGAAGTGGCCAACCAATGTCTGGTTTAACTTGAGGTCTACTCCACAAAAGAAAGTCCATGCCTGACACTGCTTAGATGGCCAGAAACTGGGAAATAGATAGTCCAGAGGCTTAGGGAAGAACCAAACATGACTGGATTAAAAAGTCAGTGTAATGATTTATAATGATGTTCTGCTAGCCTCATAGACCGGTGCCTTGTTTCCTTTGGAAACAGATGGGAACATATGCAGAGAACCACAGCTAGACATTATGAGGAAAGAAAATATAAATTGAAGATCTCTATCATGTCCTTCAGAGGGTTATAGGTTTGTTGTAAACTGCCTCCCAAGATGGTGAGAAGAGACTATAGGAGTCAGAGGGTATGGAGGGCACCAGGAGATCATGTCCCATAGAATCAACTAAACATGGTTCACAGAAAGCATGGCAGCATGTAGGCAAACATAGTGCTGGGAACGAAGCTTGGATTTCTACTTCTTGTTCTACAGGCAGCAGAAGGAGACTGTGACACACTGACCATAGCTTGATCATAGAAGATTTCTAAGCCCACACCCACATTGACACACTTTCTCCAACAAGGGCACACCTGCTCCAGCAGGTCTCCATCTAGGAACAGTGACATTCCCTATGGTGAAGCATTCAAACACATGTGTCTATTGGTGCCATACCTATTCAATTCACCAGTGTTATTTTTCTGATTTCATTATCAGTCTGTTTTTTTTTTCATTAATTTATGATACTGTTCTTTTTGGGGGAGATACTTTTGTGTTTAGTTATTTTGCTAAAAATTTTTAATCAGCGTTAGGAGGCCCCCAGTGAAGTTTTTAGGGTCATTTATGTATACTATCATATCATCTGCAAATAAAGATGCTTTGATTTCTTTGTCAATTTTTATCTTCTTCGTTTCCTAAATTTGTCTTATTACACTAGCTAAGAATTCAAATACTGTATTGAACAAGTACGGAAAGAGTGGACAATTTTGATTTGTTTCTAATTTTAATGGAATCATTTTATGTTTCTCTCCATTTAAATTGACATTGGCTATGGGTTCCTTGTAAACTGCTTTTATTATGTTAAGGTATGTCCACTGTACCCCTAATTTCTTCAGAAATTTTATTGTTATGAAGTTGTGTTGGATTTTGTCGAAGGTCTTCTCTGCATCCACTGAGATAATCATGTTTTTTCTTTTGATTTGTTTATATGGTGGATTACATTTGTTGATTTTCATATGTTGAATCACTGCCATATATCTGGAATGAGGCCTACTTGATCATGGTGAATGTTATTCAATTTGATTTGTAAGTATTTTGTTGAGTATTGTCCTTCTATATTCATAAGGAACTGGCCAATGATTTTTTTCTTTACTGGGTCTATGTGTAGTTTGTGTTATCATGGTAGCTACAACCTCATAAAATGAATTGGGTAATGTTCTTTTTGTTTCTATTTTGTGTAATATTGTTTTTAATTCTTTGAAAGTCTGGCAGAATTTTGTGCTAAAACTGTCTTGTGCTGGGCATTTCTTTAAATGTTCTTAGCCAATCAATATTCCTCTGTTGAGAATTCTGTTTCTAGTTCTGAGCCCCATTTCTCATTTGGGTTATTCGGTTTGGTGGTGTTTAATTTCTTGAGTTCTTTATATATTTTCATATTAGACCTTTGTCAGATGCAGGGTTGGTGAAGATCTTTTCCCAGTCTGTAGGCTGTCACTTTGTTCTGTTGACAATGTCTCCTGCTTTACAGAAACTTCTCAGCCTCATGATGTCCCATTTGTTAATTGTTTGCCTTAAAGCCTGGGCTGTTGGTGTTCTGTTCAGGAAGTTGTCTGCTGTGCCAATGTGTTCCAGGCTCTTCTTCACTTTTTCTTCTAGCCTATTTAGCATCTCTGGTTTTATGTTGAGGTCATTAATCCACTTGGATTTGAGTTTTGTGCATGGTGACAAATATGGGTGCAATTGCATTTTTCTACATGTAGACATCCAGTTAGACCAGCAGCATTTGTTGAATAAGCTATCCTTTTTCCATTGAATAGATTTGGCATCTTTGTCAAAAATCAAGTGACCAATGTGTGTGGATTCATTTGTGGCTCTTCAATTCGATTCCATTGATTAACCAGCCTATTGCTGTGCCAATGCCATGCTGTTTTAATTACTGTTGCCCTACAGTACAGCTTGAGATTGGGTACGGAGATTCCTCTAGAAGATCTTTTATTGTATAGGATTGTTTTTGCTATTCTGGGTTTTTTGCTTCTCCATATGAAGTTGAGAATTGATCTTTCAATGTCTTTACAATATTTTGTAGGTATTTTGATATGGATTGCATTGAATCTGTATATTGCTTTTGGTGATATGGCTATTTTCACTGTGTTAATTCTCCTGATCCATGAACAAGGGAGATTCATACTCCATCTTCTGATGTCATCTTCAAACTCTTTCTTCAGAGATTTCAAGTTCTTTTTCAAATAAATCCTCCACTTGTTTGGTTAGAGTTACTCCGACATATTTTATATTGCTTGTGGCTATCAGTAAGGATGTAGTTTTCCTAATTTGTTCCTCTGCCTGTTTGTCATTTGTATATAGGAAAGCTACTGACTTTTTTGAGTTAATTTTGTATCCTGCCAATTTTCTGAAGGTATTTATCAGCTGTAGGAGTTCACTGGTGGAATTTTGGGTGTCACTTATATATGCTACCATATCATCTGCAGATAGGCATAGTTTGACTTCCTTTTTTCCCATTTGGGTCCCCTTGATCTCCTTTTGATGTCTTATTGATCTGGCTAAAAATTCAAGAAATATTGAAGAGATATGGAGAAAGTAGGAAGGCTTGTCTGGTCCCTGATTTTAGAGGAATTTTCTTGATTATCTCTCCATTTAATTTGACATTGGATATTGGCTTGCTGTGTATAGCCTTTATTTTGTTTAGGTATGTGTCTTGAATTCCCGATCTCTTCCAAACTTTAAACATGAATGAAGGGGTGTTGGATTTTGTCAAATGCTTTTTCTGCATCTAAGGAGATGATCACATGGTTTTTTTCTTTGCAGTTTGTTTATATGGTGAATTACATTGATGGATTTCTATATATTAAACCATCCCTACATGCCTGGAATGAAGCCTACCTGGTCATGGTAAATGATATCTCTGATATGTTCCTGTGTTCATTTTGTGAGTATTTTATTGAGTATTTTTGCATCAATGTTCATAAGAGAAATTGTTCTGAAATTCTTTTTGTTGTTGTTGGGTCTTTGATGGGTTTAGGTATCAATGTGACTGTGGCCTTATAGAATGACTTTGGTAGTATTCCATCAGTTGCTGTCTTTTGCATTAGCATGAAGAGTGTTGGTATTATCTCTTCTTTGAAGGCCTGATAGAATTCTGCACTTAAAACATCTGGCCCTGCGCTTTTCTTGGTTGAAAGACTATCAATGATTGCTTCTATTTCTGTAGGGAAATGGGACTATTTAACTTGTTTATCTGCTCTTCATTCAGTTTTGGCAAGTGGAATTGATCAAGAAAACTGTCCATTTTCCTTAGATTTTCAAATTTTGTGGCATATATGCCTTCAAAGTAGAATATTATGATTCTTTGTATTTCTTCAATGTCTATTGTTATGTCTCCCTTTTCATTTCTGATTTTATTGATTTGGATAGTGTCTCTCTGCCTTTTAGTTAGCTTGTCTAATGGTCTGTCTATCTTGTTGATTTTCTCAAAGAATCAACTCCTGGCTTTGTTGATTTGTTGAATTATTCTCTTTGTTTCTACTTTATAGATTTCAGCTCTGTGTTTGATTAGTTCCAGATGTCTATGCCTCTTGGGTATTTCTTCCTCTTTTTTCTCAGGATTTTCAGATGTGTCATTAAGTTGCTTATGTGGGATGTTCCCATTTTCTTTATAAAGGCACTTAGTGCTATGAATTTTCCTCTTAGCACTGCTTTCAAAGTGTCCCAGAAATTTTGGTTATGTTGTTTCTTCATTTTCATTGAATTTCAGGAAATCCTTAATTTCTTTTTTATCTCTTCCCTGGCCCATGTGTCATTAAGTAGAGTTATTTAGTTTCCATGTATGTGTAGGCTTCTTGTTGTTTCTGTTGTTGTTGAAGTCCAGCCTTAAGCCATGGTGATCTGATAGGATACAAGGTATTATTTCAATTCTCCTGTATCTGCTGAGGCTTGCTTTGTTACCTACTATGTGATCAATTTTGGTGAAGGTTACATAGGGTGCAGAGAAGAAGGTATAATCCTTTGTATTTGGGTAAAAGTTCTGTAGATATCTGTTAGATCCTTTTGATTCATGACGTTGCTTAATGTCATTATTTCTCAGCATAATTTCTGTTTCAATGACTTGTCCTTCAGTGAGAGTGGGATGTTGAAGTCTCCCACTATTAATGTGTGGGGATCGATGTGTGGTTTAAGCTTTGTTAATAGTTCTTTTTACAAAAGTGGGTGCCATTTTATGGGAGCATAGATGTTCATAATTTTGATGTCATCTTGGTTGTCTTTCCCTTTGATGAGTATTAAGTGTCCTTCCTCATCCTTTTTGATTAATTTTGGTTGAAAGTCTATTTTATTGGATATTAGAATGGCTACACCAGAATGCTTCTTGTGACCATTTGCTTGGAATATTTTTTCCACCTTTTACCCTGATGGAATGTATATCTTTGTTGCTGAGATATGTTTCTTGAATGCAGAAGAATGGTGGATCTTCTTTATGCATCCATTCAGTTAGTCTGTGCTGTTTTATTGGAGAATTTAGTCCATTGATATTGAGAGATATTAATGACCAGTGATAGTTAAGATCCTTAATTTTGATGTTGGTTACCATAGGGAGTTTGTGTGGTTATTTTTGCGATGGTGTAGTTATCTCTTCCCTGTGTATTGTTGGTTGTAGCTTGTCCCTTTGGGGTGGAGTTTTCTTTCTATTAATTTCTGGAAAGCTGGATTTGTGGGTAGGTATTGTTTGAATTTGGTTTTGTCATGGAATATCTTGTTTTATCCATCAATAGTTATTGAAAGTTTTGCTGAGTATATTAGTCTGGCCTGGCATCTCTGGTCTCTTAATGCTTCCAGGATCTCTGTCCAGGCCCTTCTGGCTTTTATGGTCTCTTCTGAGAAGCTGGGTGTAATACTCATAGGTTTACCATTAAATGTCACTTAGCCCTTTTCTCTCACCACTTTTAAAATTTTTTTGTTTTGTTTTTCCTTTATTAATTTATTCTTGTTACATCTCAATGGTTATCCCATCCCTTGTATCCTCCCATTCTTCCCTCCCTCCCATTTTCCCCTTATTCTCCTCCCCTATGACTGTTCCTGAGGGGGATTACCTCCCCCTGTATATGCTTATAGGGTATCAAGTCTCTTCTTGGTAACCTGCTGTCCTTCCTCTGAGTGCCACCAGGTCTCCCCCTCCAGGGGACATGGTCAAAGGTGAGGCACCAGAGTATTTGAGAAAGTAATATCCCACTCTCCACTCTACTGTGGAGAATGTTCTGTCCATTGGCTAGATCTGGGTAGGGGTTTAAGGTTTACCGCCTGTATTGTCCTTGGCTGGTGCCTTAGTTTGAGTGGGACCCCTGGGCCCAAATCTGCCTATCATAATGTTCTAGGACAGAGATGGAAGAACGAATCTCAACACTTTTAAAATTTTTATTTGTTCTGTATATTTTGTGTTTTGATTATTATGTGACAGGCAGTTTTCTATTCTATTTGGTGTTCTGTAGGCCTCTTGTAGATTTATAGACATCTCCTTCTTTAAATTTGGAAATTTTTCTTCTATGATTTTTTTCAAAATATTTTCTGGGCCTTGGAGTCAGGTGCCTTCTCTTTCCTCAGTGCCTATTATTCTCAGGTTTCATGTTTTCAAGGTGTCCTTGATTTCTTGGATTTTTTTTGTCAGGAATTTTTCAGATTTAGCATTTTCTTTGATGGTTGCTTCAAGACTTATGCTTGTATCTTCTAGGCCTGAGATTAGTTCCTCCACCTCTTGGAATCTGTTAGAGTAACTCACTTCTTTGTTGTTTGCTTTCTTCTCTAAGCATTCTCTTTCCAGTTTTTCTTCGGTCCAGGCCTTTGCCATTGTTTCTATTTTCATCTTTAGATCTTGAACTGTTTTATTGATTTCCTTCACCAGATTGGTTGAATTTTCCTGGATTCCTTCTAGTGACTCTGTATAGGCCTCTTTTATATCTTCTACCTGTTTGGCAGCCTCTTCCTATATTTATCTAAGGATTTTATTTGTTTGCTCCATTATCATATTCATTACTAGGGATTTGAGGTCTTTTTCTTGTATTTCAATTGTGCTTGAGTTCTCTAGGTGGCTCTTTGGGATAGTTGAGATCTGGAGATGCATATTGTTTTGGGTTTTGTTCATGTTTTTATGCTGGCCATTAGTCATCGTGATGTTTCTGATGTTAGGAGGTATCTTCTGGGGTCCTTCACTGGTCATTGAGAGCAGTTTGCTGGTGAATACTTTTAGGTTAAGGTACTTTGCCCATGGTTGTCAGAAAACTATTCCCTGAGAGAGGCAGCCACTCTGGTTTTGGCTCCTAAATACTTTACTTCACATCCTGGGTTCCCCCCTGGGTCAGCCAAGGTAGGTGCTGGTTCTCTGCAGCTCCAGTATCTGCTTGAGGTAGAGTGTGTAGAACTGGTTTTCCTATTTTTGGCTGAGATTTGAATATCCTACACTCAGGCCCCAGAGCGTTAGGTCCTAAGCTCAGATCATCCTAGGCTTGCTGAATCCCTGTTGCCTTCTAGAAATTGTTTAGGTTCTTGTCTGCTCCAACCAGGTAGTGGAGCCTATGTTCTGCCTGCTGAGGAGAGAACAAATACTGCCTTTTGATTGTTGTTGGTTGGCTAGATACTTGGTCTATCTCCACTGACCTGCCCAGAGACTCACAAGTATGTAAATCCCAGCTAGGCTGTGGAATCTGGCTAGGCTTGGACACTTGTGACCAGTTGTGCCAGGGTAGACTTCTGGGGCTAGCTGTTTGGTTTCTGCCCAGCCCTGGTCAGAGGACTGTTGTAGTCCTTGACTCCTGGCATTGTCTCTGGTCCCAGATCACACCACTATCATTGTGTATCCCTGATTTCAGCAGTTTGCAACTTGCAGGCAGGGTCCAGACCAGGCTCTGGGGGCTGAATTGTTCTTCATTGAGTTTCCTTCTAAGAGCTCACAGCAGCTAGGGACTGTACCCACCACTGACTGGATGCCTGAATGGCACCTAGGCTTTCTGTGGGCTTGTGTGGGTCAGGGGATGGGTCACAGGTCCCAATACACCCTCGAAGCTTTCCCTAGTCCAGGAAGTTTCAAGCACCCCCGTCCTAGGTTCAGTCTCAAAACTGAGCTTGTCCACTAAGCAAGGCCTCCATGTTTCCTTCTCAGGGCGCATCACAGCTGGGACCAAACCCACTGCAGACTGGGTTTCCAAATGGCACCTAGGCTTTTTGTGGGCTTGCATGGGTAAGGAGGTAAGTTGGCGGCCCCAAAACACCCTCCTAGCTTTCCGTAGTCGAAGAAGATTAAGGCATCCCTGCCACAGATCCAGTTCAAAATACTGAGTTCCCCCCCCACCAAGCAAGGCTGCTGCTCAGAGCTTGTCATTTATAGTCTGGGTCCTATCTGGGCTCTTGGGGACTAGTCTGTCATATTTCCTGGGGTCCTGGATTACCAGAGGACTAACTAACCCATGGTCCATACTGTGTGGATCTCTCTCTACCAGTTATCCACAACACCCATGGTCCATGGATCCAATTAGCGTTTGTGGTCTCTTCCCTGCAAATCAGGCAGCATGCATCTTCATTGCCGCCGTCTTGGCCCCCTTACTCTGTTCTCTTAATACTATTAAAGGACACTTTCTCCCACTATGAAATGCTAAGAGCTAAAGGGACCAGCTCATACAATTTTTATATGAGGCTAGAGGTAATAAAGAAGCTCAGGACTCACTGGCTGGAGTTACCTATCAAATGTCCATTCCATTGGTCCAGTTAGTATCCCTATCTAGTAAGTGGTTCTTGTTGATTGAATAACAATGGCTTCTGTAGGGTCATAGACTCTGGCACTACTAGAAAGTGTGGACTTGTTGGAGGAAGTATGTCATTGAGGGTGGGCTTTGAAGTTTCAGATGCTCAAGCTATGCCAAGTGTGTCTCATTCCTCCTGCTGCCTGCTGATTTTGTAGTTGTAGAGCTCTTAGCTACTACTCCAGCATGTCTACCGGCATGCAACCATACTCACTGACTTGATGATGACCATGGACTATCCTTTGAACTGTAAGCCAGTCTCAATTAAATATTTTCCTTATCAGAGTTATTGTAGTCATGGTGTTTCTTCATAACTAAAAAACTCTAACCAAGACAGCATGTTTTTACAAGTTAAGTAAAGTTGCTAATGACAGTGTGCATATTAATAGATGTAGTCTCAAATGATGAGTTAAAAAAAGCATGGTATGTTAAGTGTATCTGATTTTCCCTTAAAGGCTGTCACTTAATCTAAGGAACAGTATCAGATTTATGAAAGCCACAGTGTCTTTAACTATGAGAATATGGGGTTCACCTGTCAGAAAATGATTTTTTCCACAATGCGAATTTCTGCAAAATGTGTCTATAAATGAAAAACTTAGTATGCTATAAAGAGGTCACGTTCTCAACACACACACACACACACCACATTCTTTTTATGGCAATATTTAAAATGAAGTAGAATTTTATTACCTATATTTTTACTTATTAGTATGCTGCACCTTACAAACAGCATTGTCTGGTTTTCACTATAATGATTAATTTTTGTGAATCATTTGAACTGATTTACACACAACAGCTTTGAAACTCAGCTTTGAAACTTTGATTACTCTACCCTGAGAAATTAAGAGGTAAGTAACAAGCTTCTAGCCAGTTTTTAGTTCTTCACAGTCTGTATTTGGTGAGGTCTACATTTGCTAATATTTTCAGCATAGCAGGTTATACTGTACTTACCTTCTTTGGGTCAACTTCAAATTGAGCTCAACATTGAGGAAAATGATTCATAAATATTCCATGTCTGCTACATCCCTAGGGAGAGTGAGCAGATCACATAGCTAGCATTCTCCAGTCTGGCATGGCATTCTCTCCTGTTATTCTTAAATTTGGCCTTGGAACCTTTCACAACCCAGCCCTTCATGTATCCCCTGTTAATTAATAAAATGTTGGATGCCATACATAAAATAATACTGAGACAAGGCTCATTTTCTAATTGTTGACAATTCCAAAAATCATTAAAATACTAAGTATTTCTAGATTATATTAAATTTTTATTATTTTATAACTTTTATCATATTTGTTCCTTGCCAAGTTTATATATGTATAAAGTTTGTTCTAACTTTTGTAATCTTCAGCACTCTCTCATCTTCCTCATACCTCTCTTACCTGCCCCCTCTCATAGGTCTTTTCCCCACATTTATGGTTTATGTTTGTTTTGTTGTTTTGAGATTTGTTGAGTTTACCCAGGATTGTCAATGATTTGACACAATCCTGACATGCTTTCCAGTGGGTACACAACCAAAGATGATATTTGCCCAGTCCACAGAATCCATATGTAGCCAGTAGTTCAGGAGAATAGAGTAGGCCTTCATAAATCTTCCCAGTTGCAATGATTGACTATTGACAGACCCAATATTTTGTAATCCAGTGCAGGCAGTCATAGCTGCTGTGAATCCTAGACAGCATTTCACTGTCATTCTTCCTTATTGGGATCACAGAGTTCCTTGTGTTCACAGACAGCACTAGGAAAACCAGACATTTGGGATTATCCATTAAGTGGAAAACATGTATAACCCATTTTCTGTGGAGAAGATTGGGAATGGAGGTGGCTAATCGCCACCTTGTACTATCTGTAGGGCTAGATCATATCTTGCTTTCTCTAGCTCTGAATAAGAACAAAGGTTAGTAATAACATAGATGATGTTTATGCTATCTATATGGCTGAGATCACCCCAGGTCACCCCCTAGGGATTTAACATAATGCCTGAAACTCATCTATAAAACCCGTCTTCATGGAAGAAGTGACATATACTTTGAGATGAGCTTCAATCTAATTATGCCCCTTTGTGAACATGGGATTGTGTTACACCAGGAAATATTTTCCCAAATTTTACTGTGCTTATATATGCCTAAAATAAACTTCCCAATGTTAGACTGTAGAAGTTTGAATCAACAGTGTCTACTGAGTATGTTGAACTGGATTTCCTTTTTGTCACATGTGGATCACACTTTGATGGCTCTGGTGCATATAGAGACATCCACATTCCCTATCCTCCAGGTTTTACATTCTTACTTCCCTTTGTTTTACTATGATCTCTATTCCATATAGTGGATGGTACATATAATCTATTTGAAGCTTAGCAGTCAATTTCCACTCAGTATCAGAACCTTAAACAGCTATGCATCCCTCCATTCATTCATTCATTCTCTCTGTTTGTCTCTCTCTCTCTCTCTCTCTCTCTCTCTCTCTCTCTCTCTCTCTCTCTCTCTCTCATATATGTGTGTATGTGTGTATTAGAATATAACATTTGGTATTTATAATATATATTTCTTTTTAAATTTTAATTTTATAAATTTGTTCAGATTACAACTGAATTGTTATCCCATCACTTGTATAGAATATATATTTCTAACCTTATATAGATAATTAATAACCTCTCCTTTGAAATTTTCTCCTTTTCATTCTATCATAATACTCTCTTCCAAAAATCTGTTTTTACTGTATATCTACTTATATAATCCAAACTATTTGCTCTGTCATTGACAAACAAAGTCCATCTGATACTTCCTGGCTCTTTAGTCTCAGCTTTCATTTCCAAGCAATGAAAGTCCAATGGATATTCTTAATATCCCCTTCATCTTTTGATGAGCCTTGTCAGAAATACCCTCTTTTCTTAGTTATGTAATTAAACTCTATTCATTAATTTCCCTGGCAGTTCTGATGTTGGCTAATTGCCAGCAAGTTTCAGTGTACAGTTCTTTTACCAGCTATATGAACTTAGTTAAAACACTTCACTTTCTCATGCCTCAGATTCATTAGGTTTCAAATGGTAGAATCTACAGCCTTACAGAGTTGGCATGCACACTGGCATATTTGGCCTACACTATGTTTTGTATTATAAGTGTTTGGTGTTAGTACTATTTGTAAAATGCCCAGATACCTTATCTGAGAATTAATTGTCCTTTGTTATATTCTAATACCAATTGCTAAAGTGTTATAAAACACCATATACTACCTTGATACATTAGTATTTACACATGTCATGTGTTTTAAAACTCCTAAAAGCACTTCTGTAAATAATTTTACAAATTCAATAGTGCTTTTGTCATTATAAGTAATAGATACCTATTAATTCCATGTTTTGAGAAAATGAAACTGTGTATAGAAGGAATAAATGTTAGTTTTCCATCCATCTTACACATAACAAGAGGCAAATAATTCACTGGAATCTCAGGATATTTAATGAATTTATTGCAAATCAATTTCTGACTTCCAACTTAGGGATACCTAAACTATTCCAAACAAATACTACAGGGTTTCATTCATTTGATCTCAAATGAGAAAAGCACTTCAATCATCGCCACTTCTAGTGGTGGCTTACCTTGATGCTTACCCTTGAGTATAGCTAAACACTCTTTATACAATGAATATCTCCTAAAAGATACTGTCTTTTCTGTCTTTAATCCAAGCAAAGCAATATTATTAACCTCTTCTCAAAGGATCCACTTTTCATGTCTTTAAATCAGCGTAAATCCTCTTTCAAAATTCATTTCTTCACCAAAAAGAAACTATAGAAACCAATGTTTATTCTCTAAACACACTGCTTTGTAATGGTGTCTATGAGCCACTTTCAAATATATCAAGGAAATTGTATGATGCATTATACTCACCAGTGAATTAAATATTCTGAGCAGATGTGATGAACTCTCAGTTTTTTCATTCCAGTCAGAGACTTCAAATAAAACCAGACCATGAAGGGCTCCTGGAGACTATTAATAGTAATCTTGTAGCCTGTTAATCACTCACTACCAGTGGTTTGGCCTACACTTATATCTTTTTATTTGTAGATAATGCTAACACAGGTAAGTGATGGTGTGCAGGTGAAAGACTAAAGTCCTATTTAAAATTAATCTGAGTATGCATATTAGTTTTCCCTGGCCTAAGCCAAAATAAACTTTCATATAACATGATTTACTGCTCTGAGAGATATATCATTTACCTTTAGAGTGTTTTGTTTATTTACATCTCTAGAGTTAGTAGCTAGATTGCATTTAATAATTTATGATCTTTGTTTATTACTTTTTAGGTTGTTCAATTTCATAACTCTGATTTTTAAAATGTTCCAATGCACCACAAACAGGGAAGGATTAAGAAGTTTTCAAAATACTAGAATAATTTGTGGTTGAAAGCCTAAGGTGATAGATGATAACTACAAAACCCCACATGTAAGGGAATGCTCTGTTCCTTCAGGAAATGCAAAGACACCAAGGGAAGACTTGATCTAGTTTTCCCAAAGGCTTATTCTTGAAAATTGGAAAAAGACCAAACTCTGGAAACTGTTAAGTTTTTTTTTTTTAAGGGATTAAGCTTGAAACCAGACTGAGGGATAACCACAATAAACTGGGAGATGGATTGTGCTCAATTGGTATCAGATGTCTGAAGTTAAAGACTAATTAATCTTTCTATCTTATTTTCATGATAGTAACAGGCAAACCAGAAACTATTTTTTTTTATGCTCATCCATGGCGGATGCAGAAGACCCTGTCTTGTCTTTGTGAATTTGGTATTTATGAAAGGTCATATTTTCTCCAATAGCCTTAGGAACCAACTGTACACTAACCTAGGAAGTGGTATAAATAGCCCAATAGAGATGTTACCAATTCCCAAATTGTGTCTAAGATTTGAAAATAACCCAGATGAGGTTTTTAAAAGTCCTTCAATATAGCTGCATTTTTACATTAAATAAAAATAATTTGACTCATAAACATTACAAAATTGACTGTAATAAAAAGACAAAAAATGAAGAAAATTGAAAGAAGTTAAAAACAATAGCATTTAGCAATGTTTTTCTTAATGTTTGTATCTTACAATCTAAAAGAGTTTGTGGGCACATGTAAAATTTCACAGCTATATTTTTCTGTGGAGGACCATCTTTCATATTTTCATTACACTATTCACTGTGGGTAGTGTTAATAAATGAAATTTAAATGTCTTCCTAGAGTAATATTGAATTATGCTTATAAGTTTATGAATTCCAATTGTGGATTATGTTTAATTTTTCAACTTTTGCTACTGTATATAAAATTTCCCAGAATAATCTCAAGTATGTCACATTACCAGTCTCATATAATTGAATATGGCCTTTCTTGAACAAAATTATTGTTTATTTTAAAGATCTATCTATCTGTCTGTCTGTCCATCTGTCTATGTAAAATAGGAGGTTTGTATGTTCACATATGCAGAGGTAATAAAAATATGTAGATGTCATTTCTTTCTTATTGTGTGTATCCTAGGGACTTAACCCAGGCCGTCGTTCTAAGCTGCAAGCACCTTTGTCCACTGAAACATTTTCAGAACATAAATATGCATTTAAATTCAGATGTGGAGTATCCTACTTCCCTCCAGAAAATTTTTATTACTTTTAACCCAAATAATGCATGATAAGCTTGAGTTACTGTGATAATATTATGGAAAGCATGGACCAGCAACCTTTGCTACAAATCTGATAGTAAAAAATATTTAACCTTGTGTTTTAACTCATTTATTTTATTTATGGTGATGTTTGAAATACTGATGAGAATTTTGAATCTTTTGTGGAATATCACTTTATTATATCATTGATCATCTATTTTTGTATTAAATGACATTTTCTTTTTAATTTATTCATATATTTATATTAAAATTCATAAAGGTAGCAAAATTATAGTTATGGATCAGCAACAGATTTATTTATTTATTTATTTATTTATTTATTTATTTATTTATTCTATCATATATTATTTCTGATGACAATTTTTTCCTCCACCTTTACTCTTGGTCTCTTACCCCTGCCACACATCTCCCCTCAATCCATTACTCCTCCATTTCCCTTTAGAAAAGGGCAGTCCTCCCATGGATATCCACCAAATATTGGACATCAAGTTGCTATAAAACTTAACACCTCCTCTCATATTAAGGCTGGACAGGGCAACCCAAGGCTCTATCCTAGGTCTCTGAACTATTGAGCATTTTGGTTCTGGACCTCTAGGCAATGTGTGTGTAGAGGGCTCTCTCAAGTGACATGGGTTCCAAGCTGGACCAGTTATAGCTTGGCTACTCCCATAATCTCTGCTTCACATTTATCTAGTATATCATTTAGGCAGGAAAAATTATAGGTCAAAGGATTTGTGCCTGGGTTAGTGTCCCAAATCTTCCACTAGACTTGCATAATTAAAGGTGATGGCCAGTTCAGACTCCCTCTTTCCAATTGCTAGACATTTTTGTTAAGGTCACCCTCATAGATTCCTGGGAATTTTCCATTGCACTAGGTTTCTAGCTCATTGCTGAGATGGCCACAATTCCAGTTGTTTCTCCCAGTATTATCACCAACCATCCCTTCACTACCTGGTCCCTCTTGTTTCATTGCCATCCCCACCCCGCATCCACCCACAATGTCTATTCTATTGCTTCTTTCCAGGGAGGTTCATATGTCCCCCATTGAATACTCCTTATAACTTAAATTCTCTGGGTTTGTAGCATGGATATTCTTTACCTTATACCTAATATCCACTTTTAAGTATGTACATATAATGTTCCTCTTTCTGGGTCTGAGTTATATCACTCAGGGTGACTTATTCTAGTTTCATTCACTTGCCTGCAAGTTTCATGATCTTATTTTTTAAAACAACCAAATTGTACTCCATTGTATAAATGTACTACATTTTTAAAAATCAATTCTTTGGTTAGGGAAATTTAAGATATTTTTAGCTGGTGGGTGAATCTGTATGGCTTCCATAGACACAAGTGTTTGAAGGCTTGGTCTATAGGGAATGGCACTATTAGGCAATGTGGCCTCTTTGGAGAAGGTATGGCTTTGTTAGTAGTGAGTCACTATGGTTATGGGCTTTAAGGTCTCCTATGTTCAAGCTATACTCAGTATGGCACATAGTCTCCTCTGTTGCCTGCAGATTAATATATAGAACTTTTGGCTCCTCCAGCACTATATCTGTTTGTAACCTGCTATGCTTTCCACAATGATAATAAGGGACTAAACTTCTGAAACAATACCAGCTGCAATTAAATCTTTTCTTTTAAAAGACTTTTCTTGGTCACAGTGTCTCTTCACAATAAAATCCAAGCAAAAGATGCTATCCTTTTTCCATTGAATGGATTTGGCTTCTTTGTCAAAAATCAAGTGACCATATGTGTGGATTCATATCTGGGTCTTCGATTCGATTCCACTGATCAACCAGCCTGTTGCTGTGCCAGTACCATGCTGTTTTAATCACTGGTGTTTTATAGTACAGTTTGAGATCAGGTATGGAGACTAGGAGCACCTTTTATTGTACAAGATTGTTTTAGCTATTCTGGGTTTTTTGTTTTTCCATATGAAGTTGAGAATTGACCTTTCAATGTCTTTAAAAAATTGTGTAGGTATTTTAATTGGGATTGCATTTAATCTGTAGATTGCTTTTGGTAGGATGGCCATTTTTGCTATGTTAATTCTCCCAATCCATGATCAAGGAAGATCATTCCATCTTCTCATGTCATCTTCAATCTCTTTCTTCAGAGTTTTGAACTTTTTTCAAACAAGTTTTCACTTGCTTAGTTAGAGTTACTCCTAAATATTTTATATTGCTTGTGGCTAATGTGAAGGGTGTAGTTTTCCTAATTTCTTCCTCTGCAAGCTTGTCATTTGTGTATAGGAAGGCTACAGACTTTTTTGAGTTAATTTTGTATCCAACCATTTTGCTGAAGGTGTTTATCAGCTGTAGGAGTTTCCATGGTGGAATTTTGAGGGTCACTTATGTACACTATCATATCATCTGCAAATAGGGATAATTTGACTTCCTCCTTTCCCATTTGGATACCCTTGATCTCCTTTTGTTGTCTTATTGCTCTGACTAGAACTTCGAGTACTATATGGAAGAGATATGGAGAGAGTGGGCAGCCTTCCTTTGTTCCCAATTTTAGAGGAATTTCCTTGAGTATCTCACCATTTACTTTGATTTTGGATATTGGCTTGCTGTATATAACCTTTATTATGTTGAGAAAAGTGCCTTGTATTCCCGATCTCTCTAAAACTTTAAACATGAATGGGTGTTGGATTTTATCAAATGCTTTCTCTGCATCTAAAGAGATGATCATGTGCTTTTTTATTTTCAGTTTGTTTATATGGTGGATTACATTGATGGATTTCTGTATATTAAACCATCCCTGCATGCCTGGTATGAAGCCTATATGGTCATGATGAATGATATCTTTGATATGTTCTTGTATTCGTTTTGCAAGTATTTTACCTAGTATTTTTGCATCGATGTTCATAAGAGAAATTGGTCTGAAATTCCCTTTCTTTGTTGAGTCTTTGTGAGGTTTATATATCAATGAGACCATGGCCTCATAGAATGAATTTGGTAATGTTCCATCCATTTCTATCTTTTGGAGTAGCTTGAAGAGTATCGGTATTACCTCACCCTTAAAGGTCAGGTAGAATTCTGCAGTGAAACCATCTGGCCCTGGGCTTTTTTTTTTGGTTGGGAGATTATCAATGATTGCTTCTATTTCTGTAGGGGAAATGGGACTATTTAGCTTGTTTATCTGTTCTTCACTCAACTTTGGCAAGTGAAATTGATCAAGAAAATCGTCCATTTCCCTTAGATTTTCAAATTTTGTGGCATATATGCCTTCAAAGTAGGATCTTATGATTCTTTGTATTTCTTCAGTGTCTGTTGTTATGTCTCCCTTTTCATTTCTGATTTTGTCGATTTTGATACTGTCTCCCTGCATTTAGTTAGTTTGGCTAATGATCTGTCTATCTTGTTGATTTTCTCAAAGAACCAGCTCTTGGTTTTGTTGATTCTTTGGACTGTTGCTTAGTTTCTAATTTGTTAATTTCACCCCTGAGTTTGATTATTTCCAAACTTCTACTCCTTTTGGGTGTTTCTGTTTATTTTTTTCCCTAGGGCTTTCAGTTGTATCGTTAAGTTGCTTATGTGCGATGTTTCCAATTTCTTTTTAAAGGCTCTTAGTGCTATGAATTTTCCTCTTAGCACTGCTTTCCATGTATCCCACAAATTTGGGTATGTTGTTCCTTCATTTTCATTGAATTTCAGAAACTCCTTGATTTTTTTCTTTATTTCTTCCCTGACCCAGGTGTCATTTAGCAGAGAGTTCTTTAGTTTCCATGTACGTGTAGGCTTTTTGTTATTTCTGTTGTTGTTGAAATGCAGCCTAAGCCCATAGTGATCTGATAGGATACAAGATATTATTTCAATCCTCTTGTATCTGTTGAGGCTTGCTTTGTGACCTACAATGTGATCAATTTTGGAGAAGGTTCAATGGGTTGCAGAGAAGAAGGTATATTCTTTCTTGTTTGGGTGAAAGGTTCTATAGATATCTCTTAGACCCATTTGACTCATGGCATTGGTTAATGATGTTATTTCTCAGCTCAGTTTCGGTTTCAATGACTTGTCCTTCAGTGAGAGTGGTGTGTTGAAGTCTCCCACTATTATTGTGTGGGGATCGATGTGTGGTTGAAGCCTTTTTAGCAGATCTTTTACAAATGTGGGTGCCCTCGTATTGGGAGCATAGATGTTCAGAATTGTGATGTCATCTTGGTTGACTTTACCTTTGATGAGTATGAAGTGTCCGTCCTCATCCCTTTTGCTTAATTTTGGTTGAAAGTCTATTTTGTTCGACATTAAAATGGCTACGCCTGCTTGCTTCTTGTGACCATTTGCTTGGAATATTTTTTCCAACTTTTTATTCTGAGGTAATGCCTATCATTATGGATGAGATGTGTTTCCTGAATGTAGTAGAATGTTGGATCTGGTTTATGCACCTATTCAGTTAATCTGTGTCTTTTTATTGGAGAATTGAGACCATTGATGTTGAGAGATATTAATGACCAGTGACTGTTAAGAGTCTAATTTTGATGTTTGTTCCAGTGTAGCCTTTGTGTAGTTGTGTTTTGCCATGGTATAGTTATCTATTTCCTGAGTAGTTTTGGTTGTAGCTTGACCCTTTGGGATGGAGTTTTCCTTCTAGTACCTTCTGTAAAGATGGATTTGTGGATAGACACTGTTTCAATTTGTTTTTATCATGGAATATTTTGTTTTCTCCATCAATAGTTATTGATAGTTTTCCTGGGTAAAGTAGTCTGGCCTGGCACCTCTGGTCTCTTAGGGTTTGCAGGATCTCTGTCCAGGCCCTTCTTGTTTTGATGGTCTCTGCTGAGAAGTCGGGTGTAATTCTGATAGGTTTGCCATTAAATGGTATTTGGCCCTTTTCCCTTGTTGCTTTTAATATTTTTTCTTTGTTCTGTATGTTTTGTGTCTTGATTATTATGTGACGGGCTGTTTTTCTTTTCTGCTCTATTCTGTTTGGTGTTCTTTATGCCTCTTGTATGTTTATAGGCATCTCTTTCTTTAGATTGGGGAAATTTTCTTCTATGATTTAGTTGAGAATAGTTTCTGGGCCTTGAAGTCTGATATCTTCTCTTTCTTCAATGCCTATTATCCTCAGATTTCTTCTTTTCATGGTGTCCTTAATTTCTTGGATGTTTTGTGTCAGGAGTTTTCCAGATTTGGCATTTTCTTTAATGGTTGCTTCAAGATCTGTGATTGTATCTTCTAGACCTGAGATTCGTTCTTCCATCTCTTGGATTCTGTTAGAAAAACTCACCTCTGTGTCACTCGCCTTCTTCTCTGAGGTCTCACGGTCTCATTTTTCTTCTGTCTGTGTGTTTATCATTGAATCCATTTTCATCTTCATATCTTGAACAGATTTTTTTTATTTCTTTCATCTGATTTTTTGTATATTTCTGAGTTTCTTCTGTTGTTGCTTTATAGGTCTTCATATATTGAACCATTTTATTTATTTATTTCATCTGGTTGTTTACATTTTCTTGAAAATTTTCCAGTTCCACTTTATGTGCTTCTTTTATGTCTTGCACCTGTTTGGCTGCATCTTCCTGCATCTGATTACGAATTTTATTTGTTTCTTCCATTATCATCCTCATTACCAAGGATTTGATGTCATTTTCTTGTGTTTCCATTGTATTTGAGTTCTCTGGGTTGTTTTCTTTGGGATAGCTGGAAACTGGAGACAATTTTGGTTTTTTTTTTTCGTATCCTTTTATGCTGTCCTTTAGACATCTTGCCTTCTCTGTTTTTGTTGGGTAACTTCCAGAGTTGGATGGAGGGAGTCTGATGATAGATTCACTTGTTTTCTCATGATTTCCGTAGGCTGGAAGCTCTGATGCTTCACTGGTGTGGATGGTAGGAGGTTAGCCCTGTCGCTTTGGTCTCTCACAGCCAGTGATCCTCAGCTCCCCTTTGCTGTGGGTCCTGCAATTGTTCTGGGTCTCTGAATGAGCATTGGGTTAGGCCAAGGTATCCACAGCCTTCTGGGTCCCCTTCCAAGTCCAGCCAAGGACACTGGGCCTGAACCACGCGTCAAGCTCAGCTAAATTCTCAGGGCCTGAACCATCTGCCCCAGCAGGAGAACTGCGGCTGCACTGAGCAAGTGCCTCCAGTGGAACTGAGCGCTCCGACCGTCCTGCATCACAGCAGAACTGCAGCTGTGCTGAGTTAGCACCTAGGGTGGAATTGAGTACTCTGCCCAGCCTGCGTCACAGCAGGAGACTTGCCGCTGAGCTGAGCTGGTGCCTAGGTTGGAACTGAGCGCTTGGCCCAGCCTGCATCACAGCAGGAGAACTGCAGCTGCCGCTGAGCTGAGCTGGTGCCTAGGGTGGAACTGAGTGCTCAGCCCAGCTTGCATCACAGCAGGGGAGCTGTGGCTGTACTGAGGTAGTGCCTCGGGCAGAACTGCTTGCTGAGCTGAGCCAGTATCTTCAAGGCACAGCGCACTGAGTGAACCCGGGACTCTGGGGCTGAACTGTCAGCTGCGTCTAGTTTGGGTCTCAAGGCACCATGCGACCCAAATCCTGTCCAGAGCAACTCCCAGTGTCCACCACACCAATCGCCTCCACCGGAAGGCTCTGAGCTGCAAACCTCAGCCACTGCCACTGGTGCCACTGGTGCTGCTGCTGTCTCTGCTGCTGCTGCTCTGATCCGAGAAAATCTGCTCTCCTCCTGTGTGCAGGGGCATGCAGGTCCTCAACAGCCTGGTCCCTCTGAACCGTGGAGCACTCATACTGCCGTGGTGTGGGGACGTTGGTGTTCCTGACTCAGAAATCTATGCAATTCCCTGAATTGTTCACTGGAGCTTCCACAGTCAACATTGCTCGCCGCCATCTTGGATCCCCCCGCATATTTGTTTTCTTGTTATCGACCTATCTATAAAATTTGTTGCTGAAAGCTTAATTTAACATTATTTGGATAATGTGAAGTACAAAAATGGTAAATTTATGTGTTTTAAGCATTAAATATATATTTGTCTGGTGCCTTAGTTTGAGGAGGACCCCAAGACCCAGATCCACCTGTCATAAAGTTCTTCTAGTAGGTTTCCAGGACCCTCTGGATCTTTCTTTTTCCCCATTCTTCCATGCTACTCTCACCTAAAGTCTCAATAGGATGTCCTCTCCTCTGACCCACTTACCTGGTAAGTAAAGTTTTTCATGGGACATGTCCCTGGACTAGTGTCTCGATATAACTGAGTATATACCGCTTGTCTCTTTTTGCTTCTGGGTGAACTCACTCATTATGATCATTTCTAGTTCAATCCATTTGTCCACAAATTTCAGAAATTCATTGTTTTTAATAGTATTCCATAGTGTAAATGTACCACAGTTTCTTAGTCCATTCTTCTACTGAGGGACACTTAGGCTGTTTCCATGTTCTGGCTATTATGAATAAAGCAGCTATGAACATGGTTTTGCATATAGGCAGTAAACTTCGAACCCCTACCCATACCTAGCCGATGAATAGGATATTCTCCACCTTTGAGTGGAGAGTGAGATCTAACTCTCACACAAACTCTGGTGCCCCCTTTTCTGATCAATTCCCCTGGATGGGGAGGCATGGTGGCACTCAGAGGAAGGATAGCAAGTTACCAAGAAGAGACTGGATAATCTAAGAGTGTACATAGGGGGAGGAGGTCTTCCTCAATCACAGACATAGGGGAGGGGAGAAAGGGGGAAGCAGGAGGGAGGGAGGAATAGGGGGATACAAGGGAAGGGCTAACAATTGATATATAATATGAATAAATTAATAAACAAATTTAAAAGAAAAAAATATATTTGTCATTATTTAAGAAAAACATTTAAGTGAGTAGCCTATTAATTTGCCATTTTGTACATCATTTTAGTGATATAGTGTTAAATTAAGATTGCAGCAACAAATTTGCATTTAGGGGGTCTTCCTGCTTCAAGTAGTTTGATTAAGAAATTCTTCATGCAACTGTCTATATTCTTTGGTCTTAGTTGATTCTAGGTCCAGTCAAGTTGACAATCGACTATTAGCCATGGCTTTTTTCTATCTTTTTCTCTGCCAAGCCAGCCTACTATATGACCCATGTGATGGAGAGGCTAAAATGCCTTATATAATCTTTCATGTGGTGAGATTATGATTCCAGTTTCTGATAGCCAATGCTGCTTACAATGAGAAAAGTAAACCTTCCACATTCTGGGACTAATATTTGGAAAGATCAGAATCCTATAGATATAGGCAATCTACCCCAATACCAACCTCCTCAGTCATAAAAGTAGTAGTAGTTCATGTTGATATTCCCTGGCCTTCATCTGTCTTTTGAATCTAAAATGTTTCAAAGTTATTAGACCAAAATTAGGCTTTATATGCCGGGTTGCCTTAGACTAGTTTTAAGAGTGCAATGACTGGCCATGATTATTGAACTTCAGTACATTTAGGCATGAATAAACTTGGAAGTATGACATTTCTATTTTCATTACTTTTACAATTGTGGTGAAAACTTGCATATATTTATCAGTTTGTTTACTAATGCCAAACATTTAAAATTCATCTGGCAAAAAGTGGGTCACAACCAAAGCAATATAGCCAAAGTTGGTGGAATCATACAAAGGACTTCTGGATAACTATTTAATGACTCTTATTGTTGGGGTACATTGTGTGAAGATGTGTCTTTGTCTTTCTTAATCTACCTAATGTTTTCTTTGATTGCTGTTAATAAAGATAGTGAGGACATGGAGTGGAAGAAGAAACTTCATGGTAAGGGAAAGTGTCTCTGGGAAGAAGAAAGTAGGTCTTTTTCACTAAGAGACACAAGAGGAGATAGACATGACTATGGGCATGGAGGATACAACTAGCCATGTGGCATGACAGGACTAGGTGGTTGGGTTAACTATGATAAGCTAGTTGAGAGAGTCTGCCAAGCAAAGGCCTAATATCTCAATGTGACCCTCAAAGTAAAGGGTCTCAATGTCTTTATTTTTATAGTTGGTGAGTTACCATGGTCATAAAACATCCTAGTAAAGGTCAGTAAGTTCCTTTATGAACATTTAAACTTTTCTTATCATCACTAGTATCTAGGATCTATTTATCTGGATGACCATGTTTTTAACAAAATCTCAAATGTATTATTTTACCAATAAAGACTTGGAAGGCAGATGCTGGGGTAAAAGCCTCTTAGCTCAGAGAGGCATAGAAAGCACCCAGCTAATGTTCCACCTCAGTCAACATCCCCAAAGGAAAATCCATGCCATCTCAAAAAACCTCTCAAACTGAATGTCTCCCCATCTACCTTCTGTGTATCTATTTGTCCTTCTTAGTGTAGGGCACTCTATATACTAAACAACACATGGCTTTCTCTTACTCTTTTTTTTTTTATTCTATGGTCTCTCCCTATAAAATTTGGGTTTTGTTTTTTTTTTGAGACAGGGTCTCTTTGTGTAGCCTTGGCTGCTCTGGACTCACTTTGTAGACCAGGCTGGCCTTGAACTCACAGCGATCCACCTGCCTCTGCCTCCCAAGTGCTGGGATTAAAGGCGTGCGCCACCATGCCTGGCCTCTCCCTATAAAATTAATATCAATATTAAAAGATTGAAAATGAGGGAAGAGCCAAGATGGCAGTGATGAAGATGCAATGTGTCTGATCAGCAGGGAGGAGACTACAGATGCTACTGGGAGCCATGGACCATGGGAGATGGAGTTAACTTGATGAGAGAGATCCAAACAGTGCAGACGATGGTTGAGTTAGACCTGTGTTCATCAAGCACCTCACAGAAGATGGCAGACCAGTCCCCAGAGGCTGGACAGAATCCTGCATGCAAGCTGTGCTCTGTGAGCTGTAGCCTTGCTTGGCAGTACAAACTCTTTATTTAGGACTGAAGTTGTGGCAGGGGAAAATCAGTGATCCTGGCCTAGAGAAATCTTGGGGAAATGGGTGGACTGGTCCTCAGAACACCCCACCTGTTCCATTCCAATCTACAGAAATCCCAGGTGCCACATGGGGTCCCAGGCAGCTGTAGGAATGTTGCTGAGCCACAGTGACACGGTCTGAGATCAGGGACACACAGCCACAGTGGCATGATCAGAGACTGGAAATGCTACCAGAAGTCACAGACTGCAGCAGCTGTCTAAGCAGGGCTGGGTAGAACCCTAACTGCTGGCCCCAGAGGACTGTCTTGGCATGATTGGGCCCAGCCTAACAAGGCACCATAGCCTAGGAGGGACTCTCACTCTCTTGAAAGAGGCTGGGCAGGCCAGAGTGGATAGAGCAAAATCTAGTCAACCAACAACAATCAGAAGACAATAACTGCTCTCTCCCTGGCAGGCAGAACCTAGGCCCTACTACCTGGTTGGAGCAGGAAGAAACAATTTCTAGAAGGCAGCAGGGGTTCAGGTACTCTATGGTAATCTGAGCCAAGGGCCTAGGGTAGGGTATCCAAAACCCAGACAAAGAAATGTTAACTGGCTCTACATACACTACATCAAACCAGTACTGGAGCTGCAGAGCACTATCACCTACCTCAGCTGCCCCACTGGGAGTCCAAGGTGTGGAACAAAGTCTTCAGGAGCTAAAACCAGGTCACCTCCCTGTCCCAGGGAAGAGTTCCCTTACCACCACAGGAAAAGGCCCTCAACCTATAATCACTCAACAACAAACTGCTCTCAATGAACAGTGAATGACTCCAGAAGCTACCTCCCAATATAAGCGACAACAAGATGACTAAAGTTCAGCATAAAAAATGAACAACAAACATCAAAACAATATGGCATCTCCAGATCCCAGCTGTCCCAAAGAAAGCAACCCAGAAAAATCAAGCACAATTGAAATACAAGAAAATTACCTCAAATCCTTAGTAATAAAGAGGATAATGGAGTAAACAAATAAAATCCATAAACAAATACAGGAAGATGCAGCCAAACAGGTGGAAGACATAAAAGAGACCTATAGAGAGGCACTGGAAGAAATTCAGGAAAATACAAACAATCAAATGAAGGAAATCAATATAAAAAAGTCCAAGATCTGCAGATGAAAATGAAAACAATGATAAAGACACAGACAGAAGAAAAATGGGAAATAGAAAGCTTAAAGAATAAAGCAAACAACATAGAGGTGAGCTTCTCTAAAAGAATCCAAGAGGTTGAAGAACAAATTTCGAGACTAGAAGATACAATCATAGATCTTGAAGCAGCCATCAAAGAAAATGCTAAATCTGAAAAATTCCTGACACAAAACATCCAAGAAATCAAGGAAACCAGGAAAAGATGAAACTTGAGGATAATAAGCATCGAGGAAAGAGAAGATGCCTGACTCCAAGGCCTGGACAGAGATCTTGAAAACACTAAGAGACCATTGATTCCAGGACAAGATAAAAGGACGGAAAAAGATACTCCAAGCAAACAGACACAAGAAACAAGCTGGGGTAGCCATTTTAATATCTAATAAAATAGACTTTCAACCAAAATTAATCAAAAGGGATGAGGAAGGACACTTCATATTCATCAAAGGTGAAGTCAACCAAGATGACATCACAATTATGAATATCTATGCTCCCAATAAAAGGACACCCACATTTGTAAAACTACTAATAACAAAGCTTAAATGACACATTGATCCCTACACATTATTATTGGGAGACTTCAATACCCTATTTTCACCAAAGGATAGGTCATTGAAACAGAAACTAAACCAAGAAATTATGAGACTAACCAATGTCATGAATCAAATGGATCTAACAGATATCTTCACAACTTTTAATCCAAATAATCTTCTTAGCATCCTATAGAACCTTCAAATTTGATCATATAATAGGTCACAAAGCAAGCTTCAACGGATACAAGAAGATTGAAATAATGCCTTGTATCCTATCAGATCACCATGGTAAAGACTGGACTTCAATAAAAACCAGAAATAACAAAACACCTACACACATACATGGAAACTAAATAATTCTCTACTTAATGACATCTGGGTCAAGGAAGCAATGAAATAAATTAAGGACTTCCTGAAATTCAATGAAAACGAAAGAACACCATACCCAAATTTGTGGGATACATTGAAAGCAGTGCTAAGAGGAAAATTCATAGTATTAAGTGCCTTTATTTTAAAAATCCCATATAAGGAACACCTAAAAATACCAGGAAAACAAGAAGCATAAACACCCAAGAAGAGTAGATTTCTGGAAATTATCAAACTCAAGGCTGAAATTAATAAATTAGAAACAAAGAGAAAAAGTCAATGAATCAACAAAACCGGGAGCTGGTTCTTTGAGAAAATCAACAAGATAGACAGACCATTAGACAAGCTAACTAAAAGGCAGAGAGACACTATCCAAATCAACAAAACCAGAAATAAAAAGGGGGACATAACAACAGACACTGAAGAAATACAAAGAATCATAAGATCCTATTTCAAAGTCGTGTATGCTACAAAATTTGAAAATCTAAGGGAAATGGACAATTTTCTTGATCAATTCCACTTGCCAAAATTGAATAAAGATCAGATTAACAAACTAAATAGTCCTATTTTTCCTACAGAAATAGAAGCAATCATTAATAGTCTCCCAACCAAAAAAAGCCCAGGGCCAAATGGTTTGGTCATGGAATTCTATCAGACTTTCAAAGAAGAGCTAATACAGATACTCTTCAAACTACTCCAAAACATAGAAATGTATGGAACATTACCAAACTCATTCAATGACGCCACAGTCACTTTAATACCTAACCCTCACAAAGACCCAAGAAAGACTGAGAATTTCACACCATTTCTCTTATGAACATTAACGCAAAAATACTCAATAAAATACTCACAAAAATAATACAAGAACACATCAAAGATATCATTCACCATGAACAGGTAGGCTTCATTCCAGGCATGCAGGGTTAGTTTAATATATGGAAATCCATCAATGTAATCCACCATAAAAACACTAGTCCAAGGGATATGTCCCATGAAAAACTTTACTTACCAGGAAAGTGGGTCAGAGGAGAGGGCATCCTATTGAGACTTTAGGTGAGAGTAGCATGGAAAAATGTGGAAATAGTAGGACCCACAGGGTCCTGGAAACCTACAAGAAGAACTTTGTGACAGGCAGATCTGGGTCCTGGGGTCCTTCTCAAACTAAAGCACCAGCCAAGGAGAAATAGACAGTAAACTTCGAACCCCTACCAAGACCTAGCCGACGAACATGATATTCTCCACCGTTGAGTGGAGAGTGAGATTTGACTCTCACACGAACTCTGTTGCCCCTTTTCTGACCACATCCCCTGGATGGGGAGGCCTGGCGGCACTCAGAGGAAGGATAGCAAGTTACCAAGAAGAGACTTGATAATCTTAGAGCATATATAGAGGGAGGAGGTCTCCCTCAAACACAGACATAGGGGAGGAGAGAAGGGGGAAGTGGGAGGGAGGGAAGAATGGGAGGAAACAGGGGAAGGGCTAACAATCAAGATGTAATATGAACAAATTAATTTTAAAAATGGTAAAAAAAAATAAACAAATTGAAAGAAAAAACCCACAAGTTCGTTTCCTTAGATGCAGAAAAAACATTTGACAAAATCCAACATCCTTTAGTGTTTAAAGTTCTGAAGAGATCAGGGATTCAAGGCACATATCTAAACATAAAAAAGGCTATATACAGCAAGCCAATAGCCAACATCAAATTAAATGAAAAGATAATCAGGGAAATTCCTGTAAAATCAGGGACCAGACAAGGCTGCCCACTTTCTTCATTTCTCTTCAATATAGTTCTTGAGGTACTAGCCAGAGCAATAAGACAAGAAAGGCAGATCAAGGGGATACAAATGTAAAAGGAGGAAGTCAAATTATCCCTATTTTCAGATGATATGATAGCCTACATAAATGACTTCCATAATTCCACCAGAGAACTCCTACAGGTGATAAACACCTTCGGCGAAATGGCTGAATACAACATTAACTCAAAAACTCAGTAGCCATCCTATATACAAATGACAATTTTGCAGAGGAAGAAATTAGGTAAACTACACCGTTCATAATAGCCACAAGCAAAAAAAAATATCTAGGAGTAAGTCTAACCAAGCAAGTGAAAGACATGTTTTTAAAAAACTTCAAATCTCTGAAGAAAGAAATTGAAGATGACATCAGAATGTGGAAATATCTCTCTTGTTCATGGATCAGAAGAATTAACATAGTTAAAAATGGCCATTTTACCAAAAGCAATTTACAGATTCAATGCAATCTCTATCAAAATACCTACACACTTTTTAAAAACATTGAAAGATTGATTCTCAACTTCATATGGAAAAACAAAAATCCCAGAATACCTAAAACAATTCTGTACACTAAAAGATCCTCCAGTGGAATATCCATACCTGATCTCAAGCTGTACTATAGAGGAACAGTAATTAAAACAGCATGGTTCTGGCATAGCAATGGGATGGATGAACAATGGAATCAAATTGAAGACCTAGGAATAATTCCCCACACATATGGACAATTGATTTTTGACAAAGAAGCCATATTTACCCAATTGAAAAAGGATAGCCTCTTCAACAAATGGTGTTGGTCTAACTGGATGTCTACATGTAGAAAATGCAAGTAGACCCATATTTATCATGACCCACAAAACTCAAGTCCAACTCGATTACATACCTCAACATAAAACAATGAATGATTCAATTACATTTCATGCAATACAGGGAGCTGTAAAATTCTCATACTTTGTCACCGAGGACATAACTGTCACTCCTAAAGGGAGCCTCCTACTTAAAATTAGTGCTAATCCTATTCTTAACCAAGCTTCGTTTGAAATCGTCTTCAGCTACTCCACACTTCTTTTTCTACCTGGACTAGAAAATGTTCTTGGCTGCTCAAAGCCCAGTGTAAGGTTTGTATTTGTGTGCCTTCTCCTATAGAGACAGGAAATAGTGCCTAGTTACTCCAGATAAGGCACCAGCAACAGGCAAAAAGGGAACAGGGCTTAATTCCAAGTCTAGCTTGGTACAACAAATAAATGAGTTTATTTGTTTTGGTTTTTCCTTTGTTTTGATTATGACTGAGTCACAGGCAGCTATGACACTGAAAGGACCATCCCTGCACGAGTGACCAAGTGACAACTTAGGAAAACTGCGTCTGTAAAACTCAACTTACTATTAGCTTCACTGAAAAGCACCCTGCCTGGCACTTACATAGTGCTTATATAACATTGGGGAGGAGCCTGATGATCCTGTAAGTTTAGATTAATGAATCTAGGAGCCTTACTCTTCCTTCCTGAAAGAAATGCTTCCATCTGGAGGAAGCAGCCACATCATATCAGCAGAAAAGAATGAAGATAGAGGATGGGTGTGAAAGATCCTACTTCATTCCCCCCCACTGTCAAGGAGAATCCTCCTGAATTTAAGTTTTGAGATTGAGATTCCTGTGTCCTCTTTAGGGAGGGCTTGAAAGAAACCTACTTCTTTCCAAAAACACAAAAAATGAAACAAAAACAAACAAACAAACAAAAAACAAAACAAAACAAAAAAAGGAAAAGAAAAGAAAATGAGCCACAATAATTTTTAGGTAACTAACATTTATTTGATATAAACACATAATAAGCTACTTAGCATATAGTCTAATGTGTGTTTTAATCTTGACAGTAAGATTAAATGTAGTTAGCATTTTTCTAGCTTTATACATGTGTAATCTGAGTCTCAGCAAAGATAAGTAGCTTAACTTAAACCATACATAGTTTCTAGCATTAAATATGAGATTTTAATTTAGAGATGAATATCTTTTGCCTCACTCCTGAAAAATATTTTAGATATGAATCCATTTAAAATAGATATCATTTGTGAACTATAATAAGTGTGGCACAGTCTTTATCAGGTGTCTAGAGCATGGCCAGCCATTTAGTCTCAAGAGGATTTTAAGATCCTTTCCTTCATTAGTATCCTGAACTAGGTAACTGGATTAACTTGTCAAAGATATTTGTAATGTCAAGGTGAATTTTCCATGGAACTCTAAATTAAAATCAGTTTTCTACAAATATCTTAAGCACCCAAAAATTTTTATACATTCAGAGGAAAATTAAGTAACAAAAAAATAAATAGTTCATGATTTCTGAGCTAATCCCTTTAAGTAGAACTTCTTGAAGTTAAAAAAAATTATGACATTTCCTACTTCATATAATTCAACTTTTGAACATATGTAATTGTTAATTTAGTCACTCGTATGATTTGAGGCTTCAAATAATTGCTGATTTATTCAATTAAAATAAATGGTTTTACAATAGAATTGATTTATTAAAGGAAAGAGAAAAGGTATTGTTGATTATTACAGAGTACAAGAGTTATAGAAAATAAAATGTTTAGACATGATGAGACATTAACTCCAAGAAGACTGGACATTTTCAGGAGAAACAAGTTTGAGGCTGTGCACCATGTTGTGCAATCTCAACACTATCCT
The DNA here is from genome assembly GCF_964271855.1 of Acomys minous. Taxonomy (NCBI): domain Eukaryota; kingdom Metazoa; phylum Chordata; class Mammalia; order Rodentia; family Muridae; genus Acomys; species Acomys minous. Next base: position 74,414 of record NW_028182145.1, read on the forward strand.
TTCACGTTATTGTCCACCTGCCCAAGGACCTGAGTAGTAGTAGATTTGGGTTACAAATCCATGGATTCTAGACATACCAAGCGTGCTAAACTTTCATCTCATACTTGTGCAATCCAACTACATTAGGGAAGTAACACACTGTCAGCAGCAATATCACATGTCAGTAATCTGTGCCTAAGAAGTGGGTCTAAAGGTCTCAGTGAAGCAAAAATGATCAGAATCCTTCAAACATGAGTGTGTTTATATTCTCTGATTCAGTGGTTCCACTTCTAGAAAATTACCTCACATACTGTTTACAACACTTGATTGTATGTACAAGGATATTGATTGACTGCAACATTAATTATAAAAGTTGCATCTATTATTATACTACTTTACTCGTTCTATGCTGCTGTCTAAGGTCTCTGAGATTTACATGTCTGTTTTTGCCTTGCTGGGTTCTAGCATTATTTTCATGGTCATTCACCATGATTGTTACTTTGCTTCTTGTTTTTTCCCAAGAAGGAGAGATGTACTTACCTCTGAAAGGCTATTTGAGAATTCTAAAATTAAAGTATTCTTGAGGCCTTCTTTATCTTTTCATGATTATATGCTTTCCCTTTCCTTTTATTCAAAATAGATTTTCTCTTATATAATATATCATGATTATAGTTTCCCATCCATCCATCTACTCCTCCCAGCTTCTCTGCATATCCCCTACCTTCTGGATCCACTACTTTTGTGTCTCTCATGAGGAAACAGGAAGCTTCTAAGAGATAACAACCAATCATGACAAATAAAATATAATAAGATAAATTAAAAACTATCATATTGAAATTGGACACTGAAACTGAAAAACAGGAATAGGAAGATATCGCACCATCAAATTCAAAGAAAGAGCAGCACATAACACACACACACACACACACACACACACACACACACACATACACACACACATACAAAGACATACACTATCATCACTACCACTACTCCCATAACAAAGAAGAAGAAGAAGAAGAAGAAGAAGAAGAAGAAGAAGAAGAAGAAGAAGAAGAAGAAGAAGAAGAAATAACAGGAATCCAGAAACACTGATATCCTACTGTATCAGTACTCCCAGTTTCCAAATAAAAAGACACAGACTAATGAAACTCAATAGAAAAGACTTTTAGAAAAACATTGCCCTTGTCCAAAGAATACTCCATATATGTAGGTGTTTAACCTTAATGCAAATATTGCACAGTTGACTAGCACTTTTCCAGATATATTGACCAACACTTAGGTCTTAACATTTAGGATATGAAAGTTGCACATTTGAGGCCAGTCTGAGCTATGTATATGGATACTATGAAAGGAAAAAAATCTTTATCCATTTTGTGCAGTGAATGGCTATGTATACTTGCAAAGGTCAACAAGTGCTTCCTGACAGAATTTGTCCCAGACTCAAACCACCTTATATTATGAAATGCAGTGTTTTTACTGTATATACAATGTTTTCTGCACTTACAGAACATAATGGTTTAATTATGGAACACAGAGTCTTAAAATAATTTTCCTACCACCATCCTTCAGTATATATCAAATTATTGAATTTTTTTAGTGCTAGACTTTAAAACACTATCTAAGTTGTTGACTTAATTTTTACAAAAATTCTTAAATGAAATGGAATTTGAATAGGGATAGAAGTTCTAACAATTGCTCCAGTAGTTCTAAACACACTTTTGATATTTTATACTTTGTGTTTTTGCAAAGTGGCATCCTCAGCATTGATAATTATAAAAACCAAAATCATTAGTCAGCTCTGAGAAGTACCACAAATGCTGTGTGTCTTGCAGTAGCAAATATATCTGCCAAAATTTAATTCTTTATATAAAATTCAATAAAAATATGCAAATTTTAATTAATCTTTTAAAAGTGCTAAATTACATGTATAATTAAAGATTGTTTTAAAATACATTCTCTTGTGAATTATTATCAGCAATTCATGTATCCATGTACTCAGGGTCACACAAAATGTTCTTAGATAAAAAGTGAGCATAGTGGAAACTTTTAAGAAACCCTGATTTAGTCCATTCAGTACAAATGAAATGAATCCCAGCAGAGTTGAATGACTTGCCTAAAGTTACATAGGCAGTAAGAGAACTAGCATAAGAATCAATGTACACATACTTAGTTTAGGGTCTTTCAATATTCTAACTATATAGAATGAGTAATCAATAAAACACAGTTATCAAATAAAGTTACTCTAATTACAGAGTCAGGCATTAAGGAGAAAGTTGTTTAGTTTTAATGTGAATAGTAATAGGAACACAGAGGATAATGTGAGGCCTGTTCTCTTCTTGCGAACTCACTGGAAACCAGCTCTATGTTCTGTATTTTTATGTTCACAGAATGAGAAAGGCCACTGGGAAATGCCACTGTCTCTTAGCCTTGGGTGGGGTCAACTAGTAACCAGAATGACCATCTGTTTGGGTAATCACCAACCATTTATCATCAAACAAGATGCTGATTTGAGAAGCTATATAAAAATCCTGGTTCATGGTGAACCTTGTTGCCCTGGAAGGAGCTTCTGTCCTATTAATATTCTGTCTGTAATAAGACACAGATCTTTAGTATTATAACCTGATAAAGTACATTTACCTTAAGACATGAAAATAGATTATTAAGCAATACACATAATCCAATAGATCATTCTCTATTCAATTTATAGTTCTTCCTCTGTAATTCAGTTTACAGATTTTTTCATATTTTGCCAGTGTCCATCTGATAATTAAATGACACTTGCAGCTAGTTCTCTGGGCATTCACAAAAGCCTGCTAGCTTCCATCAGGATTAGATCTTGTGCTACCTACTGTTTCTATGACACAAGCTAGAAATTCAAAAAGGGAAAAAGGGAAAAAACTCTGTATAAATCTGTACTGCCAAGAAAGGACTTTGGCATTGCAATTTAGCTGGAGAACTCCTACTCCCTTTTAAATGTGGAATTCAGTCAAATATTGTCTTTTCAATGACACACTGGGACTCCCCAGGGATAAAAATAATTTTGCACTATAACAGCAGTTGTTTATAAATATACATCAGAGTTTTATCTTATTATAATCATATGAATTTACATCTTCTATTATTGTGAATTTCTAGAATATGTAAAACCATCTTCATCATTGTTTGCCTAGAACATGCAGCAGGGAATCAATACAATTTGGACAATCATCTTTGTGTCTGATTTGCTTTTGGAAAGTATTGTTAACTATTTCACTTTTAATAATAAAAAAGAAAATGTACATACGCCCGTGTAAATGGTCAATGTTAACAAAACAGTATGTAATGAAATACACTCAACACCTATTTTGCCTACACATGATTTTAGATTTCTCTGACAATTTCTTTGACTATGCCCCAAGGTCATTGTGAATGCCAAGTGTTTCTGTGTAGGATATACTTAGACATGCATTAATGCATATCTCCAGCTCATAGAATGTCATATAAACTACCTGTTTCTTTATTTACTCTTCTTTATACAAAACATTATTTAAACATCATTGATGCCATTAGGGTGACTCATGAGTTACCTAAATTTCTTCCATTATTCAAAGCCCACATCGGAGCAGGAAAGGAGGCCCTGCCCTGAGGACATGGGAGTGGGTGAGATGGCCCTGCCATGATGACTTGGGAGAGAGAGATTGGGCCCTGCCCTGAAGACAAGAGAGTGGGCCCTGATCCAGGACTCTGAGTGAATCCCATCCCAAAAGCTACCCCATGTATGACCAACTGGAAAACAAGAAGGGGTCAGACCTGCAGATTCAAAGATTAAGTATCTCCTTGACACACAGAAACAATGTAATATCTGACAGCAGTCCCAGTGAAGATCCTTAAGGCTAGTTTAGGCCTCCAACCAGACCCATGACTCAAAGCAATGAACATTTAAAGTAAGCATATGTGGACAAAAGGCCATACTGGGTGATACACTACAGCTTCTGTGACAAGATTGCTTGTTTTTCTGTTTGATTTATTTTACTGGGGGGAGGAGAGGAATTTTTGTGTATGATGTGTAAGTCACAGACAGTCAATAAAAGTAAAACCACAAGAGCAACAACAAACCCAAAGCACAGGATCGGATGCCTGCAAGATTTCAATTTCTCTCTTTTTATTTTTCTTCATTCAGGATGCACCATCACTCTCAGTCCTATTCATAAAAGCCCCTCATAGAATATTACTTCAAATGTATCATTGTGTAGATATGAAAGTAAAATAAACCAGGTGAAGCTTTTTCAATAGCATTCAACTAAGGAAATCTTAAAACAACAAAAATGACAACTGAAACCCAAATGCTTCATTCAATCACTGGATGTCTCTTAACTCTACATAGATGTTAAGCTATATCTACTTATCAAGGATGCCTAGACAGTAGCATAATGACCTCGTTTTGGATTAAGTAAAGTATACCAATCAATGAAGCTTAAAAATTCAAGTTTATTCCTGACATAAAAACAAAAACAAAATGAAAAGAAAATCCTTCTAGTTATTTTGTTATAAAATGATAACATAAAAACTCAGCCATGTCTTTCTTTCCTCCTTTCTATTTTTAGTGTTGGAGCCCAAACTCAGGGTCTTGTACTTGTTAGATATGATTGACCTAAATCCTAAACAATACAAAAATTGGAAGGATCTCCCCATTTAAAACAACAACAACATCATTAACAACAACAGCAACATCTACCATCTGGACCTTGCCTTGCCAGATATTTTGTAGCTACCTATGATGATAATGTCTGGGATAAAGTAAACGATTATTGTCAGGAAGCAGTGAGTCACCTGCTTACCATGCTACCATTTAAATAGTCATGAGCTATTGCATCTAAAATTTGGCCTACAAATTCATACACTGGTGTCATTCTCAACTTCTAATTTTGTTGACTATGAATTTAGTATCGACCAATAAATCCATAATTTATGTTCTTTTATTTTAAAAATATATTTAATTATTTAATTATTTTGTATGTGTGAATACATGTATGTTAGTAAACACAACCATGTTAAAATATGTACACTTGAATGTGTACTATTATGCACGTGCGGAGCTCAGTTACTTCCTTCCCATGAAAGGGTCTTGGTAATTATCCTCAAGTCCTCAGGCTTGGCAGCAACATGTTATTCTGCTTGAGCATCTTGCTGATCCTTAGAATTTCTGTTATTCTTAAGACCCTTTTACTTAAATAAAAGTATGCATATAAATTATGATTGTCAGATTTAGCAGAACAGGAAAAACTCAGAACATACATTTAAATTTTATTTTCATATATATAAACAAATAACTGTACTATAATTATGTTTGTTGTAGTTTGAACATTTAATGTCTACCAAATTCTTTTTTTAATTTTTTATATTTTATTAATGTATTCATATTACATCTCAATTTTTATCCCATCCCTTGTATCCTCCCATTCCTCCCTCCCTCCCATTTTCCCCTTACTCCCTTCCCCTATGACTGTGACTGAGGCGGACCTCCTCTCCTTTGTATGCTCATAGGGCATCAAGTCTCTTCTTGGTAGCCTGCTATCCTTCCTCTGAATGCCACCAGGCCTCCCCATCCAGGGGACATGGTCAAATATGGGGCACCAGAGTTCATGTGTAAGTCAGTCCCCACTCTCCACTCAATTGTGGAGAATTATACCATAAATGCGAATATAAATTTTCTTGTCTACCAAATTATTATATGTTGGTCCCCAATGGGTGGCATTCAGCAGAGACTTCACCTGGAGGTACTATTCTGATAAATGGTAAAAACTTCCAGAAGTAGGGTCTAACTAAAAAAGGGAAGTCATTGTGAACAGTGCTTCAAAAGGTATCTCATTCTTGGCCGCTTCTGCTTTCTTTTCATCTACCTATATGCTATGATATGGAATACACTGTTCAATCTTGTACTGCTAACCTGGGTCCTCAGCCTGATCATAGCAACAAAGTCAGCAGACTGAAACTTCTCCCATCTTGAACCATAGCAATCTTTCTTTATGTTCTTGATTTCAGAAATTTAAGGTCTAGATAGCACATAAAATCCATATCAGAAAAGCAGGGTCATTCTTGTAATCAGTCCTAACAATATTGCCCAGAAACCTTTGGAACTAGAATATTGCAGATGTTTCAAAAAGTCTTTAGGTATGAACTAGAGAACGGCAGAAATGATATAAGCAAAGCTTAGTGATTTATTCTAGTGAGGAGTTCAGAAAGGCATGATAACATCAATGCAAACAGGGAAGACTGGTGTAATGTACACAACATTGGTGTACTGTCATGTGCTTTTTGAGCTCACTGAGACAATGTCTTCAGGCATGGTACTGGCCTCCCCAACTCAGACTCAAGAATTAATTAATTGTTCTCCAAAACCCACTGCCATGGGTCAGTCTGGTTCCAGCCACTGTATCAGAGAATGAGAAAATTTTGATAACAACTAAGGCAATTAAAAACATGTGTCTTTGAGAACAACTGGAAGGTAAAGGATACAACAGAAGTGAACATTGTTTATCCCATGATATAAAATGCCTACAGAGAGAAGGAGGAAGTCAGAAGTTCAGCCATAAGAAGCATATTCATAGAGAATTCTCAGTGAAAAACTCTGACTGCTTCAACACTCACAATCATTTTCTGCCAGATGATTTATAAGTTCTCAATTTGATGATTTTATCTATCTGTTGCTTGTCATTTGTTTTTTTACTTGGAAGCACAGAATTAGAGGCATTCTGCTCTACCTGGCATTCTTGATTAAGAACTTCGCTGGCTGCCTCAACAGGGTTTACCTAGTTAATTTTTGCCAGATATTTTAAATTCCCAGTTTGATGATGTTATCTTTCATTTGCTGTCTCAATTAGAATATTTCAGTCTTCCTTACTGTATGTTGTAAGTACACAAGTTCAATAATTTTTTTGCTTTCTATCTGCTACTCACTATTGTTTTACTTTTGTTTGCTATATGTTTAATCTCGCTCCTTCAAAACAGAAGCTACAGCTACCAGAGATAATTAACAAGACCTTTTAAAAAGAATTAAGGGTATGCAATGTCAGTCAAATGGAAACAATCTGTTTGGAATTATACTCAAGACTAGTTGTGTTATATCCAGGCAAACAAAACAATATAATGTGGCCATATTTTTGTTCATTATCTAAGAAATTATGTGAAATTAAGCATAAATGTGGTGATTTAATTACTTGGTAGAATATATCTTAAGGAAGCTCAATATTCAGGTTGCAATGTGAATACTGTTAGCAAATTTTAGCCATGCTTATCGTAATAATTGGGATTTGGGGGAGGGGATTTTTTTAATGGGAGAAAAATATCATTAACTTTCAGTTTGTTCAGAAGTTTCCATTTAGGAAGATGTAACCACAATTAAGTGCAGATGAAAAAGCTAAATGGAAACCTAAAATCCTGCAAAAAATTAATTAGAAGTGGTTTTAGAACATGAGTAGCATGGGAAAAACATGTGGTATACTTTGAGTTAAAGGCTAAAGTAAGTATAAGGGAAGGATAGGTAGTGAGTTAATTAAAACTAAAGATTATTAATAAGTCTAAAAATGAAAACATATCAGGTTGTACGCTAATTAAAATATAATATAAAATAGGGAGTGTAATCAGGTATCGTACATAGATGAACAATGTTTTTACCCAGAATATATGGGTCATTTAATGAAAATATAATTGCCAGACTCTGGATACCTCCACACAAGTTATTGGTTAGGAAGTCCTAGTGATGCCCCAAACAACAAACTATTTTCACTGGTTTTATTTACTCAACATAATTAGAATGTAAGATTCCAATTAGTTGTAAAACTTGAGAAATCAATGTCAAACTGTCCAGCAATCTTTCTCCTAGTTTCAGGACATTTGATTTGAATGTGATTTATAGGATTGTGAACCATAAAAACATGTTTTGTTTGGCATGGTTGAGCCCTAACCCACACCTTTAATCTAAGCACTATCTGTAGAGGAGATTTAATAAACCCTAAATCAAGAGGCAGAACAAGAAACCAGCAGACAGGGATTAATGAATAGAAGGGACTTTGAGTTGAGGGGTATTCAATACAGCATGTAGAAATAGGTCTTCGGTCCTTTACTTCTTGGGATTACTCTTGGGATTTCTTCTTTATTTGGACCTTAGTTTTCTTGCTCTTGAATTTCTCAGTTTGTTGTCCTTGGGCCTTTTGGGCCTTGAGCTAGCAAGTCTTTGATCTTGGGTTTTTTTTTTTACCTTCTCCTCCTAGCCTGTCAGTTGGGGTAGTGAGCCTTTGGGCCTTTTCCATAGAGATTTGATCTGAGTGGAAAGATCAGCTGAGTGCTTTCTCTGCCTTTCTGGGCTAGCAGGCTTTTTACCACAGCATCTGGCTCCTGAGTCTTTATTGAGGTAATAAAACAATCATCGATTTTCAATTAAAACAACTCTTTACTGGCTCTGTTTCTTAGTTCCAGAATATGCTATGCAGGCTGGTGGAGAGGAAAAACATAAATGGTTTTACTTAAAATTTATCTGTACATACTATAATATAAATCTTCTATGACAGTTGTGCTTAAAACAAGCATAACAGTTGTGGGAATAACCAACTACTTTCTCATTAGATTGAGGTCTTCTCACAGGAAGGATTTAATGCTTGGTATTGTAAATCTGGCAAAATCATGTGTCTGAGGAGATCATAGGGCTTATGGGAGAACAAAATGGTGTTGAACTAAATACTCGTGTTGACAAACTACTATGTTTATATACATAGATTTGTGTTGTTCTCAATTCTGGCTAGAAAGCTTCTGAGAAACAGCTAATTCAGAAGGTCAAAGAGCTAAGAATTTGTGACGATGACCAGCTGAGAACTGTGCAGCCATAGTAGACTATCTACATCAGTCTCCATTGATTCAAGGACCATCATGAAAGATAAGTGGGAAGAAAGAATTTAAGACATGGATGATGTAGAGAAAAGCTGTAAATGTTGACTTCTGAATATGTTATGGCTAATGCAAGCATCAGCTCATGGAAACTCTGGTTACTCTCATAGGACTTGAGCAAAATCAATCCTGTAGAAAATCTAGCATGAACAAAGGAGAGGCTCCCAAGGTTGCACCCCTAACTTAAGGCCTCTTGACAATTTAAGTCATTGAGGGAGGGAGAGCTACTTTTCTTTGGAGATGTGGACAATGCTAAATTGTTCATGTCCCAGTAGATGACACTACACCCATTCATACTTGGTCTTCATTAACAGACTTAAAAGGCTATTGATGATGATGATGATGATGATGGTGATAATAATAGAAGAGGATATTGAAGGAGGGGAATGGATTCAGTGTTTGAGAGTACTTGTTACTCTTTCATAGGATCTGAGTTTGATTCCAAAGTCTACATTAAGTGGTTTATGACCACCTCTAACTCCAGCTCCAAGGAGTCCTCTTCAGGCCTTCTTAGGCACTGAAGCATACACTTATACATACATATAAATAGAAATTAAATAAACTATTTTAAAAAGTAAAACAAAAAGCATATACATTGTAAGGGAGATTGTTAAATAAACCACACAGCAAGTTGAAGAAAATGACTAAAATCAATATACATGTATGAAAAATGTAAAGAATAAATAAAATGTTATTTAAAATAAATAAAATTGTATGTAGGTTATGTAAATGTATCAAAAATTCAATTTAAAGTAAAGGAATGTATGGTTTTTATATTTCTTTTCTACATATACATTTATATTATTACACATAAAGAAAATAAATTACACATAGCAAGAAGAACCATAAAATAATCAGGAATATATAAATGTTACATTCATAATGATTAGGTATTTGTATCAGACAAACTTGAAGAAAACACCTTTCATTTCTTAGGAAGTCTAAAATTCTTTATGAAAATCAGTATCTATCATAGCTCATCTCCATCAACTTAAAAAATCTATATAGACCTTAAAATATCTTAACCCCTAAACAACTAAGCTTAAATGTAAGACTAAACTATCTGGTCTTCAATCCCATCAGAGACTTGAGAAGGAATAAAACTTCATTTCCTGGGTGAATCAGAAGTGAAGGTTAGCATCTTGCAAAATGAAAATAATGACAATTTCCTGCATGAACAGTCACCCAAAACTCTCTATAATATTGGAGCATCATCTTCATCTTTCTGGAACAATATATCTGACAGACATATTTGTGAAGAAGGATCTATTGGGGACTTGCTTACCCTGTCTTGGCAGAGTGTGGCCATTGACTCTGCCTGCATACACGCTTGCCCTTTTTAAAGGCAGATTTCTGTCTGCAATAGAACTTAGGACCATTTTCCCAGTGGCTAGTTAGCTACATCTGATGCCATCTCCACCAGGAGGTTCTTTGATGCTCATCATCTTCTTTGAGGTAGGCTGAGGGTTTCTAGGAGTTAACCTGTCTTGTTTTCAAAGAATCTTTAAAAGAATAAAAGCATCTTTAAATGCCATATTCTGTATATCTCTGAAGTTTTTGAAGACCATATCTAACTACTTTACCTTATCTATCTGTAAAATTCATTTTACGTATCTGTTAAACCTAGGATATATGTTCTAGTGACCAATAGAGACTGTTAATTGACACAAGCATAATTTGATCAACTACCAACTGGCTTGTATTGCTTAATTATCCTAAAAATCTTGCAATATCACTTTCAAGGTATTGGAATTAAACCTTGCATTATAATTAAGTTGTATGGCTACAATACCTTATATTAGAATGCAAATATGTATAATGTGTGTGAAGAATAAGCTTAAATTTGAATTCTATATCAATGTATCAAAGTTAAATTTATTTTGCATCCATATACAAAATTCTATAGCAATGAATTAAAAATAACCTTATTTGTGAGTAACAAGTAAGGCCAGGCATGGTGGCACATGCCTTTAATCCCAGCACTCGAGAGGCAGAGGCAGGTGGATTGCTCTGAGTTTGAGACCAGCCTTGTCTACAAAGTGAGTCCAGGACAGCCAAGGCTACACAAAGAGACCCTGTCTCAAAAAACCAAAACAAACAAACTAACAAAAACAAGTAGACCATAACTGAGGAGTAGATTCAATAATCTACTTCTTGTTTTATCACCTCTATATATTTCTATATTCCCCATTCTTTATTTTCACCCTCTATCTACATACCTATGAAAAATATAAAGGAAAAGAGAGACATCCTTGAGTCCCATCTCATTTTCTCTCCGTATAAGACCAGTAATAACTTATAACAAAATCCCCATGAAAATAAGCATCTGTAGCCCAAGGGAGCAAGCAAAGACTTACTCAATTCCCCCTTAGGGGAAATGGGGCTTCCTTCTCTTAAGATTTCTTCTGAATGATTTGAGACAAATAATACCTTTGTAAGTGCACAAATAAAATTAGGGAAGATGGTTGAGCAAGCCAGGAATAACATTTGTGGTCAGTTTCTAAACATTGACAAATTCAAGCCTTAATAGTAGTCCTGTATGGGACAGACTAAATTACTGGACCAGTTGGGATCAGAAGCTTTCTTTGAAGCTGTCCTGTTCTGATGAATAACAGCAACTGATGCGCTTGGGACTGGAACATGAAGGATGCACAAAATCAGTGTCTAGCATGCTGAAAGGTGTCAGATCTGGTCCAATGTCAGTGTCCCATTCATTTATTCTGAAAACATATACTTTCTCACAAGCATTTTACAATCCTAAAATTATAAACATGTTAGGTGTACAGGATGCACCGAACAATTAAGGCTAGTTCTAGACCTCTTCAATCATACCATAAGAAGAATGGCATCAAATAATAAGTCACAGCAAACCTGTGACCAAAAAGAATTCTTGTCTGTGCATAGACATTCATATCTAAGCCAGTTTCAGAGCTATTCCCATGTAGTGGGATTAGCAATACAAGTTACCTGCTAGTTATGCTGTTTGAATAATTATCCTGATTTTAGCCCCCTCCCTCATCGCTTACCAATCCCACCATTTGTCCCTCTCCTTCATCCCCTCTCCTTCCATGTTCTAGTTCTCAGAAAGGAAGTCCTCCTCTCCTAACATCTGACCTCTGCCTCTCCAGTATCATCTGTACTGTGTCCTCTTCCTCTGTGGCCTGGCAAGGACACCTTACTGGGGGGAAGTGATCAACATTAGGAGACCCAAGTCCATGTCAGACATAGTTCTTACTCCAATATTTTGGGACCATCAAGGAGACTGTGCTGCATATTTAGCACATCTGAGCAGACTGTACACATCATATATTGACTTTGTTGGTACATTAGTCTCTGTACAATAATGTGGTTATCTTGTTTTAAGTGGCTAATATCTGCTTATACCGTGCCTGTCTTTCTGGGTCTGGGTTACCTCACTCAGGATGATTATATTTTGTTCCATCTATTTGCCTGAAAGTTTCAAGATTTCCTTGTTTTCAATAGCTGAATAGTATTTCACTGTGTAGATGAACCATAGTTTTTTATACATTCTACAATTGAGGGATATCTAGATCGTTTCCAGATTCTGGGTATTATGAACAAGGCTGCTATGATGATAGTTGAGCAAATGTCACTGTTGTATGGTGGAGTGTCTTTATGCCCAGGAGTGGCATGGCCTGGTCTTGAGGTAAATTTATTCCAAATTTTTTGAGGTAGTGCCAGATTGAATGCCAAAGTGATTGTACAAGTTTACACTCCCAACAGCAATGGAGGAGTGTTCCCCTTTCTCTACATCCTTGGCAGCATATGCTGTCACTTCAATTTTCATCTTAGCCATTCAGATAGATATAAGATGGAATCTCAGTGTCATTATGAGTTGCATTTCCCTGATGACTAGGGACATTGAGCATTTCTTTAAGTGCTTCTCAACCATTTGATATTCCTCTGTGAAGATTTCTCTGTTTAGTGCTGTATCCCATATTTTAATTGTGGTATTTGTCTCAATTGTGTTTAATTTCTTGTGTTCTTCATATATCTTGAATATTATCTCTTTGTCAGATGTAGGTTTGGTGAAGATCTCCCAATCTGTAGGCAGTGTCTTTTGTCTTAAAGAAGATTTTCAGTTTTATGTGGTCCAATTTTGTAGTTATTGATCTCAGAGCCTGAACTGTTGGTGTTCTGTTCAGGAAGTTGTCTCCTGTGCCAATGAGTTCAAGGCTCCTCCCCACTTATTACTCTAACAGATTTAGGGTGTCTGGTTTTAATTTGATGTCTTTAATCCACTTGGACTTTAGTTTTGTGCATGGTGATAAATAAGGGTCTACTTGTACTTTTCTACATGTGCATGATTTTTAAAGAGTGATTCCATTAAAATAACCCAAATACTTTGTACTAGTACAATTTTTAAAATGTCATGAGGTCATCTCAAGGATCAAGGAGACTTCAGAGAGCTTCCAAGAAAAGCATATCTTTCTTTTTTTCACATATGTACAATATTTTATTTATTTTATTTTTTAATCATTTTATTTATATTACATCTCTATTGTAATGCTTTCTCTATTATATTCCTGTTCCCTCACTCCCCCATTTTATCTCCTTATCCACTTCCCCTAGACCTCTCAGGGAGGGTCCTCCTCTCACAACATCTTACAACAGCCTATCAGGTCACATCTGAATAGCCTGTATTGCCACCAAGGGGCAGTGATCAAATTGATGGTTCTGGAGTTCATATGAGAAGTAGACCCCAGCTTTCCCCTCTTCTTCTACATATGTAAAATGAGCTCTCCATCAGATACATCTTCTTGCAATGTCCTTGGTAATTGCATCAGTTTGTGCACCCCCACCAGGTCCAGATCCACAAACCTTGAAAGTCTCTTGGTGGAGCTTCTGACACTTCCCCTAACCTGATCCTACCAACCACCATATTGTTCATATCACTCACATCTCTTAAGCAAAAGTCTGGCTTTGAGTCTCAGTATCTGTCCTGATCCTCCTCTGGGTAGATTCTCTCAGGTGACAGCTATGTTGGGCTAATATCTACTTATAAGTGACTACATACCATGCATGTCTTTTTGGGTCTGGGTTATCTCACACAAGATCATAGTTTCTAGTTCCATTCATTTACCTGTAAATTGCAAGACTTCCTTGGGGTTTTTTTTTGTTTTTGTTTTTGTTTTTGTTTTTGGTTTTTGGTTTTTTGAGACAGGGTTTCTTTGTGTAGCCTTGGCTGTCCTGGACTCACTTTGTAGACCAGGCTGGCCTCGAATTCACAGCGATCCGCCTGCCTCTGCCTCGTGAGTGCTGGGATTAAAGATGTGCGCCACCACACCCAGCTAAGACTTCCTTGTTTTGATAGCTGCATAGTATTTCATAGTTTCTTTATCCATTCTTCAGTAGAGGGACATCAAGTTTGCTTCTAGATTCGAGGTATTAAGAAAAGGGCTCCTATGACCATAGTTAAGGAAATGTCCTTGTTGTATGGTTTAGCATCTTTTGGGTATATGACCAGGGAGTGTTATTGATAGGTCTTGGGCACTATTCACAATTTTCTGATAAAGCACCAGACTGTTTTCCAAAATGGTTGTACTAGTTTGCACTCCCAACAGCAATGAAGGAGTGTTCTCCTTTCTAAGCATCCTTACCAGCATGTGCTTTCACTTGATTTTTTGATCCTAATCATTACAAGAGGTGTAAGATAGAATCTCAGAGTCATTTTGATTTTTATTTCTCAGATGACTAAGGAAGTTGAGCATTTCTTTAGGAGTTTCTCAGCCTTTTGATATTCCTCTATTGAAAATTCTCTATTTAGCTCTATGCCTCATTGTTTAATTAGGACATTTGGTGAGGTGGTGTTTAATTTCTTGTGTGCTTTATATATTTTGTATATTATCCCTTTGTTGTATGTATGGTTGGTGAAGATCCTTTCCTAGTCTATAGGCTGTTGTTTTGTTAACAGTGTCTTTGCCTTACAAAAGTTTTTCAGTTTTACGATGTCCCAATTATTAATTGTGAATCTTAGAGCCTGAAGTGTTGGTATGTTCTGTTTAGGAAGTTGTCTCCTGTGCCAGTGAGCTCAATGCTCTTCCACACATTTCCTTCAGTCAGATTTAGCGTGTCTGATTTTATGTTGAGGCCTTTAATCCATTTGGACTTTAGTTTTATGCAGGGTAATAATTATGGATATATTTGCACTTCTGTACATATAGACATGCAGTTAGACCAAAACTATTTTTTGATGCTGCTATGCTTTTTCCATTATATGGATTTAGCTTCTCTGTCAAAAATCAAGTGTCCATAGGTATATGGGTTTATTTCTGGGTTTTTGACTTGATTCCATTAACCAGACATCATGTTCTATGCCAGTACCATGCTGTTTTTATTACTGTTGCTCTATAGTACAGGTTAAGATATGGGGTAGATATACCACGAGAAGATATTTTATTGTGTAGGATTGTTTTAGCTATTCTATTTTTTCCATATGAACCTGAGAATTGATCATACAAGGTCTGTAATTATTGTGTTTTTATTTTGATGAAAATTGTATTGAATCTGTAAATTGCTTTTGGTAAGATGGCCATTTTTACTATGTTTATTCTCCCAATCCATAAGCATGGGAGATCTTTCCATCTTTTGATAAATTCTTCAATTTTTTTGTTCAGAGACTTGAAGTTTTTTCATACAAGTGTTTCACTTACTTGGTTATAGTTACACCAAGATACTTCATATTATTTGGGGGTATTGTGGAGGGTACTATTTCCCTGGTTTCTTTCTCAAACTGTTTGTCATATGTATACAGGAGGGTTACTGATATTTCTGAGTTGGTTTTGTACCCAACCACTTTGTTTAATGTGTTTATCAGCTGTAGGTGTTCCTTGGTAGAATTTTTGGGGTCACTTATATATACTATCATGCATCTGTAAATAGTAATAATTTAACTTCTTCCTTTCCAATTTATATATTTTTATCTTCCTTAGTTGTCTTATTGCTGTAGCTAGAACTTCAAATACTATATGGGAGAGATATGGAGACAGTGAACAGCCTTGTCTTGTCCCTGATTTTATTGAAATTTATTTAAGTTTCTTTCCATTTAGTATGTTGTTGGCTATAGGCTTGTTGTATATTGCCTTTATTATGTTTAGTTATTTGCCTTGTATCTCTGATTTCTCTAAGACCTTAAACATAAATGGATATTGGATTTTGTCAAGTGCTTTTTTGGCATCTAAGGAGGTGATTGTGCTTTTCCCCCCAAAATTTCTTACATAATAAGTTACATTGGTGGATTTTATGCACACCTGTGATAAAGCCTACTTGGTCATGATGAATGATGTGTTCTTTGACTCAGTTTGCAAGTATTTTATTGAGTATTTTTACATCAATATTCATAAGAGAAATTGTTGTGAAATTCTCTTTCTTTGTTGAGTCATTCTGTGGTTTAAATGTCAAGGCGATGTATAATCATAGGGTGAGTTTGATAATCTCACTTTTATTTCTATTTTGTGGAATAGATTAAAGAGAATTAGTATTAGCTCTTCTTTGATGGTCTTGTAGATTTCTCTGCTGAATCCATGTGGCCTTGGGTTTTTAATTATTTGCACAATTTTTGATAACTTCCTATATTTTCTTAGGAGATGTAGAACTTGATGTGTTTAGCACTGTGATACAGTCATGAGTCTTGGGAAACAAGGGCAGAATGGAATTGTTTGCATATTACATCTCACCCACCAGCTCATATATTGAATATTTGAGATAGCTGGTACTGTTTGTTTTAAATATGAGAGAAACATTAAATGATGGGGCATACCTCAAGAAAGTAAGACATGAGACATCTATCGAGAGGTATATTTTCACTTTCTACCAATCTTTTTGCTTCTAGGAACCATGAAGTAACTGCTTTTCATCATTTGTTCTTTACTATGATGTTTATCCTCAGTATTAACTCAGGAACCATAAGTATCAATAGGAACCATAATTATAGGCTGAAATATCAAAAACTCTAAGATAGAAGTCCTATTAATTTCTTTTTCTCAGATATCTGGCCACAGTAACAAGTTTTTGACTAAAACAATATTCTTCGTGGTATTTGAGCATTTTTATTTATTTGGTTACAACAAGGAAACCTATGAGAGAAACAATTAGTATAGGAGGTACTGTGGTGAAGAATGAAAAGCAAAAGTTTACGCCTGGATTTATCCAAATGTGTCACTCACTACCAAAAATAGAAATGGAAAAAAGCAGAAGCTATTTAGTAATGTTTGTCTTTAAGGCCTAGAGAGTTTTTAAAATGTCTTTACATTCTTCAGCCATTTCATCACAAGTCTTAGGTCCCCAAATACCTAGTGTTATGGTAATTTTATTCCCCAAGCATCTCAAATGATTGAATGTCCCTACTTAAATAATTACATAGGAATATAGTTCTCACAAGTCCCATAATGATGGACTTTAGTGTCAGAGTCACATATAAACGATGGTTTATTTTGGAACTAGGATAATGTTCCAAATAATGAATCTTTTCCTTATTTGCAAGATGAAACTGTACCTACAGGCACTGCTGTACTTATCTTCTATGTAAATAGACAAGAATATCACTTCTCCTTTTCTCATGAAGCAAAAACAGAAATAACTAAACAACTCTATGCCTTTATGTAGCCCACATGGGCTGCTTACTCCCTTTCCCATGTACTCATCAGACACAGATTATTAATGAACTCAGAAGTTTGTGAATGATTTGATGAGTAAAGGTTCATATTTTGTAGCACATCCTCTCTCCCTTATACAACATTGACAACTTCTTTTAAAGTGGGCACTTCTCCTGGTATTTTCAGGTCTCTACATCAAGCTCATTTGGAAGGGCCATCCATACTGAAAATATTGCAAGTCAGCTTCTCATACAAGTATTCTAATGAACAATACTAGAAAGGAGTTATTATTTTACAAATATGTCTTAGTATTGTCTCCATCTGTATTAGTCATTCTATATTTTCTAAAGGCACAGAATTGATAAAATGTATGTGTACACACACAGTGCATATACTTATTAGAGTGACTTATAGATAGGACAATAGGCTGTCTCCCATCAGAAAGGCCAAAAATCTGGTAGTTGTTAAGTTCATAAAGTTATATGTTTTAACTAATCTTTAGTCTATGTTAGAACCCTGAAGAAATAGGTACTAATACCAGCAAAGGAATGTTTCATCATCAAGGTAGATAGATTTGCCAGTGATAATGAGGACAAGCAGTCAAGCAGCAAAACCTCTCATTTTTTGTCTTTTATGTGGTTAGTCACCAGGAAGTGTTGCCCAGATTTAGGGTGGTCTGGTGAGATCGCTCAGCATGTAAGGGCATTTACTGCTAAAGCCTGATGACTTTAATGTAATCCCTAGAATCCATGTGTATTCTTGAGACATTATTGAAAGATTTCATATGTATTTCTGTAGATACATAATTTTACTATATTCTTGCATATAAAGAAAGTAAAATAATTTGATTAAGGTACCCCCAAATATTTATTTCTTTTTAACTTGTTTTACAAAATAATTTATTATAATATTTTCTCATATGATGCATCCCAACTAAAGCTTTCTTCCCCTCCCTTCTTTATTATATCCACTGTTTCTCCTTTCCATTGAGAAAAAAAAGCAGGATTTCCAGGGATATCACATGAACTCAGAATAACAAGATACAATAAGAGTAGAGATAAACCCTCATACCAAAGCTGAACTAGGCAACCCATTGGAGGAAAAGGATCCTACAAACAAGGAAGTGTCAGACATCGTTATTTCCAATGTTAACAGTCCAACAAATACCTCAAGGCAAAGAACCACAGCCTATGCTGATGGCTTGTGTTTGGTTGCACCCTAGGTTTCTGAGCCATCCAGCTTCCAGATTCTGGCCATCCATGAAACGTGGAGCTTGGGCTTCCTCTTGTAGCTTGTACTACAACCTACACCATTCATTTTATTGGCCACTTCCACAAGCTTTGAGCCACGATGACCAAAGTGGCACAATTTACAGGCAGGTCAAGTTGTGGGTCAGAGATTTTATGGCTAGATTGATGTTCTAGTTCCACCAATGGTAGACTAGCCTGGTTAAAGAAGGTGGCTGGTTCAGGTTCCATAACCTTCATTACTAGGAATCCTCATTAGGTTGAACTTCATAGGTCCCACAAAACTTCCACTGCACTAGGTTTTCATCTTGTCCCCTGAAACTCAAGGAACTAGACATCAACTAACAAAAACTCAAATTAAAAATGTGGTACTGATCTCAACAGAGATTTCTAATTAGAAGAATCTGAAATGACTGAGAAATATTTAAAATTTTCAACATTCTTAGCCATCAGGAAAAAGCAAATCAAATCCAAGATGGCATTGACCAGTAGGCACCATAGCTGATCTTCTCTGAGGAGACCAGGGACATGAATGGAACCACAGACTGTTGGATTTTGAGAACTGTAGGTGAGTGGGGCCCCAAATTCCACAGACCACCAGGGAGTCTAACCCCGGGACAAGCAACAGCCTGGAGGGCTAAAGGCACTCCCCAAACTCTGAAACGGAATACACAACCAAGCTGTAGCCAGCACATAAAACCCAAACTCACCATTTGGGGAGGAGATTTTCTGGAGCCCCAAGCCTGAGGAGTCTCAGCAAATAGGGTTAAACTACCATTGAACCTCTACATCCATACCATGCCAAACTGCGGAGGTCACCTGCCTAACCCGGGCGGAAACACAGGTGGCGAGTCTCACTAAAAACTGCTAGAATTGGCATATAGCTCACGGACCGCGTCCGCGTCCTGCGCTCAAGCTGAAGCCAGACACAAAGGACTGACCCTGCAAACAGGGGCAGTTAGAAACCAGCGTGGTCTGCTCCCACAGCCCAGTGGGTCCGCCCACATTATAGGGAGCCGTGGGTCACACTTGCAGGGACTAACTACTGCCCTAAAGCAAACTGGGAGTATTCTGGATTTCTCTGGCAGAAAGAGAGGATACAGGAGATTCCTGCCAGTGATCTGAACTGCCATTGGTGCCAGCCACGGGGCCAGGCTGCCGGCACTGACCCGGCACTCCCCAAACAACTGAACTAACTGGTCCACTCACATTATCGGGAGCCTGGGGTCTTGCTAGCAGGAAATAACTGCTGCCTTAAAGCGTCTGGGGAGCACTCTGCCTTTCTCTGGCAGAAAGAGAAGATACAGGAGATTCCTGCCAGCTGTCTGAGCCGCCTTTGTCACCAGCCACGGGAACGAGCTGCTGGCACTGACCAGGCACTCCCCAAACATCAGACCTAGCTGGGTCCATTCTTGTGGGCCCTCATCAGGACCGCCCATGTTATTGGGAGCCGTGGGTCTTGCTGGCAGGGAATAACTGCTGCCTTAAAGCAACCGGGGAGCACTCGGGTTTTCTCTAGGAGAAAGAGAAGATACAGGTGATTCCCGCCAGTGGCCTGAACTGCCTTTGTCACCAGCCACAGGGACAAGCTGCTGGCACTGACTTGGCACTCCACAAACAACAGAACCTAGCTGGGTTCCATGATATAGGGAGCTGTGGCTCATGCGTGCAGGGTATAACTGCTGACCTATAGAAATCAGGAAGTGTCCTGTCATACAGGGGCATGGAAACTGCTACCACCTCAAATACTGCCAGTGGCCTGAAACCATACTGTTTCAGGCCCACCAGGCACAGATCCTGTAATCTCCAACAGGCAGATCCTAGCTGTGTCAGCTCCTGCAGACCCAGCAAGAACTCCCAAATTCATGTGAAAGGCTAGACGCTCCTACAGAGTGTAGAGGCAGAGCTAAAAGACAGCTACCAGAAGATCTGATCCACCTGGGGTCTTGGCTACAAAGCAACAGGAAAGACAGACAGCTGGGATCAACCTACACAACCAGAGAGCTTGTGTGCTGACCTTACTCTAGATCCCAATACTGCTGACTTGAGATACAGCAGTAAGGTGAAAAGGCCCAAACAGAAACCTATTTTGCATGACTCAGCCTGGAGCCTAAGGTATTGAGAAAAATCTCCAGGAGTAGAATCTGAATCACTGGTCTGGTCCAGAGAAATACTCCCTGATCCCCACAGGTAAGGGCACCCTACCTATAATCAGACATCAATTATCCACTCCCAAACAGGGAAGGTCACTACAAACCACCTCCCAACACTAGAGTCACCAAAATGACAAGGGGACAATGAAAGAATGCTAACAAAATCCAAAGCAGGATGGCATCTCCAGATCCCAGCAATCCTAATGAAAACAGCCTGGAGAACCCAACAACAATTGATATACATGAAAACCACCTCAAGTCCTTAGAAAGTAAGATGATAATGGTAGAAACAAATAAAATCTGTAAACAAATGCAGGAGGAATCAAACAAGAGGACTGATAACTTAAAAGAGTCATATAAAGAGGCATTTGAAGAATTTCACAGAAACAAAAATAACCAGATGAAGGAAATCATTAAAACAGTTCAAGACCTGAAGATAAAAATGGAAGCTATCATAAAAGAACACATGGAATAAAAACGTGATCGAGAAGCATCAGAAAAGAAAGCAAGCATCTCAGAGTTGGCCTTATCTAACAGATTGCAAGAAATGGAAGAACGAATATCAGGACTTGAAGATACAATCGCACAATTGGAAACAACCATCCAGGATAATGCTAAATCTGAAAAGTTCCTGACACAAAGCATTCATGAAATAAAAGACAACATGAAAAGACGAAACTTGAGAATAATAGGGATAGAGGAAAGAGAAGGCAACCAGCTCCACAGTCCAGAAAATATCTTTAATCGAATAATAGAAAAAAATTTTCCCAATTTGAAGAAGGAGATGCATATGAGCATACAAGAGGCCTACAGAACACCAAATAGAATAGACCCGAAAAGAAAATCTTCCCGCCACATAATAATAACAACACAAAATATACAGAACAAGGAAAAAATATTAAAAGCGGCAAGAGAAAAAGGACGAGTAACATATGAAGGCAAACCTATCAGAATTACTCCTGACTTCTCAGCAGAGACCATGAAAGCCAGAAGGGCCTGGACAGAGGTTCTGCAAACCCTAAGAGAACACAGATACCAGGCAAGGCTACTATATCCAGCAAAATTATCAATAACCATTGGCGGAGAAGACAAATATTCCATGACAAAAACAAATTCAAACAGTACCTAGCCACAAATCCGGTTTTACAGAAGTTACTAGAAGGAAAACTCCACCCCAACTGGTCAAACTACAACCAAAAATACATAAGAAATAAGTAACTACACCATTGCAAAATCACAACTTCACAAAAACTCGATTGTTACAAATACCAAAAATGAAGGGTCTTACCAATCTCTGGTCATTAATATCTCTCAATGTCAATGGTCTCAACTCTCCAATACAAAGACACAGACTAACAGAGTGGATGCATAAACACGACCCAACATTCTTCTGCATTCAAGAAACACATCTCAACCACAAGGACAGGCATTGCCTCAGAGTAAAAGGCTGGGAAAAAATATTCCAAGCAAATGGTCACAAGAAACAATCTGGGGTAGCTATTCTAATATCTAATAAAATAGACTTTCAACCAAAATTAGTCAAAAGAGACGAAGATGGACACTTCATACTCGTCAAAGGTAAAGTCAACCAAGAAGACATCACAATTTTGAACATCTATGCTCTGAATACAAGGGCTCCCACATTTGTAAGAGAGTTATTAACAAAGCTTGCCCCACTCATTGATACCCACATATTTTTGATTCAAAAACTAAGCCAGGAAATAACCTCATTAACCAATGTCTTGCATCAAATGGATCTAACAGATAACTACAGAACTTTCCACCCAAACGCAAAGGAGTATACCTTTTTCTCAGCACCCCATGGAACATTTTCTAAAATTGATCACATAGTTGGTCATGAAGCAAACCTCAACAGATACAAGAAGATTGAAATAATACCTTGTATCTTATCAGATCACCATGGTCTAAGGTGGGACTTCAACAACAATAGAAATAACAAAAAGCATACCAACATGTGGAAACTAAACAACTTTCTACTTAATGACACATGGATTATGGAAGAAATAAGGGAGGAAATAAAAGACTTCCTGAAAATCAATGAAAATGATGGGACAACATACCCAAATTTGTGGGACACATTGAAAGCAGTGCTAAGAGGAAAATTCATAGCACTAAGTGCCTTTAAAAAGAAAATGGAATCATCCCACATAAACAACTTAACAACACATCTGGAAGCTCTAGGAAAAAAAAAGAAGCAGAAACACCCAAGAGGAGTAGATGCCTGGAAATAATCAAACTCAGGGCTGAAATCAATAAATTACAAACAAAGAGAACAATCCAAAGAATCAACAAAACCAAGAGCTGGATCTTTGAGAAAATTAACAAGATAGACAAACCATTAGCCAATCTAACTAAAAGACAAAGAAACACTATCCAAATTAACAAAATCAGAAATGAAAATGGAGACATAACAACAGACACTGAAGAAATACAAAGAATCGTAAGAACCTACTTCAAAGACATTTATGGCACAAAATTTGAAAATTTAAGGGAAATGGACAAATTTCTCTACAATTCCATTTACCCAAATTGAACCAAGACCAGATAAACAAATTAAATAGCCCTATTTCGCCTATAGAAAGAAAAGCAACCATTGATAGTTTTCCAACCAAAAAAAGCCCAGGGCCAGATGGTTTCAGCGCAGAATTCTACCAGTCCTTCAAAGAGGAGCTAATACTGATACTATTCAAGCTATTCCGAAAGATAGAAATGGACAGAATATTACCAAACTCCTTCTATGAGGCCACAGTCACATTGATACCTAAACCCCACAAAGACCCAACAAAAAAGGGAATTTCAGACCAATTTCTCTTATGAACATTGATGCAAAAATACTCAACAAAATACTCGCAAAGCGAATACAACAGCATATCAAAGACATCATTCACCATGACCAGGTAGGCTTCATTCCAGGAATGCAGGGATGGTTTAACATATGGAAATCCATCAATGTAATCCACCATATAAACAAACTGAAAGAGAAAAACCACATGATCATCTCTTTAGAAGCATAAAAAGCATTTGACAAAATCCAACACCCATTTATGTTTAAAGTTCTAGAGAGATCGGGAATACAAGGCACTTTTCTAAACATAATAAAGGCTATATACAGCAAACCAATAGCCAACATTAAACTAAATGGAGAGATACTCAAGGAAATCCCTCTAAAATCAGGGACCCGACAAGGCTGCCCACTTTCCCCATATCTCTTCAATATAGTTCTTGAAGTTCTAGCCAGAGCAATAAGACATCAAAAGGAGATCAAGGGGATCCAAATGGGAAAGGAAGAAGTAAAATTATCCCTATTTGCAGATGATATGATAGTGTACATAAGTGACCCTCAAAATTCCACCAGAGAACTCCTACAGCTGATAAACACCTTCAGCAAACTGGTAAGATACAAAATAAACTCAAATAAGTCAGTAGGTTTCTATATACAAATGACAAACAGGTAGAGGAAAAAATTAGGAAAATTACTCCCTTCACGATAGCCACAATCAATATAAAATATCTAGGAATAACCCTAACCAAGTAAGGGAAGGATTTATTTGAAAAAAACTTTAAAACTCTGAAGAAAGAGATTGAAAATGACATCAGAAGATGGTGGGATCTACCTTGTTCGTGGATCAGGAGAATCAACATAGTAAAAATGGCCATCTTACCAAAAGCAATTTACAGATTCAATGCAATCCCTATCAGAATACCTACAAAATATTTTGAAGATATTGAAAGAACAATTCTTAACTTCATATGGAGAAACAAAAAGCCGAGAATAGCAAAAACAATCCTATACAATAAAAGATCCTCTGGAGGAATCTCCATACCTGATCTCAAGTTGTACTATAGAGAAACAGTAATTAAAACAGCATGGTACTGGCACAGCAATAGGCTAATGGATCAATGAAATCGAACTGAAGACCCAGATATGAATCCACACACATTTGCTCACTTGATTTTTGACAAAGAAGCCAAATCCATTCAATGGAAAAACGACAGCATCTTCAACAAATGGTGCTGGTCTAACTGGAGGTCTACATGTAGAAAAATGCAATTAGACCCCTATTTGTCACTGTGCACAAAACTCAAGTCCAAGTGGATTAAAGACCACAACCTAAAACCAGAGACATTAACCCAGTTAGAGGAAAAAGTGGGGAAGAGTCTGGAACACATAGGCACAGGAGACAACTTCCTGAACAGAACATCAACAGCCCAGGCCTTAACATCAGCAATTACTAAATGGCACCTCATGAGGCTGAGAAGCTTCTGTAAGGCAGGAGACACTGTCAAGAAAATAAAGCGACAGCCTACAGACTGGGTAAATATCTTCACCAACCCTTCATCTGACAAAGGTCTAATATCCAAAATATATAAAGAACTCAAGATATTAAACACCACCAAACCAAATAACCCAATAGAGATATGGGGCTTGGAACTAAACAGAGAATTCTGAACAGAGGAATATCAAATGGCTGAGAAACACTTAAAGAAATGCTCGACCTCCTTAGTCATCAGAGAAATGCAAATCAAAACGACACTGAGATTCCATCTTACACCCATCAGAATGGCTAAGATCAATAACTTAACTGACACCACATGCTGGCGAGGGTGTGGAGAAAGAGGAACACTCCTTCATTGCTGGTGGGAACGCAAACTAGTACAACCACTTTGGAAAGCTATCTGGCACTTTCTCAGAAAAATGGGAATAGGGCTTCCTCAAGACCCAGCTATTCCACTCCTTGGAATATACCCAGAAGATGCACTACCACACAACAGGGACATATGCTCAACCATGTTCATAGCTGCCTTATTCTTAATAGCCAGAACTTGGAAACAACCTACGTGAACCTCAGTAGAAGAATGGATAAAGAAACTGTGGTACATCTACACTCTGGAAAACTACTCAGCTATTAAAAACAAGGAATTTCCAAAAACTGTGGACAAATGGATTGAGCTAGAAATTGTCATCATGAGTGAGTTCACACAGAAGCAAAAAGAGCTAAATGGTATATACTCACTTATATCGAGACACTAGTCCAAGGTGTACATCCCCATGAAAAACTGTACCTACCAGGAAAGTGGGTAAGAGGGGAGGACATCCTATTGAGACTTTAGGTGTGAGAAGCCTGGGAGAATGAGGAAATAGAAGGACCCAGCGGGTCCTGGAAAACTACAGGAGAGTCTGGGCCCTGGGGTCCTCCGCAAACTATGGCAACAGCCAAGGAAAAAATAGGCAGTAAACCTCAAACCCCTACCCAGACTAGCCGATGGACAGGACATTCTCCACTGTTGCGTGGAGAAGGAGATCTAACTTTCACACAAACTCTGGTGCCTCATATTTGAACATGTCCCTTGGATGGTGATGCCTGGTGGCACTCAGAGGAAGGATGATAGGTCACCAAGCAGAGACTTGATACCCTATGAGCATATACAGGGAGAGGAGCTCCCCCTCAGACACAGACATAAGGGAGGGGAGTAGGGGGGAAGTGGGAGGAAGGGAGGAATGGGAGGATACAAGGGATGGACTAACAACTTAAATGTAATATGAATAAATTAATTAAAAAAATAAAAAAAGGAAAAAGCAAATCAAAATTACTTTGAGATTTCATCTTACACCTATCAGAATGGCTAAGATTGGCTCCAAAAATGAAAGTTCATTCTGGCAAAGATGTGGAGCTAGGGGGACACTAGTCCATTGCTGGTGAGAGTACAAACTTGTACAGCCACTGGGGAAATCAATGTGATGTTTCCTCAGAAAATTGAGAATTTATCTACATCATTATGCAGTTTTACCACTCTTGGAACATACCGAAAAGATGTCCCATCAGTAGGGGGGAAGTGGGAGGAAGGGAGGAATGGGAGGATACAAGGGATGGACTAACAACTTAAATGTAATATGAATAAATTAATAAAAAAAAGAAATCAACATGTCCCCTGGTGGCAGATAAGACTGCCTGGGTTTTTTGTGGTAAAAGACTTCTGCTGCTGCAGGTCCACAGACCCAGATTTTGTCGCTGGTGGCATTATAGGCCAGTATACCAAGCTGGTTACAGGCAACATCACCAGTCATTCACATCAGACTATTTCTTACTAGTCTTAAGCCTAGAGTTCTTCCTCTCTTTATTGTGCCCAAACCCTTGATTTTTGCTCTCTTCCATTTCTTCTCCACTACTTGCTCCTTTCAGTGGTGCCCAAGGTCCCTGAGTGTGTGAGGTTGTCTCAGGAGTGCTATCTTATGCACTATGGCATGGGTCAGCAGACATCACAGACATGACCTGTCCACTCAGGTTTCACAGCACCAATCCGGTGGTCATCTTTGGCTAGCTTTTTTGTCCAGGCCTTAAGGTACCAGACTTATGCTTATTTAAGGCTCACTGCTTACCCACATCTCCCTCTGGCCTCATGCAGGAGTCATCTCTTTCAGGCCTACTCTTGCCCATTGCCCATGTTCCCAAGCATGTTTTGACTTATCTCTGGCCCACCCCCTGGCCTGGGAGCCTGTCTGGGCCTATTTGCTTTTGGACTGGTGGTCTTCTCAGGCTCACTGTTTTCAGAGAGAGTTAGACTATTTATCATTCAGATGTTTACAGGCCAGAACACTGAACTCAAACATATCCTTTCTCTCTGCCATGTACTGTCACACATGTGACATAGCAGCCACACATGCAATACCTTTAGGGACAGGGTGGTATTTAATTTTAATTGTGCATATTAATTTGGTCAGTCAAATAGGGCTTTTGATTGCTGGAAGGTAATATTTTGACAGCTGGACCTTGTTAGACAGCCTCAAGAAAAAATGGTCAAATAAAGGAATAGACCTTGGTGATAAAGGGCCAGAGTGAACCCTATTGGATCTCTACTGTCCAATTAATAGTGTTAAAATTTCACATTCATCTCTTAAACTTCACTCAAAGATTTTAGATGGAACAATATTCAAGGGGGGGATGAAAGAAGATACTAACTCCATTTTCTGCTTCCTCTCCATTATAGAACTAGGTCTGACCCTGAAAAGCCATTAGCTCGAAGAAAAATCCTCCACCTGAGTAATAACCAGAAAAGGGAAGCTAGGATATAGCCACAAAAGCCTTGAAAAAAACTATCCCAAGCCTTTCCATTTGTGTTTGTTACCCTTATATGGTTTGGTCTTTCATCTTGTAGTTAAATGTTCATGACAAAACAGTGAAGACTGCAGGTCACCTGGGCCCAAACCAATAAAAAACTGACACAAGTAGCTACCTTGTTGCCCACCAATCAGGCTTTAGATTACCCAACTCTTGCTAGAATTCCCCTGTTCACCTATAAAGACCTTTGAGCTGACAATTGAGTTCACCATTTTGTAAAGTGGCTGACCACTACATATAAGATTCTTACTTTTGTGAAACAAAAACACTCTTGTTAATTCCATCAATGAGTGGTGGTCTTCGAGCAGCAATTTTGGACTTAATAGTTGATAGCTTTAGAAATTAAATCTATCACCTTTTTTTGGAAGGCAGAGGGGATGGGGAGAAGAACAAGACTTACCAGAACCATGCTTAACAATCTTAAGCTGGCCAGAGTCTTTTCACTTAGAATATTACATATGGAATATTTACATCTCATTAGAGACATTAGAAATACTGATCTAATCCCCAAATACCATTATTATTATTATTGTTGTTGTTGTTACTGTTGTTGTTAATTTTGTTTTGATAAGAGGTCTTAGCAGCTCTGGCTGTCCTGGAACTCACTACATAGACCTTGCTGGACTGAGACTCACAAAGATCCACCTCTGCCTCCCACATTGTGAGATTAACGGCATGCCTACTATGCCCTGCTCAAAAACATACTTATATCATTGAGAACTTTAGGTAACAGGGGAAAGTGTTGAATGAGAAAGTCCTGGGGGAGTCTGACTTTTGCCTTCATGCCCAGAACTTCGGGGTGATAAACCAGCTGAAGTTAGATATGGTTGCTTGTAACAGAAACAGAAATTAACCAATATCTTATATAAGAAAGAAGTTAAATTTACTGTCATCTGGAAACAGAAAGCCCTGAACTAGATTTCTGCTTGGCTATGCCATCAAAAGCACAGGCTCCCCCAATTTTATGCTTTGCTGACTTTAATGTGCAGATATTAGCTACATACTAATTTCACCATCATTTTGCCTCAGTGTTATTCTCTCATTTTCTTTTTATGGTCAGTTCAAGGCTAAAATAGTTTTTAGAATGTTGCCTTTTGTATATATATTCCAGGGCAGTGACTACCTGGTCCTACTAGATATACTATCTGCTTCCTTTTGCATCTCATTGTCTAAGATTTAGGTGCAGAACCATAGGAAACAAAAAGAGAATGTGAGAAATAAAGTCTTTAAAATACATTCTTCAGGTTTTTATTATAAAATGGAAAGTTGAAAATGTATAATTTGAGGCAACTAATGCTCCCTGAGGATTGTAATTCTAATTCCTTGTCAACAGCTTTTCTGTAACAATTGGAAATCTAAAATAAAGTGGCTATTTGTTTCAGATAAAATCCAGAGTGCCTGGTCTTTGAAAAGCTAAAATATTACTGTTAAACTTCAAAGTGGTCTTGGAATTATAGTGAACAGTTTTAGATTTTGTTTGATGTCTGTGTGTTTAATAGAAAATGGTTTCTGATGGCACTATACACAAAAGTATTACTTTACAGTAACAATGCCAAGATGTAAAGATGATTTTTTATCACAGAGCTTATAAGACTTTCTTGAGATGATGAAAGGAACATAAGTTGTCTTTAGATTTAAGACCTTTAATAATTGTATTTCATTGTTTTCTTTAGTGCCCTATCAACCTCATTTCTCCCAGCATATCCTGATGGTAAGTGACATCGCAACATTCTGGACTACTTATTAACAATGTTTTAAATGACAAACACTTGAGCTTATTATGCATGAATCTCAAACTATTTTTGCAACATATACTAAAGGTGAATTAAATTAAAAGAAAATGTAGTGGTAACATAATGGTTTTCATCTTTTGTTAAACAGAAAATATTGAGTTTTAACAATAAATTGAGACATGTAAAATTAAATTTACATCGTTTTTATTAAAGGCATTGATTCACAAAATGTTAATATATGAAAATCATGACAGCTAATGCACTCAAATATTTCTTTTTATAGTCAGAAAAAGAGACTTTAAGAGATATTTTCCACAAAGAGATCAAAGATGGGGTGCCCAGTGCATAGTTTCTGAGTTGCAGGACTGCAATGACTGCAGAATGATCAAAAGGCATGTTGCAGACTCCAAAACACTAGTGTGTGTGTTTCCCATACGAGAAGAGAGCTCACTGGGTGCCGAGAATGAACAGTTCCAGGCTCTAGCTACCTGGCTCCCAGGATCCAGAGAAACAGTCTCAGCTTCTTGTCCACAGCTCTATCTGTCTCCCATGAGGAGATCAGCCAGACCTCAGATATATACATGATCTTACTCCAAAATGGCAGTGCCCATTGTACATACTGTCTGGATTGCTTGGTCTCAAAGACCATGTAAGAACTGAGTGAGTGGAAAGGTTGCTAACTCCAGAGTTCTCTGACAAGAGGAGGGCTATTGGGCTATTGCTTTCCCAAGAAGACCTGCTAGTCCTCAATATCATACCAACTAGGTAACCGCAGTCAAATGCCCTGTCTGTGGGTCTAACTGGGACACAGTTACTTGGAGAAAAGCGTGCTATACCTGAAGACCTAAGCAACCAGCCTACAATTGTGTCCACCATCCCAAGAAAGGCTGCTCCAGGAATCTCCAGACTCCTGCCCATGGCTAGTCCCACTCCCTTGAGAAATCCATCCAGTACTATAAGCAACCAGCCAATGCCAGAGAAAAACAGGCAGCTGAATGCCAACATAAGAACACAATCAATAAAAGCCAAAGCAATATGGCATCTCCAGGGTCATGTAGCCAAAGCAATATGGCATCTCCCACTTCAAGTAGCCCTGGATACCCAAACACAACTAAAGCATGAGAAAATCATTTTAAAGCTATGATTTTGAAGATTACAGAGGCCTTTTGAGAGAAAACGAATAAGTCACTTAAAGAAATACAGGAATACAAAGAAATAATTGGTGGTCCTTAAAGAAGAAATGAATAAATCCCTTAAAGAATTACAGGAAACTGCAACTGAACAGGTGAAGGTCATAAATAAAATGGTTGAAAACATGAAAATGGAAATATAAACAATAAAAAAATACAAACTGAAGAAATCTTGGAACTGGAAAACTTAGGGAAGAAAACAGGAAATATAGAAGTTAACATCACCAACAGAATACAAGAAATGGAGGAAAGAAACCCAGGTGTAGAAGATTCTTTTATTTTTATTTAAAAAATATATTTATTTTAAAAAATAAGGAAATAAGATGGCAGGCAGTAGATATTAGATTATATGAGGGTTATTATATGAGCGTGGGTAGAGAAGGAAAGGAGGAACATGTACCTCAGAAAGAGAGAGAGAGATGAAGACAGACAGAGAGAGGGGGGGAAGGAGGAAGGGAGAGGGAGAGGGAGAGGGAGAGGGGAGAGAGAGAGGGGGGGGAGGGAGGGAGGGAGATTGAAGAAATAAGTGTTGTGAAGGGGAAGGAAAAGCTCTTTCCTAAAAATTTAGGGTATGCCGTCCATGTCCTATAGCAGATATAGACTGAGGAATGCTGGGAGAATCTGGAGTTGTTTGTCCCAGGTCTTCAGCACACCATTTCAGCCTTTTGAAGATGGATAATGGGTGAAGTAATCAATGATTTTGACTGCTTCCTGCTGACAGTAGGACATTGACAGGGGGATAAAAGGCTGAAATGTTAGCCAGGTTCAGGAAGAAGAGGCTGTTGCATTTGCTAAGAACATCAACAGCTAGGAGAGGCAATGCAGGTCCAGCTGACACAATCTGTGAGGTTGGACAGGAGCACTTGTGGGTAGCTGTTTTGATGATGTCCTGGACGTAGGAAGTCTGGCAGGATAGTGGAACATATATGTGGGCAGAAGACAAAGTTAGTAGATTAGGGAGAAAATTCCCTTTAGGTGTACATTCAAAACTTGGGAAAGCAAAGAGAAAAGGCTTGAAAATAAGGAAAGAGTCACTGTTTGAAATTTGGGGAGAGCAAATAAAAGGTTTGAACATGAGGAATTTCCTTCCATTTTACCCTAGGTATACACTTGAAACTGTTGGGAGATCAAAGAAAAGGTTTAGATAGAAGGAATTTTGTTTCATTTTACCTGATTGCTGGCAATAATTAAAAAGATTTAGTTTTGGATATGTCCAAGTTTGGTTTCAGAGGATTTTAAGCTTTGCAGCCTTTAATGTGGGCATAGGGATATGAAATTCTCCAGAAGGCATCCCAAACGAGCCTGGAAAGGCAGAGGGTGGACTGTTTCTTATGGGTAGGTGAAGTCAGTAATCCATTAGGGCATCCACTGAAATGCATTGTGACTCAAAAGACAGGCACACAGACTGTCCAGTGACTCATCATTGCTGGTCAACAACCAAAAGAACGCAGCTCCATAGCTGTGCTGGCCCAGGGAAACAGCCACCAAGTGCACTAGAATTTTTTGGAGGTCAAATGGCAGTCAGGGGACTGTGGCATAATTCTCAACCAGTGGAAATGATCCTAGTTGTAGGTCAGTGAGAAGGACCAGCAATAATAATGCAGACCAGGGTTGGTTACCTTGGCTCCCAGTGAACTAGAGAGGTGGCAACAGTTTCTCAGACAAAGAGAAGCTTTTACATGACTAGGGAGGGTTAATTATGCTGAGGTTGGGTGGAGAGAGATGGCAAAAAGGTAGTTAGGGGAGTCCCAAAACCAGAGAAAGGGGGAGGAATCCACCTTTAGATATAGGTGATAGGTGAGAAACTTAGACTCTTTATTGGCAGCACTTATCTGGACTCCATTTGACCTGAGAAGTGGATTTCTGTAGCTTACAAGAATATTTAAGTTCATAAAGTGAGATAAATTTTAAACCTGTTACCACCATAATTGTTTGAAGCCTGCCATGAAATATATATTGTTATATATGTATGCATTGTAGGAAGGGCAGTAGACATATAGAACTTTTCTGACATATGTGGAGCAGTAACATTGAGAGGACAGAAATCTCTTGTAGAGCAGAAGAGAAAAGGCTTACTTGATCTTGATTTTCAGTATTAGTACACATCATGAAAGATGTCTGTCTAGAAGACTGGATACATATAATTTAAGCACAATGAGAGATGTTTTAAGAAAAAGACAAACAAAAGGAAGTTGAAAATTTTGAGCTTGGAACTATGATGGGATTGTACAGTAGAATATTTTACCATAGTTAGACTAATAAAGTAGACATCCATTGATCAGTGTCAGCACTCTGAACAGTTA
The DNA here is from genome assembly GCF_964271855.1 of Acomys minous. NCBI lineage: Eukaryota > Metazoa > Chordata > Mammalia > Rodentia > Muridae > Acomys > Acomys minous. Next base: position 107,695 of record NW_028182145.1, read on the forward strand.
ATATAACAATATCACAGCAATAGGATATAATAAAACATCCTTTTAGACAAATTGACCTTCCTAACTTGTATTTACCAACTTGAAATACTTTCTTAGACTTTTTATCATTCATTACTTGCCTTTAGCAAGCTTAAAATGCCTTCTTAGGCCCTCTAACCTTCATAAAACACCTTTTTCTTAGACCCTCAAATATATTCTTAAAAGCTCCCTTTTTAAATTTAAAGTTCTGATGCAGGAAATTGCTATGAGCAGTCACTGACCTTTATTTAAAAGAGTGGTGAAAGGAAGTCTAATAATAAGATAGACTGTATCTAGACCTGACAGTTAAAGTTTGGTTTCCTACATATGAAGAGGGCTGGGAAAATATATGCAGCCTCCATTGATAGATGTTGGAACCAAGACTGTGTAGCTAGTGTATGAGGTTAAAACAGACCTGTAGTGTTACCCTGGGTTTGATGAGGCTGATGAACCTAGGAGCCATCTGTACTCTACCAGGTCAAGGAACTTGAAGCCTGGAACTGTCTAAATCTCTTGTGCTGCTTGAACATCCGGTGACTGGGTACAGATGACAGGCCTCTATGGGAGGCTTGACATCCATAGGCCAATGTGATGACAGGCATGGCTGTGTGAGAGACCATTGTCCCTTTCTGGCTGCAGCAGTTGTGGGATTGGTGTTCCCTTTGGGCTGCATCTGAAACAGGTCCTTGGCTGAGCTGGCTCAGGCTGGACCCAGGCAGGAGGGGGCATTGCAGACCTCTATTTATTTGCCTTATGGCAGTGGCTGAGGCCTGAAACATAGTTTTTGTTGTAGCTGAGCCTGTTGGAAAGGTTCCCCTCCAGTTTTAAAGATTTTAAAGCTACTTTTACCAATTCCTATATTGGGGGTTCAATTAGCATCCTCAGTATTTTAGTTAAGATGGCAGTGAGACTGTAGTCTAGCATAGGAATATTTAGATAAACTTTGTTTATACTTTGAAGCTGTGAATAGCTCCATAAAAGAGCAGAACAGTTTTTTATATGATTAATAATATCACATTTAGAAAAAAGGCTAAATATATTTATAAGGCAATGATTTCAGTTTTAACAAACAAATGAATGTTAACACAGCAGAAAATTATAGAATAATTTTTAAAAACCATATCAAATTCATTAGCCAGGGAGCCTACAGTTGAATCCAGGGTAGCTAGTAACAGGAATAACAGCATTTACTTTGTTGTCTAGGAATTACTAAAGACAGAAATTAGAAAGAAAAACATTTTGGATCAAAGTAAAAACATAGCCTTGAAAATGTGAATGTCACAATTCACAATTGGTGTTTGCTTACCAGTGGTCTGTTAGGAACAATGGTGGTGGTGGGACATTTGGAATGCAGCCAGACCTCCAAGTCCAAGTCATCAGCAGCCCACTGATTTGTCCTGTAGGGCCACATGGCAGAGACAATCACCTGTGCACTGAGACCATGGCTGGGTTCCAGGAGAGAGCAGAGCAGCAGAAATTCACCTCAGCTTAGAATCACCATCTGAAGACAGGGCAGTGATGGGTTCAGAAGGGAGTGAATGGAGATTTAGATTGAAGTTTTGAACAGAAGGAAATGTCATGGTAAGTATGTTATCTAGAAAGAGTTCTGTAGAAAGGATTCTAGACTTATGACAATTCTAGAAGGGCCTTCTGCATATGGGCCACCAGTTTCGTGTTTAAAAAATAAGAAAATATGATGCCAGGCAACAGATAATAGATTGTATGAAGTTTATAATATGAGCAAGGGAGAGAAGAAAAAGGGGATGGATACCCCAGACACACACACACACACACACACAGAGAGAGAGAGAGAGAGAGAGAGAGAGAGAGAGAGAGAGAGAGAGAGAAAGAGAGAGAGAGAGAGAGACAGATAGACAGACAGACAGACAGAGACAGAGACAGAGAGACAGAGAGACAGAGACAGACAGAGACAGAGACAGACAGAGACAGAGACAGACAAAGACAGAGACAGAGAGACAGATAGAGAAAGAGGAAGAGAGAGAAGGAGGAAGAGAGAGACAGGAGATAAAATAGAGAAAGGGAATAAGAGTCAGGGCAAAGGTGGGTCTGTTCTTTTATATACTGTACCTTTGTGGCAGGTAGGCAATGACATCTACAGACATGATCATCCCTACTATACAGCTATTATCTAATAAAATAGAATGCAGTAAAAAGTCATTTACAATAAAAATTTTCCATCTTACTACATAGATTTCCTTACAATGAATCTTAAAGGTGGACTTATTTTACTTTTAAATTCTAATATGTTCACTTTACATCCTGATTGTAATCCCTACCCCTGATGCCTTCTGGACCCATGATCCTCTCTCATACACCATTCTTCCCTCCCCTATTCCTCAGAAAAGGGAGCCTTCATCCCCTAACATCTCACCTCAGTATGTCAAGCCTCATATTGCCTACCTGTATTCTCTTCATCTGTGGCATACCAAAGTTGCCTTCCAGGATAAAGTGATAAACATATGGGAGCCAGAGTACATGTCAGAAATAATCCCCACTCTCCATATTATGGGACCCACAAAGGGATGTGCTGCCCATCTACTACTTCTGAGCAGAGGGTCTAGTTCCTCACCATGCATGGTCTTTGGTTGGAGCATTAGTCTTTGCAGCACCCCCCACCTCCAAGCAGATTTGTTTACTCCAATGGTCTCCTGAATCTTCAAGGTCCTTCTATTCTACAACTCTTCCATCAGACTCCCTGCACTCCACTCTGAAGTTTGGTTGCATCTCAGCATCTACTTGGATTCCATACTGGGTGGAGCCTTTCAGAGGACCGGTATTGTAATATGGTACACTCCCTTCCTAATTCTTCTTTTCAACTGCTTCCACTGTCTATTATATTTGTCCTTCTGAATGAAAAGTAAGCATGCTCCTTAGAGACCTCCTTGTTATTTAGTTTATTTAGGTCTGTATATTATAGTGTGGTTATCCTCTGTTATTTGGCTAATATCCATGTATAAGTGAGTATATACCATGTGTGTCTTTCTGGGTCTGAGCTACCTCACTTAGGATGACCTTTTCTAGTTCCACCCAATTTTCCTCCAAATTTCAAGATTTCTTTGGTTTTAAAGCTGAGTAGTATAATATTGGGTAAATGTAGCATAGTTTCTTTTCCATTTTTTGGTTAACAGACATCTAGGTTGTTCCCAAATTCAGGCTCTTATGAATAAAGCTTCTATGAATATAGTTATGCAAATATCCTTGTTGTATAGAGAAACATCCTTTGGGTATATACCCAGGGAGTTATATTAATGGGTTTTGCTGTAACATTATGCCCAATATTCTGAGAAAGCACCAGATTGTTTTCCAAAGTGGTTGTACAAATTGTCACTCTCACCAACAATGGAGAATGGGTCTCCTTTTTTCACATCCCCACCAGCATATGCTGTAACTTGAATTTTTCATCTTAGCTGTTATGTGAGATGTAAGATGGAATTTCAGAATTGTTTTGATTTGCATTTTCCTGATGACTAGGGAAGTTAAGCATTTCTTTATTTGTTTCTCAGACATTATATATTGCTTTGTTGAGGATTCCCTGTTTAGTTTTGCATCCTATTTTTAATTGGATTATTTTGTTTGGAGGTGTTTAATTTCTTGAGTCCTTTATATGTATTGGACATTAGCCATATATCAATGTAAGATTGGAGGATCAATGTAAGATCTTTTCTCAGTTTGTAGGCTGTCATTTTGTTCTGTTGTCTGTGTTCTTTGCCTTACAGAAGCTTTTCATTGCCCACGAGGTCCCATTTATTAATTGTTAATATTAGAGCCTGAGCTATTGGTGACTGTTTAGGAAATTGTCTCCTGCCAATAAGCTCAAAGCTCTTTCCCACTTTTTCTTCTAACAGATTTAGTTTGTCAGATTTTTGTGCAGGCTGATAAATAAAGGTCAATTTGCATTTTTCTACAAGGAAACATCCAGTTAGACCAGCACCATTTGTTGAAGATGCTATCTTTTTTTTTTTGATTGTATGTTTTTGGCTTCTTGGTCAAAAATCAAGTTTCCATAGGTGTGCGGGTCTTGATTCAATTACATTCATCTACGTGACTATTTTTATGCCAATAGGATGCCATTTTTATTACTGTTGCTCTATAGTACAGTCTGAGACCATAGATGAAGATACCTCGAGAAGATCTCTTACCGTATAGGATTGACTTAGCCATTTGGGTATTTTTTTCCATATCAAGTTGAGAATTATTTTTTTCAAGGACTGTAAAGATTTGAGTTTGCACTCTGATGGCAATTACATTGAATCTGTAGTTTGCTTTTAGTAATATGACCATTTTTACTATGTTAATCTTACCAATCCATGAGCATGGGAGATCTTTTCATTTTCTTTTGTTTTGTTATTTTTATTATGTTTCTTTTTTAACATATACATTTATATTATTACACATGAATAAAATAAAGTACATACAGCAAGAAGAACCATGAGACTATCAGGAATTATATAAATATTACATTTACAGAGATTTGGCCATTTGTATTAGGCAAACTTGAAATAAACATCTTTCCTATCTTCTTGGGTCTAAATTTCTGAATTGAGATTTATATCTATCATATCTCATCTCTATTAACTTATATCATCTATCTTGATTTAACTTAACCTCTAACTTACTAAGCTTAATTGAAAGACTAACGTATCTGGTCTTCAACTGGAGACTTAAGAAGGGATAAAACTCAAATACCTGAGTGAATTCAGAGTGTGTGTTAGCAGCTTCCAAAATGAAAAATGACAGTTTACTGCCTGAACATTCATCCAACACTCTCTACAACGTTGGAGCATCATCTTCAGCCTTCTGGCCCAATATATCTGACAGACATATTTGATAGACAGGAACTATTGAGGACTTGCTTACCATGTCTTGGCAGAGTTTGCCTGTTGACTATGCCTGCATCCAAACTTTCACATTTTTAGGCACAATTCTGTCTAAGGCAGAAATGAGGACATTTTGCCTAGTGGCTGGTTTGTCAAATTTGAATTCAACTCCATAAGGAGGTTCTTTGATGCTCATCTACTTCTTTGAGGCAGGCAGGGTGTTGCCAGGAGTTAACTTGTCTTAGTATCAGAGAATCTTGAGAATAATAAAAACATCTTTAAATGCCATATTCTGTAGGTCTCTGAGGTTTTTGAAGACACTAACTATTTTACCTCATATGTCTACAGAATCATATCTATCAATTAGACCTAGAGTATATATTCTTATGATAAAAGTAGACTAGTTTTTGACAAGAGCATGATTTGTATCAATATACAAAATTTAAAAATAACCTTATTTGTGAGTAACAAGTAGGGTCTTGAGATGAGGAGTAGATTCAATAATCTACCTTTTGTTCTATCTTCCCTCTATATTTGTATACCCCACTTTCCTACTTTTCATCTCCTATTTCCTTACCTACAAAAGAAAGAGAAAGGAAAAGAGATATGTCCCTGAGTCAAACCTAGTTTGCTCTCTTTAAGACCAATAATTCTTATAACCAACTCCCAATGAAAATAAGCATCTGTAGACCAAGAGAAAAAACAGAAACATATCCAACACCTCTTACAGATAATGGGACATCATTCCCTTAAGGTTTCTTCAGGCAGATTTAGGGTAAATAATTCATTTGAAGGCCTCCACCCAAAAATTGGGGAAAATGGTTAAGTAAGCCAGGGATAGGATTTGTGGTCCATTTTTCATAAGTTGTGAAATTCCAGGCTTAATAAGAGTCCTGTGTGGGACAGTCTGAATTGCTGGACCAATTGGGATTAGAAACTTTCTACAGTGCTATCCTGGAAGCTGTCCTGTTCTGATGGGTAACAGCAACTGAGGCACCTGAGGCTGGAACATGGAGGGTGCAGGATGTCAGTATCTATCTTGCTAAGAGGAATGAATCTTGTTAGGTTTGATTCAGCATCACTGTCCAGTTCTTTATTTCTGAAAACATAACTTCTCACAAGAATTATACAGTTACAACATTAGGATGGTATGAGGTGTGCAGGATGTACAGAGCAATTAAGCCTGGTTCTCTGCTCATTATATGAACAAAAGTAAGACATATGCAAATATTCCTTCATGACATACTAAGAAGGGCCTCTCATTATATGACACAGAGAATCTGTGCCCAACATGAAGCCTGGTCTATACATAAACCTTCATATCTTAGTCAGTCTCAGAGTTATTCCCATATAGTGGGATTAGCAATATTAGCTGCTTATTCTACAATTTGAATTCTTTACATCCTGACTGAAGCCCCCTCTCATATCACCTCCCAATCCCATGCCCTTTTTCATCCCTTTTCCCTCCTTCCCCATGTCCTTAGCAAGGGGAGCCCTCCTCCCCTAATGTTGGACCTCAGCTTATCCAGAGTCTGCTGTATTACCTGTAACCTCTTCCTCTGTGGCCTAGCAAGTCCATCCCACCAGGGTAGAAGTGAACAACATTAGGAAGCCTGAAACCATTTCAGAAGTTGTTCCTATTCCACATATTGTGGGACCCTCTTGGAGACTGTGCTGCCTATCTACGACATTTGAGCAGGAGGTCTAGGTCTACATCCCACATGGACCTATGTTGGCTTATCAGTCTCTGTATTGTAATGTGGTTAACCTGAATTAAGTGGCTAACATCCACTTATGAGTGAGACTATGCCATGTTTGTCTGTCCTGGTCTGAGTTCCCTTACTTAGGATGACTGTCTCTTGTTCCCTCCATTTGACTGCAAATTTCAATATTTCCTTGTTTTTAATAGCTGAGTAGTATTCCATAGTATAAATGTACCACAGTTTCTTTGTCCATTCTTCAACTGAGGGATATCTAGGTTGTTTCCAGATTCTGGCTATGAACATGCCCTTGCTATGTGGTTGAGCATCTTTTGGGTATATTCCAATGAGTGGAACAGTTGAATCTTGGGGTAGCAATACTCCCAATTTTCTGAGAAAACACCAGATTGATTTCCAAAGTGGTTGTACAAGTTTGCACTCCCAACAGCAATGAAGAAGTGTTCCCCTTTCTCCACATCCTCGCAAACCTGTGTTGTCACTTGAGTTTTTGATCTTAGCCATTCTGATGGAATCTCACTTGTTGAGGTCCAGGAGAACGGGGAAATAGAAGGATCCAGAGGGTCCTAGAAACCTGCAAGATCATTATGATGGGCGGATCTGGGCCCAGGGTTTCTGCGCAAACCATGGCACCAACCAAGGACAATACATGCAGTAAACATTGAACCCCTACCCAGATCTAGCCAATGGACAGGACATTCTCCACAGTTGAGTGGAGAGTGGGAACTGACTTTCACAAAAACTCTGGTGCCCCATATTTGACCACATCCCCTTGATCAGGAGGCCTGGTGGCACTCAGAGGAAGGATAGCAGACTAGCAAAGAAGAGACTTGATACCCTGTGATCATATACAGGGGGAGGAAGTCTCCCTCAGTCACAGTCATAGGGTAGAGGAATAGGGTGAAATCGGGAGGGAGAGAGGAACGGGAGGACACAGGTTGTGAGCTAACAAATGAGATATAATATGAATGAATTAATGAAAAAAGATGGAATCTCAGAGCTGGTTTGGTTTGCATTTCACTGATGACTAATGATGTTAAGCATCTTGTTAAGTACATCTCAGCCACTGGATATTCCTCTGTTGGGAATTCTGTTTAATTCTTAGTGCATTTCTCAAATGGGTTATTTAGTTTTGTGATATTTAATTACTTGAATTCTTTATATTATGGATATTAACCATTTGTCAGAAGTAGGGTTGGTGAAGATCTTTTTCCAGTATGTAGGATGTTGATTTGTTCTGTTGACTGCTTCCTTTGCCTTACAGAATACTTTCAATTTCATGAGGTCCCATTTATTAATCGTTTACCTTATAGACTGGACAGTTTGTGTTCTGTTGAGGAATTTGTCTCCTGTGCCAATGAGTTCAGGGCTCTTCCCCACCTTTTCTTCTAACATATTTAGGGTGTCCTGTTTTAAGTTGAGGTCTTTAGTGCATTTGGACTTAGTTTTGTGCATAGTTATTATAGGTCTATTTGCATTTTTCTACATGTAGCCATCCAGTTAGACTAGCACCATTTGTTGAAGATGCTATCCTTTTTCCATTGTATAGATTTGGCTTCCTTGTCAAAATTCAAATGTCTATAGTTGTATCAGTTTATTTCTGGGTTTTCTATTTGGTTCCACTGGTCAAGCAGCCTATTTCTATGCCAGTACCATGGTTTTTTGAAAATGTTATTATATAGTACAGCTTCAGATCCAGAATAGAGGTTCCTCCAGAAGATCATTTATTATACAGGATTATTTTAGCTATTCTGGGCTTTTTGTTTTTACATATGAAGTTCAGAATTGATCTTTCAAGGTCTGTAAAGAATTGTCTTGGAATTTTGATAGGAATTGCATGGAGTCTATAGATTACCTTTGGTAAGTTGGACATTTTTACTATGTTGATTCTCTCAATTCAGGAACATGGGAAGTCTTTCCCTCTTCTGATATCTTCTTCTATTTCATTCTTTAGTGACATGAACTTTTTTCATATAAGTCTTTCACTTCTTTGATTAGAGTTACACTAAGATACTTTATACACTTTGTGGCTATTGTGAAGGGTATGATTTCCTTAATTTCTTTCTTACCCATTTGTTACTTATATAGAGAATGGCTACAGATTTTTTGAGTTGACTTTATATCCAGCCATTTTACTGAAGGTGTTTATCAGCTGCAGAAGTTCTTTGGTGGAATTTTTAGAGTCAGTTATGGATGCTATCATGTCATCTGAAAATAGTGATAGTTTGACTTCTTCTTTTCCTATTTTTATCACCTTGATCTCCTCTAGATATCTTATTTCTCTAGTTAGAACTTCAAGTTCTATATTGAAGAGATATGGAGAGAATGAACAGCCTTGTCTTGTCCCTGTTTTCAGCGAAATTGATGTAAGTTTTTCTCCATTTAGTTTGATGTTGGCTATAGGCTTGCTGTATATTGCCTTTATTATATTGAGGTATGTGCCTTAGATTACTGCTCTATCCAAGATTTTAAACATGAATGGGTGTTCAATTTTGCCAAATGTTTTTTAGCATGTAAGGAGATGATCATGTGGTTTTTCTTTCTGTTTACTTATATGATGGATTACACAGATGGATATCATATACTGAACCACCCTTGCATGCTTGGGATAAAGCCTAATTGGTCATGGTGAATGATATTTTCAATGTGTTCTTTGATTCAGTTTGTGAGTATTTTTTGAGAATTTTTGCATCAATGTTCATAAGAGAATTTGGTCTGAAATTCTCTTTCTTTGTAGAGTCTTTCTCTGGTTTAGTTATCAAGGTGACTGCGGCTTCCTAGAATATGTTTGGTAATCTTCCTTCTATTTCTAGTTTGTGGAATAGTTTAAAGAGAATTGGTATTAGCTCATCTTTAAAGGTCTAGTAAATTTCTGTACTTAATCGATCAGGCTATGGGCTTCTTGCTGTTGTTTTTGTTGTTGTTGTTGATGTCTTTTGATCATTGTCTCAGTTTCCTTAGAAAATGTAGAACTATTTAATTTGTTTACCTGATCTTCATTCAATTTTGGTAGTTGGTATTTATCAAGAAAATTGTCCATTTTGTTAAGGTTTTCAAATTTTGTAGCACATAGGCTTTTGAAGTATGACCTTATGGTTCTTTGTATTTCCTCACTGTCTGCTGTTACGTTTTCCACTTCATTTCTGATTTTGATGATTTGATTACTCTCCCTCTGCCTTTTACTTAATTTGGCTAAGGGTTTGTTTATCTTGTTGATTTCCTCAAAAAAAGGAAAAGAAAAAGAAAACAATAACAACAACAACAACAACAAAACCAAACCAAACCAAACAAACAAACAAACCCAACACAAACAGCTCTTGGTTTGTTGATTCTTTGAATTGTTCTATTTGTTTCTATTTTACTGAGTTTTATCCCTGAGTTAGATGATTTCCAGCTTTCTATTCCTCTTTAGTGAGTCTGCTTCTTTTTGTTGTAAAGCTTTCTGGTGGTTGTTAGGTTGGTAATACGAGATCTCTCCAATTTCTTTATAAAGGCACTTAATGCTATGAATTTTCCTCTTTGCACAGCTTTCATTGTGTTCCATAAGTTTGGGTGTGATGCACCTTCAAATTCATTGAATTCTAGAAAGTTTTTTGTTTCCTTTTTATTTCATCCCTCATCATTGAATAGGGAGTTGATCAGTTTCCATGAGTTTATAGGCATTCTGTTGTTTCTGTTGTTATTGAGATCCATCTTTAATCCACGGTGGTCTGATAAGATTTAAGGAATTATTTTGATCTTTTTTATCTATTGTGATGTGCTTTGCTACCAGTTATATGGTCAATTTTGGAGAAGCTTCTATGAGGAACTGAGAAGAAGGTGAATTCTTTTACATTTGGGTGAAAAGTTCTGTATATATCAGTTAGTTCCATTTGGCTCATGACATCTATTATTTTCACTGTTTCTCCATTTATTTTCTACTGCAGTTATCTATCTATTGGTGAGAGTGGGGTGTTAGTTTCTCCCTCTATTAAAGAATGGGGTTTAATGTATAATTTAAGCTTTAGTGATGTTTCTTTTATGAATGTGGTGCTCCTGTATTTGGGGCATATGTGCTCAGAATTAAGACACTACCTTGGTGTATTTTTCCTTTCATGAGTATGGAGTGTCCTTCCCCATCTCTTTTGATTAGTTTTGGTTGAAAGTCTATTTTATTAGATACTAGAATGAGTACTCCAACTTGTTTCTTTGTTCCTTTAGCTTGGAAGACCTTTTTCCAGCCATTTACTCTAGGACAATGTTTATCTTTATTGCTGAGGTACGTCTCTTGTATGCAGCAGATTGGTGGGTCCTGTTTTCATGGTTCCTATATATTTTGAGGTTGGTAGTTAGAGAGGGAGAGAGAGAGAGAGAGAGAGAGAGAGAGAGAGAGAGAGAGAGAGAGAGAGAGAGAGAGAACTTCCTTTCTTTTGTTTTGGGGGTTATTCATATCCTTTGTTTTCCTGTGTAAAATTAACCTCCTTGTGTTGGAGTTTCCCTTCTAGTATCTTCTATAGAGCTGGATTTGTGGTTATGTACTGTTTGAATTTGGCTTTGTTATGGAATGTCTGATTTTCTCCATCTATGGTGATTGAAAGCTTTGATGGGCATAGTATTCTGTGTTAGTATCTGTGGTCTCTTAGTGTCTGCATGACTTGGGTCCAAGCCCTTCTGGCTTTCATAGTCTCCATTGAGAAATCAGGAGTAATTCTGATAGGTTTGCCTTTATTCGTGACTGGGCCTTTTTCTCTTGCAGCTTTTAATATTCTTTATTTTTTCTGTACATTTGGTGTTTTGATTATCATGTGGTGGGATGATTTTCTTTTCTTGCCAAATCCATTCGGAGTTCTGTAAGGCATTTTGTATATTTTTTGGCATTTCATTCTTCAGGTTAGTGAAGTTTTCTTCCATGATTTTGGTGAAAATATTTTCTGGGCCTTGCAGTTGGGAGTCTCCTCTTTTTTTTTCCTATCCCTATGATTCTTAGGTTTGAACTTTTCATAGCATCCCAGATTTCTTGGATATTCTGTGTCAGGAGATTTTTACATTTAACATTTTCTTTGACTGCCATATCAATTTCTTCAATCATATCTTCTATCTCTGATATTCATTGTTCCATCTCTTGAATTCTGTTGGCCATGGTTGTGTCTGTATATTCTGTCCTCTTCTCTCAGAATTCTATTTCCAGTATTATCTGAGATTGTGTGTTCTTCATGTCTTCTCCATTTTTTGTCTTGAAACCTTTTATTCATTTCCTTCTCCTGTATGATTGTAGTTTCTTCAAATGCTTTACTCCATTCTTTCATCTCTTTCTTTATATATTCCTGTTCTAGTTTGAGGGATTCATTTTTCACCTTTAAGACCACTTTCATTTTCATAACCTTGGATTTGAAATCCTCTTCTTGTCTGTCAGCTGTGATAGTATCTCCTGGGCTTGTTCTGATGGTATCAAATGGTCCTGTATATTATTGCTTGTGTTCTTATGCTGACCTCTTCCCATTGTGATATCTCTAGTTGAAGTGTATGCTCAGTGCCTGCTTGGACTTAGAAACTTTCTGTGGCTTTTCTGGGTGACCTTATGTCAGATCCACTTGTGGTCCTGACTGTGGTTTCTGGTTAGTGCTAGATCACACAAACACTGGTGATTTCGCAGTCCCCAGCTAGCTCTATGCCCCAGGGAGTTCAAGCTAGGCATATGGTGCTAGCCTTTGGAGGCTGTGCACCCATTTCTGTGGGCACAGGGGATTTTGTGGTTTTGCCAGGTGTTCCGAGGCTGGACCCAACACACAATTTGGAACCCTCTCACTTGTGAGTCACCAGTGGTGGTGTTTTGTGGTTCTCAGATTGGTCCTTAGGTCAATGAATAGTCACTTATGTCCCACTGATCAAATAAAGTGTGTGTTAGGCTCAGCCATCTTGGATACTCATGATGGTTAGTTTTTATTGCCAACTTGACACAAGCTACAGTCCACATGGAAAGAGGAAAGCCCACTGGAAGAACTGTCATTTTTGTTATCTTACAAAGCAGATGAGAAGATAGTTGAAGTCCAGCATATCATTCCTGTAGCTTTCTTTGTTTTCCTGCAGTGACCTGGAACCATTGGGTCATATCTATTATGTTTTGGAGGAGCATATTAAACAGAAGCTAAAACTAAGGTATTGGCAACTTGGACTCAAGGCTTAATGGCATTCTATAGAGTGAGTACAAACATACTCTAACTACTTCAAGGATACATGTTCCGGGGTTTCCATATACATGATTATCCCAGATTGTGTTTTCTTTAAAGCTTGTATCTTGTTTTTTAGATCTTGAAACATTTTATTCATTTTTTTCTCGTGTTTGATTGTAGTTTCTTCAAAAGATTTGTTCAATTCATTCTTTGTGTATTCCAGTTCTAGTTTGAGGTATTTATTTTTATCCTTTAAAGTCTTTATCATTTTCATAACCTAAGATTTGAAATCCTTCTCTACTTCATCAGCTGAGATAGTATCTATGGGGTTTGTGGTGGTGGTGGGACTGCCAGTTTCTGATGCTATCAAATGGTCCTGCGGATTGTTGTTTGAGTTCTTACACTGAGTTCTTGCCACTGTGATGTCTCTTGTTGGAGTATATGTCCAGTGCCTGCTTGGATCTTGGAACTTTCTGTGGATTTGCTGAGTGAGCTGAGGTCAGATCAACTAGTGTTTCTGACTCTGGAATCTGGTTGGTGCTAGATCCAACAGACACTGATGATTTTGCAGTCCCCAGCTAGGTCTGTGCCACAAGGATTTCAAGAGCTCTGTGCCACCAGGCATACATCAGTCATATGATCACCTGGCAGCTGTTACAGAACCCAGGAACTGTTTCTCTCTGTGGCTTTTCTGAGTGACCTGAAATCAGATCTGCTTGTGATTCCAACTGTTGGGTCTCCTAGGTGCTAGGACCAATAGACACTGGTTGTTTGGCAGTTCCCAGATAGTTCTGTGCCCTAGGTTGTTCAAGAGCTCCCATCAGCCAGGAGTATGGTACTAGCTTTTGGAGGCTGTGCACCTGTTTCTGTGGGGACCAGGGACATTGTGGTTGGTTTTTTTTTGTGGTCAGAGGCCAGAAAAAAACCATGCTCCACAAAATTTGGATCCCTCTCATCTGTGGGTTGCCAGTGTTGGTGTTTTGCAGTTCTCAGTTTCGTCCTCAGGTTGTTGAATCTAGTCTGTCCTTTATTATAAAGGATATATAGAATGGTGCTTATTATTGAAATTCTTCTTTTTCTTAGTAGTAGTAGTAGTAGTAGTAGTAGTAGTAGTAGTAGTAGTAATAGTAATTTGTATATTGACAGTCAAAACAAAAATGTATGAGGTCCAAATGTCCTCTACATGGTTTTCCAATTAATTTTTTTCTTTAAATTTTTATTTATTTACTTATTTTTTCCAAGATATATATTATTTTATTAATTTGTTCTTATTTACTTAGTTACTTTGCATTCTGATCATAGCCCTGTCCCTCCTCTCCTTCCATTTCCACATCTCTCCCTCTTCTCTCTATCCCAAATTTTCTGCTTCTTAGAAAAGGGGAGCTTCCCCCCTACTACCAGTCTACTCCAGCACATCAAGTAACATCAGGACTGAATGCATCCTTTCCTGCTGTAGACTGGCCAGTCATCCCCACAAGGAGGAAATGATAAAAAAAAAAGTAGGCAATAGAGTCCATGTCAGAGACATATTTGTTCCCCTGACTAGGGAACCCTCATGAAACTGTATAGAAGGCCTAGATCCAGTCTATGCATGAGCTTTGGTTGGTTATTCACTCTCCACTTGCCCCTCTGGGCTTAGATTAATTGGCACTTTTTTTGGTTTTTAGAGACAAAATTTTTCTCTGTAGCCTTGGCTGCCCTGGACTTACTTTGTAGACCAAGATGGCCTTTAACTTACAGAGATATACCTGCCTTTGCCTCTCAAGTGCTGGGAATAAAAGCATACACTACCACTGCCTGGCTCCTCCAGGTCCTCCTAATCCCCCACACTCCACACAAACATACATTTTGCCACAAGACTCTCTACACTACATCCAATTCTTTGCTATGAGTGTCAGGGTCTATTTTTATCTGTTGCTGAGTGGAGCCTCTCAGAGGACAGCTATGCTAATCTCTGTTTGCAAGCATAACAGAATTGTCAATAGTGTCAGGAGTTGGCTATCTCCAATGGGTGCTTCTCAGGTTGGGCTACTTATCAGTTGGACATTCTTTCACTATCTATCCTATCTTTATCCTTGCATACCTTGGCAAGGTACATTTTGGGTCAAAGTTTTTGTGGGTATATTGGTGTTCACTTCCTGCCATTATGAGTCCTGTCTAGTTAGAAGGTATCCTCATCATTCTTCATGACCCCCACTTCTAGGAGTCTCAGGTCGAGTCACACCCATATCCTCCCAGAAGCCTACCTTGTCTTATGTCTCCAGCTGGTCAGATATCCCTGCCCACAACTTCTCTTCTCTCTGAAAATCTTTTCTCCTTCAATCTCTGCTCTTCCCAGCTCTGATCTCCACCCTCATTTCTCTCTATGCTCCCTCTTCTATATTCTTTACATTCTTCAATCACTTCCAATGTCTTTTCTTTTTTCCTTTCTCAGTGAGATCCTCCCTTGGGTCCTCCTTTTTACTTATTTCTTGGGGTGTCTGTGAATTGTAATACAGTTATCCTGTGTTATATGGCTAAAATATGTTGACAAGTGAGTAGCTATCATGTATGTTTTTTCAGGTCTGGGTTACTTCAATCAGGATGATCTTGTTTTGATTTCTTGTTTTAATAGCTAAATAGCACTTTATTGTGTAAATGTACCATGGTATCTTCATCCATTCTTTTGTTGAGGAACATCTAGTTTGTTTCCAGATTCTGGCTGTTACAAATAAAGTTGCTATGAACATAGTTGAACAAGTGTCCTTGTTTTATGGTAGAGCACCTCTTGGGTATATGGAGAAAAGTGTATAGCTGGGTTTTTGAAATAAGACTATTCCCAATTTTCTGAGAAAGCAACAGATTGATTTCCAAAGTGGTTGTACAAGTTTGCACTCCCACTAGCAATGGATGAGTGTTCCCTTTTCTCCACATCTGCTTTCCCTTTCTCCACAACCTTTTCCTGTTTGCCCATATCCTAGCCAGTATGTGCTGTCACTTGACATTTTGATCTTAGCCATTTTGATGGGCCTGAGATGGAATCTCAGAGTCATTTTCATTTTCATTTCTCTGATGGTCAAGAATATTGAACATTTTTCTTAGTGCTTCACAGCCATTAGAGATGCCTCTGTTAAGATTTCTCAGTATAGCTCTGTATCACATTTTAAAATTGGATTATTTAGTTTGCCCATGTTTAATTTCATAAGCTCTTTATATATTTTTGTTTTTACCAAATTGTCATATTTAGGGTTGGTTACAATCTTTTTCTAATCTGTACCTTGCATTTTTTTTGTGTTGACTGTGTACTTTGCTTTTCAGTTTCACAAGGTCTTATTTAATATTTTTTATCTTAGAGCCTGAGATATAGATATTGGTTCATGAAGTCCCCTGTGCCAGTGAGTAGAAAGGTGATGCCAAATTTCTCTGTTAATAAATTTAGTGTGTCTGATTTTATGCTGTGGTCTTTATCTACTTGGTCTTGAGATTTGCAGGCTAATAAATATGGATCTATTTGCATTTTTCTACATGTAGTCATACAGCTAGACCTGCACTATTTGCTGAAGATATTTTCTTTTTTTCTATTGTACAGTTTTGGCACCTTTGTCATAAAAGAAGTGTACACAGGTGTGTGGATTTTTTTTGGGGTCCCCTGTTCAATACCGTGGGTTGACAAGTCTATTTTTATGCCAGTACCATGCATTTTTTCATTACTATTTATCTGTAATAAAGCTTGAGATCAGGGAGAAAGATAATTCCAGATGCTCTTTTATTGCATAGGATTGTTTTAGCTATTTTGGGATTTTTTTAATTTTACATATAAAGTTTAGAATTGTTCTTTCAAATTCTGTAAAGAATTGTGTTGGTATTTTCAGGGGAATTGCATTGAATCTGTAGGTTGCTTTTGGTAAGATGACCATTTTTACTATGTTAATGCTACCAATACATGAGCATGGGGCATTTTTTCATTTTCTGATACCTTTTTAAATTTGTTTCTTAAGAGATGTGAAATTCTTGTCATACAGGCCTGTGACTTGCTTACTTAAAGTTACACTAACATACTTTATATTGTTTGTGGGTATTGTGAAAGGGGGTTGTTTTCCTAATTGACTTCTCAGCTTGTGCATCATTTTTTATAGGTGGGATACTGAGTTTTTGAGTTAAATTTCTATCTAGCCACTTTGCTGAAGGTATTTATCAACTTTAGGAGTTCTTTGGTAGAATTTTGGAGTAACTTATATATACCATTATATCATCTGCAAATAGAAATAATTTGCCTTGTTCCTTTCCTATTTATATCCCCTTGATCTCCTTTAGTTTTCCAATTGCTCTGGCTAGGACTTCAAGTAATATATTGAAGAGACACCCTGAGAGTGGGCAGTTTTATCCCTGATTTCAGGAGGGTTGCTTTTTTTTTCTCCATTTAATTTTATGTTAACTATAGGTTTGCTTTACATTACATTCATTGTGTTTAGCTATGTGCCTTGTATTGCTGATCTTTCCAAGACTTTTCAAATGAATTGAAGGCTTTTTTCATCATCTAATAAGATGATAAGGTGTCCTTTGCTTTTGGTTTTTTAATATGGTATAATTATTTGATCGATTTTCATACACTGAACCACACCTGCATGCCTGAGGTGAATCCTGCTTAAGCATCATGGATGATATTTTTGATATGTTCTTGGATTCAGTTTGTGAGTATTTTTTGAGTAATTTTGAATCTATATTCATAGGAGAAGTTGGTCTGAAGTTCTCTTTATTTTTTGGGTCTTTGTAGTTTAGGTATCAGGGTGATTGTGTCCTCATAGAATGAATTTGCCAGTCTTCCTTCTGGTTATATTTTGTGTAGTAGTTTAGGAGTATTGGTAGTAACTTTTCTTTAAAAGTCTGCCAGATCTGCACTGAAACTTTCTGGCCCTCAACCTTTTGTTGATGGGAGAGTTTTTGTGACCAATTCTATTTCTTTAAGGATTGTAGGACCATGTAACTTGGTAACCTGACCTTGATCTAACTAATAAGTGATTCTTTCAAGAAAATTGTCCATTCACTTAGATTTTTCAATTTTGTCGAGTACAGGCTTTTGAAGAAAGACCTAATGATTCTTCAGCAATCTGTCTGTTGTTATGTCCCTCTTTTTATTTCTGGGTTGTCTCTATGCCTTTTAGTTAGTGGGGCCAAGAATTTGTCTATTTTGCTGATTTTCACAAAGAACAAGCTCTTGGTTTCATTGATTCTTTATATTTTTCTCATTGCTTATTGTTTATTTGTTTCAGTCCTGAGTTGATTATTTCCTGCCATCTACTCCTCTTGAACACATTTACATCATCCTTATTTTTCCCCTAAAGATTCTAGATGAGCTGCAATGTTGCTAGCATGGGATCTCTCTAATTTTTTTATAAAGAAACTTAGTGCTATGAATTTTTCTTTTAGTAGTGCTTTAATCATGTCTCATAAGTTTGGGTGTGCTGTGCCTCAATTTTCACTGAATTTTAGGGATCTTTAATTTCTTTCTTTAATTTTTCCTTGAGGCAGTCATTATTGCAATGGGGATTATTCAGTTTCTATTAATGTGTAGCCTTTTTCTTATTTCTGTTGCTGAAGTCCAGATTTAATCCATGGTGATCTGTTAAAGTACAATGAGTTAATTATATTCTATTCCATTTTCTTGATTTGGTTGAGGTTTGTTTTGGGATTGATTATGGTTGGTTTTGGAGAAGGTTCTGTGCAGTTCTGAGAAGATAGTATACACTTTTGTGTTTGTTTGAAAAGCTCCTTTAATCTGAGCACTTGGGAGGCAGAGGCAGGTGGATGGATCCCTGTGAGTTCAAGGCCAGCCTGATCTACAGTACAAGTCCAGGACAAGCAAGGCTACACAGAGAAACCCTGTTTCAAAAAAAAAGAAAAAAGAAAGGAAAAAGGCTTTGAAGATATCTATTAGGTCCATTTGATTCAGGAATTCTGTTGTTTTTATTATTTCTCTATTTAGTTTCAGTCTCAGTGAGCAGACCATTGGTTATAGTGGGATATTGAAATCTACCGCTGTTAATGTGTGGGGATCAATGTGTGATTTAAGCTTTAAGTATGTTTCTTTTGCAAATGTGGGTGCCCTTTTATATGGGGTATAGTGGTTCAGGAATTAGATGTCTTCTTGGTCTATTTTTTCTTTGATGAGTATGAAGTGTCCTTCCCTATCCCTTTTGATTAATTTTGTTTGAAATTCTATTTTATTAGATATGAGATTGTTTACTTAGTCTTGTTTCCTGGGGCCATTTTTTACAGAAAAATCTTATCCAGCCCTTTACTCTAAGGTAATGGCTATCTTTATTGTTGAGGCAGACTTATTTTATGCAGCAGAATGTTCAGGCACTGCTTATGCACCCATTTTGTTATCCTCTGTCTTTGTTTTAAAGAATTGGGTCCATTGATGCTGAGAGATAATAATGTCCAATGATTGTTAGTTTCCTTTATTATGTTTCTTGTGGTAGCATGTTTGTGTTCTTGCCTTCTTTTGGTTTTGCTGTAATGAAGTTATTTATATCTTGTGTTTTCTTGTGTGTATTTAACTTCCTAATGCTGGAGGTTTTCTTCTAGTATCTTCTGTAGGGCTGGGTTTGATCATAGATATTGCTTAAATTTTGTTTTGTCATCGATTAACTTATTTTCTCCTCCTATGGTGATTGAAAGCTTTGCTGACATTTGTGGTCTCTTGGGGTGTGCAAGACATCTACCCAGGCCCTTCTGTATTTCATAGTCTTTGTTGAGAAACTAATGGTGGTTCTGATAGGTCTTCCTTTAGAGATTCCTTGGCCTTTTAACCTTGTAGCCTTTATTATTTTTCTTTGTTCTGTAGAATTAGCATTTTGATTATTATGTTATGGGAGGAATTTCTTTACTGGTCTAATCTATTTGGTATTCTGTAAGTCTCTTATACAGTTAAATGCATTTCTTTCTTTAGTTTGGGACATTTTTCTTTTCTTTTTAAATAGATTTATTTATTTATCAGGTACACATATGCCTGCATACCAGAAGAGGGCACCAGATCTCAAAATAGGTGGTCATGAGCCACCATGTGGTTGCTGGGAATTGAACTCAAGACCTCTGCAAGAGCAACTAGTGCTCCTAACCTCTGGGCCATCTCTCCAGCCTGGGATGAGAAGTCTTAGCTCTTGCAGTTTTAGCTTACTTCTACACTCTAAGACATTTCCTGATATAAGATGGGAAGATATTTCCTCCAAAGATTTTTGTCAGAAAACTGAAAAAAATCATAACTGCTGCTTAAAAAGATGCTATAAAATGTAAATGGTGGCAACCCCATAACCTATTAATGCAGAAAAATTATGGCATGCATAGTTCATTCTGAAGTTTATTGACACAAATATTGAACAAAGCATGTTATGACATGATATTGACATCCTGAACCACCAATAACTCAGTGCTGCGAAATTTATATGCTGCTGTCAGTTAGGCTGCAGTTCTTGGAATAATTCTCAGTAAGTGTTGTTTGAAATTGTTGCACAAATGTGGCATGATATAGTTGAATATCTGAGAAAGGAGAAGCTCTTCCATGTAGGCACACTTTTAAAATTTGGCTTAAAGAAACAAATCTAATTTCATCTTGTTCCCTCCGGATGTTCCAAGACAGCACAATCTAAGAAGTTCTGGGATGGCCAGGTTGGCCAGTGGCAGGTGCAGCCTCTTAGCTTGGCCAGATGTGCTGTAAAGCGAACTATTGTTTTACCATCTATTTATTCCTTTTTGTGCTGGACCATTTGATTCTGCTGTGAATTGTTCAGTTGTTTCTCAGATGAGCATATTTGGCTGCTGGCATGTGGATATTTTTTCCTTTTATAAAATTTTTTATTAATTTATTCTTGTTACGTCTCAATGGTTATCCCATCCCTTGTATCCTGCCATTCTTCACTCCGTCCGACTTTCCCCTTATTCCCCTCCCCTATGACTGTGACTGAGGGGGACTTCCTCACCCTTTATATGCTCACAGGGTATCAAGTCTCTTCTTGGTAGCCTGCTATCCTTCCTCTGAGTGCCACCAATCTCCCTCTCCAGGGGACATGGTTAAATATGAGGCACCAGAGTACGTGTGAAAGTCATACCCCACTATCCACTCAACTGTGGAGAATGTCCTGTCCATTGGCTAGATCTGGATAGAGGTTTGAAGTTTATGGCCTGTATTGTCCTTGGCTGGTGCCATAGTTTGAGCGGGAACACTGAGCCCAAATCTGCCTATCATAATGTTCTACTTGTAGGTTTCTAGGACCCTCTGGATCCTTCTACTTTGCTATTCTCCCATGTTTCTCTCGTCTAGAGTCTCAATAGGATATCTTCCCCTCTGTTCCAGTTTCCTGGTCAGTGAAGACTTTCATGGGACATGCCCCTTGGGCTAGTATGCAGATATAAGTGAGTATATACCATTTGAGTCTTTCTGCTTCTGGGTTAACTCACTCATTATGATCATTTCTAGCTCAATCCATTTGTCCGAAATTTTCGGGAATTCCTTGAGTTTAATACCTCAGTAGTATTCCACAGTGTTAATGTACCACAGTTTCTTTATCCATTCTTCTACTGAGGGACACTTAGGCTGTTTCCATGTTCTGGCTATTATGAATAAGGCTGCTATGAACATGGTTGAGCAAATTTTCTTGTTGTGTGCTGGAGCATCTTCTGGGTATATTCCAAGGGGAAGAATAGATGGGTCTTGAGGAAGCCCTATTCGCAGTTTTCTGAGATTGCACCAGATAGATTTCCAAAGTGGCTGTACTAGTTTGCATTCCCACTGGCAATGAAGGAGTGTTCCTCTCTCTCAACATCCTTGCCAGCATGTGGTATCGCTTGAATTTTTGATCTTAGTGATTCTGATGGGTGTAAGATGGAATCTCAGAGTTGTTTTGATTTGCATTTCCCTGATGACTAAGGAGGTTGAGCGTTTCTTTAAGTGTTTCTCAGCCCTTTGATATTCCTGTGTTGAGAATTCTCTGTTTAGTTCCAAGCCCCATTTCTCAATTGGGTTATTTGGTTTGGTGGCGTTTAATTTCTTGAGATCTGTATATATTTTCGATATTAGAACTTTGTCCGATGGAGGGTTGGTGAAGATCTTTTCCCAGTCTGTAGGCTGTCACTTTGTTCTCTTGACAGTGTCTCCAGCCTTACAGAAGCTTCTCAGCCACATGAGGTCCCTTTTATTAATTGTTGACCTTAAGGCCTGGGCTGTTGGTGTTCTGTTCAGGAAGTTGTCTCCTGTGCCAATATATTCCAGGCTCTTTCCCATTTTTTCTTCTATGTGACTTAATGTCTCTGGCTTTATGTTGAGGTCTTTGATCCACTTGGATTTAAGTTTTGTGCAAGGTGACAAATATGGGTCCAGTTGCATTTTTTTACACATCGACCTCCAGTTAGACCAGCACCATTTGTTGAAGATGCTATCCTTTTTCCATTGAATGGATTTGGCTTCTTTGTCGAAAATCAAGTGACCATATGTGTGTAGATTCATATCTAGGTCTTCGATTCGATTCGACTGATCAATCATCCTGTTGCTGTGCCAGTACCATGCTGTTTTAATCACTGGTGCTTTATAGTACAGTTTGAGATCAGGAATGGAGACTAGGAGCACCTTTTATTGTACAAGATTGTTTTAGCTATTCTGGGTTTTTTGTTTTTCCAAATGAAGTTGAGAATTGACCTTTCAATGTCTTTAAAAAATTGTATAGGTATTTTAATCGGGATTGCATTGAATCTGTAAATTGCTTTTGGAAGGATGGCCATTTTTACTATGTTAATTCTCCCAATCCATGAGCAAGGAAGATCATTCCATCTTCTCATATCATCTTCAATCTCTTTCTTCAGAGTTTTGAATTTTTTTTAAACAAGTGCTTCACTTGCTTAGTTAGAGTTACTCCTAAATATTTTATATTGCTTGTGGCTAATGTGAAGGGTGTGGCTTTCCTAATTTCTTCCTCTGCAAGCTTGTCATTTGTGTATAGGAAGGCTACAAACTTTTTTGAGTTAATTTTGTATTCAGCCAATTTGCTGAAGGTGTTTATCAGCTGTAGGAGTTTCTATGGTGGAATTTTGAGGGTCACTTATGTACACTATCATATCATCTGCAAATAGGGATAAGTTGACTTCCTCCTTTCCCATTTGGATACCCTTGATCTCCTTTTGTTGTCTTATTGCTCTGGCTAGAACTTCGAGTACTATATGGAAGAGATATGGAGAGCGTGGGAAGCCTTGCCTTGTTCCCGATTTTAGAAAAATTTCTTTGAGTATCTCACCATTTAATTTGATTTTGGCTATGGATTTGCTGTTTATAACCTTTATTATGTTGAGGAAAGTGCCTTGTATCCCCGATCTCTCTAAAACTTTAAACTTGAATGGGTGTTGGATTTTATCAAATGCTTTCTCTGCATCTAAGGAAATGATCATGTGGTTTTTAAATTTTCGGTTTGTTCATATGGTGGATTACATTGATGGATTTCCATATATTAAACTATCCCTGTATGCCTGGAATGAATCCTATTTGGTCATGATGAATGCTATCTTTGATGTGTTCTTGTATTCGTTTTGCAAGTATTTTATTTAGTATTTTTGCACCCATGTTTAAAAGAGAAATTGGTCTGAAATTCTCTTTCTTTGTTGAGTCTTTGTGAGGTTTAGGTATCAATGTGACTATGGCCTCATAGAATGAATTTGGTAATGTTCCACCCATTTCTATCTTTTGGAGTAGCTTGAAGAGTATCGGTATTAGATTGCCCTTGAAGGTCTCGTAGAATTCTGCACTGAAACCATCTGGTCTTGGGCTTTTCTTTTGGTTTGGAGACTATCAATGATTGCTTCTATTTCTGTACGGGAAATGGGACTATTTAGTTTGTTTATCTGTTCTTCACTCTATTTTGGCAAGAGAAATTGATCCAGAAAATCATCTATTTCCCTTAGATTTTCAAATTTTGTGGCATATATGCCTTCAAAGTAGGATCTTATGATTCTTTGTATTTCTTCAGTGTCTGTTGTTATGTCTCCCTTTTCATTTCTGATTTTGTTGATTTTGATATTGTCTCCCTGCCTTTTAGTTAGTTTGGCTAATGGTTTGTCAATCTTGTTGATTTTCTCAAAGAACCAGCTCTTGGTTTTGTTGATACTTTGGACTGTTTCCCACCAAGCTCAGCCAGGAATTCTAGACTCAAACTGCGCACTGGGTCCAACCAGAGTCGCAGAGCTGGGACTGCCCCTAAAGCTCAGGTAGAGTCTCTGGGACCAATCTGTCCGCCAAGTGCAGTTAGGGACTCTGACCCCAAACTGCACGCTGATCTCCACCTGAGTCTCAGGGGCAGAATTGTGCACCGAGCTCAGCCAGTGACTCTGAACCCACAGTACCCACTGAATTCAGGCCGGGACTCCGGGCCTAAACTACGTGGAGAGTCCAGCTAGAGTCTCAGGGCCACGATTGTGTGCAAATCTCAGCTAGAGTCTCTGGGCTCAAACTGCCTGGCAAGTCCAGCTATGGACTCTGGCCCGCATCTCCATGCTAACTTCAGCCTGCTTCACAGCAGCAGAACTGCACGCTGAGTTGAGCTAGTGTCTCAGGCAGAACTGTGCGCTGAGCTGAGCTAGCATCTCCACAGTAGAACTGCGCACTGAGTTGAGCTTGGGACTCAGGTGCTGAACTGTCTGCAGAGTCCAGTCTTGGTCTCAGAGCACCGTATGACCTAAATCCTGCCCACAGTCCTTTCTCCCGGAGCAACTTCCACCAGCCCCCACACCAATCGCCTCCGTTTGAGGGCTCTGAGCTGCAAACCTTAGCCACCGCTGCTGCTGCCGTTGCTGATGCTGCCGCTGTTGCTCCAATCTGAGAAAATCCATGCTTCTCCAGTGTGCAGGGACACACAGGTCCTCTGCACCCTGGTCCTTTCAAACCATGGAGCACTCCTGCTGTAATGGTGTGGGGACCTCGGTGTTCTTGGTTCAGAATTCTGTGCAATTCCCTGAATTATTAACTGGAGCTTCTAAACATGGTCCACACTGCTCGCCACCATCTTGGATCCTCCATTTTTCTTCTAAGATTTGCTTGAAAATATTTTCTAGTACTTAGAACTGGTAATCTTATTATTTTTTATTCCTATTATCCATAGATTTCATCTGTTCATGATATCCTTGCTTTGTTGAATGTTTTGTGTCAGAAGTTTTTTATTTAATATTTTCTTTGATGGATGTACCAATTTCTTCAATTGTATCTTCTATGCCTGAGATTCTCTTCTCCTTCTCTTGTACTCTGTTGGGGATGACTACCCATCTTGCTTCTGTTCTCTCCTTTAAACTTTCCATCTCCAGAATTTCTTCAGTTCACACTGCCTTTATTAATCCTATTTTCATTTTTAAGTCTCAAATTGTTTTATTCACAACTGATTGTATATTCTGTACTTCTTTATTTGGTTTATTTCTTCTTTAAAGGCCTTTCCTTCTTTCATGGTATTTTCTTGTATTTTTTAGGTATTTATTGTTTCCTCTTTAAAGGCTTCTATAATCTTCATAAGCCTAGATTTAATGTCGTTCCTGTGTTTCAGTTGTGGTAGGATATTCAGGGCTTGTTGTATTAGCACAGTTAGGTTCTGATGGTGCCATGCTGACTTGGTTTTTGCTTATTGTGTTCTTACACAAGTCTTTAGCCATCTGGCATTGCTTGTTATTCTCAGAGGCTGCTGGGTTCTACACTCATGGGGAGCCCTCAGTCATGAGAAGGAGGCTGGACCTCTTAAAATAGCTTCCAGCTCTTCTCTAATGATTGGGCCCCAGCGTGCCCTGATTGGCAAAGATTAGGGTGTAGGTTTCTAACATGTGTAATTCTAAGGTACTGATGATTAGCCTCACGATGGCTAATAGAGCCATGAACCATAGCTTTGTCTCTTGAATCTGGAATCATCTTCAGGATGGCAGGAGGAGCCGAGAGGTTTAAGAGTGGTTCTGTTCATGTCTGGCAGCTGGGATCCTCTCTTCTCTCTGGGAAAACACAAAAGAAAGCTGACATTTCAGAGTGTGCAGTGCAGCCACTGCTTGCTTTGCAGTCACTGTTAACTTTGTACTGAGACACTGCTGCACACCTCCAATTTGGAAGGAGATCCAGAATGATCCTATTTTTCAACTTGTCTCCACAGGGGGATGGGTGGAATCGTGTACCAGAGGTTGAGACCATGGCCCTGATATCTGGTGCCTCTCCTCAGAAAGGTGTAAAGATTCAGGCATGCAGATGATGGAGCTCTGAGTCTCTGAAAATTAGGAGTTATGTTCAGGTAGGACTAAGGCCCTGGGTGCTTTGAATCTAGGACTGTGTGTGTCCTTTGGACCTGGAGGCTATGCACAGGGGGCCTATAACTGTGTGTCTCTAGCTCTTGGGATGCCTCCTCTTGTCTGAGTAACATAGTCTGTGGTGCTTTGAAGTCTGCTGACAGGTCATCCTTTTGGCCCCCAGTCCCTGATCATTTTCTATCCAAAAACCTGTTGCACTGGGTGCTACCATCTTGGCCTCTATCAGGTTTTCCATTTTTAACATGGAAATTTTTTATTTGTTTGTTTGCTTATTTATAATCTTTCTAAGTATCTCCATGGCGACTGATTTCAATATTTAAACTCTGTATCCTTTTTGACTATATTCAGTTTATTTATTTTTTCACTTATTAGCATCAATGTACCCTTGAGAACATATTTACCTAGTCTTCTCTCTGTCTCCTTTCTTTAAAGATTCATTTATATGTGCATTTATTTTTCTTTCCTTTACTGTCTTTTAATTTAATATCTTCCTGTGCATTTAATCTTATTTCAAATCTTTTCCATCTTTACATTACCATTTTCTCTCAATTTATTTAAATTTGTCTTTAAGAATTTTTATTTTTCCAAATTCGAACAACTCATATCTCTTTATCATCCTTCAATTAAGTTCTCTCTCTCTCTCTCTCTCTCTCTCTCTCTCTCTCTCTCTCTCTCTCTCATTAAAACACAAGTTTAATTTTTCTATCTATCTTTCTTTTTTGTTTGTGCTTCCTTCACTGTGCTTTGCTTGTCCAAGACTCTATCCCTTCATTCATAGGGAGAGGCATTTTGGCCTTCTGCCTGACTCTAACCTACGATTGGATCATGTTCCCTTGGTTTGCCAGGGCCCAAGTATCAACATTGGGTGGATTGTTCCTTGGGTCAGGTCAAGGCTCTATTTGGGGGTCAATGGTCCCAGCCAGCTTTGTGTTTTGCTAAGTTCTATGGCTATGCTCACTGAATGTTTGACCCCGCCTGTCTTTTTGCCATACTTCATTGTCTGCAGGGTAGGTTCCTTCTGGCTGCTTGCCCTTCATTTACTCTTGCTCTGAGTGGAAATGCAGAAAGTCTAGGTGCACTTTAAACCCTAGAATCATTCAATGTTTGGCACAGCTGCTCTAATGTTTGTGTTAAGTTGTGGCTGTAAAGCATCACTTTCTCTTTGCATCAGCCTCTTTTCTAAAGGAGAAAGAACTTTAAAGCTGTTTTGTTTCTGGGGATGGTTTGTGCCTCTATCAAGACTTAGTCTTGATTCTATGCTCCAAGTATGGTATACCATTATGTTGTAGGAGTTTTGTCCTGCCTTCCCCAAGCTCCTGGAATAATGACGCATGAGATTCAAAATATTATATATAAATATCTAGGACATATATGAAAGCTCTTCTCTGAATTGCTCATAACTTAAAATATCCATTTACTAATCTACATGTTGTCATGTGGCTGGTTACTAGTGCTCAGGTAAGATACATGTGTTCTTACATCTGGATGGTTGAATACCCCATGCCCGCTTCTATCCCAGAATATCATGGACCATCTGAGTAGAGTATAGGTCATTGGGAACGGAGTTCTCAAAGAGTCAGTGGACAAAGATAAGCAAATGACAAATAGACCAACCCAGGAGAGAGTTTAAGTCTGTGTGTATTTTGTAGGTAAACAAGTTAGATTTTTGGAACAGGGAGTATTTTGTGGTTATATAATTTTATATAATTTAAAATACAGGATGTAGATTAATAATGCTGTTATAAATCTTGAATTATTAGTTTTAAGTAGTTAGCTTGGTATCAGTATGTATGTGTCTCCTTTATCAAAGGTTAATGATTTTTTATTATGTCAAACATTTGTGTGTCAAGATAGTTTTTTGATTTGTTTGTTTGTTTGTTTGTTTTTAGTTTTTTCATAACTATTTGGAGTTTTTAACATTTTATTTGTAAGTAATAATATAAACTGTGATTAATCCTTAGCCATGTTTTTATTAACAAGTGGAATGGAACTTCGTGGTAAAATTGTTTGAATGACCATTGGCTGCAGTTTCTTTTTTTTTCTCCTTTATTAATTTATTCTTGTTACATCTCAATGGTTATCCCATCCCTTATATCCTCCCATTCTTCCCTCCCTCCCATTTTCCCCTTATTCCCCTCCCCTTTGACTGTTCCTGAGGGGGATTACCTCCCCCTGTATATGTTCATAGGGTATCAAATCTCTTCTGGTAACCTGCTGTCCTTCCTCTGAGTGTCACCAGGTTGCAGTTTCAAGTTAGGAAGTTTCCTAGCAACATAGTTATGTTTGAAAGGTTTTGATATGAAAGTAAAAACAGGCAGAATGTTCTAAAACAAGAAAGCTGTAATCATTTATTCCAGGCAGGAACATCAGACCCATTCCAGGAGGCTTTTCCTAGGTAGGAGACATTATCCTGGGTTGTGTAATATCATTTGTCATATAGATTTCATTGGAGGGGTTGTGACAGTTTTTCTTATTGTATCTCATAAATATTTTGTTTGACTGGTTTGACTGGAAATAGACATGAAAATTTGTTTGAGGACATAGTAAAAAAAAAAAAAAACAAAAACAAAAACAAAAAAACCACTAGCCAGAATTATAATAGAAATTAAGCAGTGTAGTCAATTGTCAGGAGTTAAGTTGGCAAGTCCCGTTCATAATGATTTAGCTAGGTCTTTTAATTTAAGAGAATCCATGTGAATATGGCTAATAGTAGTAACCTGTGTTTGAAGAGTTTGCATATATTGTGTAAGATCATAATTTTTAATTTTTTTAATAAATGATTTTTAGGAAGATTTTAATTTATAGTTTTATTATAAGGAAGAGGTGTAACATATACATATTTAAATTTTGTATGGTATTGGGTAGATAACTGAACCTTGATATTTTTTACTTCTTTTCCAAGTGTCAAAACCATATCCTTTAGAGTATTAATTTTTGTTTTTAATTTTTTATCTATAATTTGTTGTTCAGCAAGGGCTTGGGAAATATTTTTATTTAAGTTATTGACAAAATGAGCAGTTTGTACTTCTGAAACTAGTGTAGCAGTTGACATTGCAAAGGTTGTAAGGATAGCTATTAGGGCATTAATTCCTAGAATAAGAACAGCAACAAATGTTTTATGCTTAATGAGTTCATTAACCCTTTTTAAAGTTTGTAGAGCTGCATTATCTTCTTTAATTTCAACTGGCAGCACAACATATTTTCTTTTTTTTAAAGCATCATGACAGATCTAAAGGATGATCTACACAATTAGTGAGAATACATTCAGAACAACATATATGAAAAGATTTTATTTGTTTATTTGTAGTATTGTTGTCTGAAGTTTTTTTTTCTCTTGGACAAAGGCCTTTCAATTGAAAGGTTAGACCAGTCAGTTTGGGATCCAGATGGGTGATTTTGTATTTTGTGGAAACACACAAGTGTACCCTCTCCTGAGATGATTAAGACACCGGGCCCTTTCTAGGTACTGGTTAAAAGATAGATGTAGCAGTAGATTGGAGAATTGTCCAATGTTTTTGTATGGGAGTCAGCTCTGTATCATGTGTATAAAGATGATCAATAGTAAATAAAGCATGGTTAAGTAATTGATGTGGGGAATAGTAGTGACCACTTTTCTTGACTCTTTGGAGCTATATTTTGATGAGTCTTTCCAATAATTGTTTGACCTTGTGGAATATAGGGGATACCTGTTGCATGTTCAATTTTTCATTATGTACAGAACTTAGAAAAAGTTTGTGAGGTATAAGTTGGGTCATTGTCAGTTTTTTATTTTTTGGTAGTCCCAAAATAGAAAAACAAGTTAAAAGATGTTGAATTACATCCTTTACAGCTTCA
This sequence comes from Acomys minous, assembly GCF_964271855.1. NCBI lineage: Eukaryota > Metazoa > Chordata > Mammalia > Rodentia > Muridae > Acomys > Acomys minous. The sequence goes on from NW_028182145.1 coordinate 137,539, forward strand.
CCGGTTTTAGTTGTAGCAATTATTGTATGTGAACAAGTGTAAGTGTCTACTGTCACATGTACACAAGTCAGTCTTCTAAGTTCAGGGATATGGGTAACATCCATCTATTAGATGATCTGAGCCTTCAAGCTCCTAGGATTATCTTTCATATTTAGTGGATGATAAACTTCAGGGCATTGTTCATAATTTGTCTAGTTTGTTTCTTGGTGATATTAAACATTATTTTTAAAGCTAAAGCATTTTTATGATGTAAAGCATGACTATCTATAGCCTGTTTTAACAATCTTCTCATAATATGTTCTTGAGCATATCTGTCAAATGATTGCCTAAAGATAATGGTCCTGGTACTTTAGTATGTTCTCTAATATGTCCAATGTAGATCTTTTTTATCATTTCTGTAAAAATATTTGTAATTTTTGTAACAGTAGAATAATTTTTGTATTCTTAGACAACAAGGCAGTTTCAATTTTTTGGGAAAATGAACTATATATTATGAATTTGTATAAAGGTTAAATGTTTTATGTAAATTTTCTAGAGCAGTGATGACTGAAATAATCTCCACTTGTTGAATAAAAATGTTTGTGTCCTTTTTATCATTGGTGGGTTATCTTTAACATATAGTGTTGAAGTTTCATTTGAGGCTACATCAGTGAAAACCAAAAGGGCTCTTGTAAAAGGATCATTTGTTATTTTTTAAGGAAAAATAATGCCTGTCTCTTTCATAATTTTTAATATAGGATTCTGAGGTATATTAAATTTTACTTGACCCATATATTAAGATAGAGTAATTCCCCAATTATCACATGTTTGTAAAAGAGTATCCAACTGTTTTTTGTTATAAGGAATAATTGTTTTGTATTTCTTTTTCAAATAACTCTTGAGTTATTAATCTTTCTTTTATAATTAATTGGCTACACATATATGGATAAGAAGAAATAATTTTTATTTGTGTATGAGGCAAATAAATCAATCCATTCTAAAATCCCATCCTGCCAGAGGCAGGCACTAGGCATATAGCTAGTTTTTAATATAATGAGAGACCCAAGCTTAGTATAAATAATTTGTTGCATTTTAGAGTGCAGTATCCTTTGTTCTTTTAGTTTTAGTTGTTGTAATGTTTCTTGTGTTACTTGTCTGGTAGATCTTGGATCTGAATCTCCTTTCAGAATTTTAAACAAATGATGTAATTTTTCAGTAGTAATTATAGGCCCCAGCCTCCCTAAGGACCCCCATTAAGGCCAAAATCTAGAAAAAGTAGGCCTACCCAATCCTCTTTTAAGAACCGCACTAAGGCCAAAGCATGTAAATTTCTAAAGGGTCCGGCTTGAACCAAGGACAGACAGATATCGTATCACCGTGTGTGTGTGTGTGTGTGTGTGTGTGTGTGTGTGTGTGTGTGTCTGGGACAAGAAAAACCTTGAAGAGTCCAACTTGACTCAAGGTCTCAGTCTGTGCTCAGGGTCCAATTAGACTCAAGGACAACCAGTTGTATTTAAATTTTACCACTACCCCTCCCCAACTAAAAATGTTCCTAAACATCCCCTGTGACTGCTTCAACCAATTTTTCCATAGGTTAACTTGCCCCTTCACCCATTATCCAACCATTAAACAATAAGATTTGTAACTCCCTGCTTGCAGCTTTTATGCCCAAGTGCCAACCAATCACATACCGAAAAACTCATTTCTTTGTCTAAACCTGTAAAAGTCCCACACCTCTGCTTCTCGGGGTCTGCAGCTTGAAAGATCTGGACAGACCCCGTCACATTGGGCCAATAAATTCCTATATGTTTGCACCAACAACAGACTCCATCTCTTAGTGGGGACTCTGTGAATATCATAGAAATCTCTCCAGAGGCCTCAGTCTTACGTATTTTTAAATAGGGTCTAATCCAAATCATATGTTTTAATAATTTTTGAAAATCATTAAACATTTTTAATTTAAGAATCCTAAATTGTAACTTTTGTGACATAATAAAATTGTCATGGATAGTTTTCTCCAAGTAACTAGTTGGTCTATTATGTTGTATTTTTGTCTGGAGCAATAATCAATCCATACTGATTTAAAGACTCAATCATATCTTTAAGAATAAATTTAGTTATTTTTTTGGGTTTTTTGTTATAAGAATATCATCTATAAATATAAAATAAAAGCTTCCCCAAATTTACTTATAACAGATTTTAGTGTTTGATCCACAAATTTCTGACAAAGAGTGGAACTACTTTTCATTCCATGGAGTAAGACTTTTCATTGATATCTTTGATAAGGTCTCTGAAAATTAATTAAAGGTATGTTAAATTCAAATTTATGAGAATGTTCAGGGAAACATTCAGTGAAAAAACAATCTTTCAGATCTATAATAATAATATAATAACCTTTAGGAATAGCTACAGGAGAAAGAAGGTCAGGTTGAAAGGTCCCCATATCATGCATAGTCATATTTACAGTTCTTAAATCTTGTAAAAACCACTATTTCCCTGATATTTCTTAATAAAAACATGGGAGTATTCCATGGACTACTTGATTTCTCTATATGTCCTCTATCTAATTGTTCTTTAACAAGTTGTTGTAATGTCTGTATTTTTTCTTATGTTAGGGACCACTGATTAATCCAAATAGGGCTTCTCATTTATCCATGAAATTTTATCTATATATAATTCAATATTTTTTTATTTTTTTAATTTTACCTTTATGGTTATTAGAGGTATTTGTTTGGTTATTTCTTGAGTCCAGGTTACCCCTTCTGTAGATCCAAACCCCTCTTTGTCTCTGTCTTGTTTTAAAATTGGATTAGGCAGTTGAACATATGGAATCAACAGAATCTGAGCCACTCGCTGATTTTTGTGTATTGTACAGTTTCCTTTAAATGCCTAATCATAATTTTTACCTCCCCATGGGAGTCAGAGTCAATTACTCCTGGGAGTACTTTAAAGTTTTTCTTATAGTTGGAATATTTTTTTCAATTATGAGACCAAAGGTGTCTGAAAGTAATGGCCCTTTAAATCTTGTACCTACCAACTGTACTCCATCATAAAGAGAAAGAAGATAATCTTTGTCTACTGCAAGATTTAACCCTGTGTTTCCTGGTGTCGTTTTGGCTGATCTAAGATGTTAAATTCAGGAGTAGTAGGATTCAAGTTACTTTGCTCCTCCTCTTTATGTCCTCTTTGGGGCTGATGGCTTGCCTCTCATCCTGTTTTTTGTCTCTCCATCTGTAAGGGGGGTTTCTTCTATGTGAAACTTTAATTTACAGTAATTTTTCTAATGATTTCCTTTCTTACACCAAGGACATAACTTCTGAGGCTTAATTTTATTATTGGAGGTCTGATTTACATTGATGCAGTCATGACTAATGTGACCCTGTTGACCACAAGAAAAGCATGACATTTTTTGGTTCTTACCTCCTTTTAAATTCTGAAGGTGTGAAAATGATTCCCTCACAAAGCCTCAGCATAGGTCATACCCTGGATCTACTTCTGGTGAGGCATATATACATACTTTAATGTAATCATCCATAGTCTCTGTTTTTTTAATTGGTCTAATTAGTTCCTGGCAGAGAGCATTTTGGCATTTTCTCATGTGAGTTGTTTTAATAATATGTCTGATCCCTTAGAGGGAGGAAACATCCTATTTAGGCTTTCTTCCTCTGGGAACCAAGGACCTCCATTTAACAAAAATCATAAAATTTTGTCAAACTCTTTTGTGAGGTTTTAATATCTCAGTCTTCTAAGATATGACTCAATACTGCCAGGAATATACCCCTGTTCTTGGACTGTGAATGTTCCATGATTTTTACCAACTCACCCTCTTAGATCAGCCTTTTCTTTGCTGAGGAGTTTGGAGCACTCTTGGAAAAGCCCTTATCTTTGCCTGAAAAAGTATTGAAAAAGAGGAAAGAAAGCTTACCTTATTTTGAGCCCCACATTAGGCACCACATGCCATGGACCATCTCATTCAGGTATAGGTCCTTGGGAATGGGAGACTGTGAAGCATCAGTGGACAAACATAGGTGAGGTGACATACAGACCAACCCAGGGGAAGTATGATCTGAGTGTATTTTTAGGCAAGCAAGCTAGATTTTTATACGCATTTTTTGAAATGAGGAGTGGTTTTGTGGTTATATTTTCATACAATTCAAAATACAGGATGCAGAGTAATAATATTGCCATCAATCTCGAATTATCATTCTTAAGTCATAAGCTTGGTATCAGTATCTCTTTATCAAAGATCAATGTTTTCTCATTATGCCAAACATCTGTAAGTAAAGACAGTGTTTTCTAACCTCCTCTCATCACTATCTGGAGCTTTCTTAAACACTTTATTTGTAAGTCATAATATAAACTATGATTAATTCTTAGCCATGTTTTTATTAACAAGTGGACTGGAACTTGGTGGTAAAATCACCTAAATGACTAAATGACACTTGGTTGCAGTCCCAAGTTAGGGAGTCTCTTAGCAACACAGTTACATTTGAAATGTTCTGATATGAAAGTTAAAAACAGACAGGGGATTCGAATATGGCAGCAAGTGGTGTAGACCTTGTTTAGATGCTGGAGAAATCAAGTCAGAAAATTGGACTTATTTCTTACTCAGGAACACCAAGCTCCCCACCCCACTACAGAGGAAGAAACCAAAGTGCACCAGAAACAAACTAGGAACAATCTTGTGCAGCCCCAAACACAGGGAAAAAGCAGCGATCCCCAGGGAAGCAGAGCATCTGCAGCAGCAGCAGCAGCTGCAGCTGCAGTGACAGCAACAGCAACAGCACAGTGACAACAAAAGCAGTGGTAGCTGTGGTGCTAGCAGCACCAGCAGCACTTGCTGAAGTAGGCTGCAGGGAACAAAATACCCACAGTGGTGATTGGTGGGGAGATTGGTGAGATCAGCAGTGGTAAGTGGCTAGCAACAGGGGCTGCAAGGGACTGTGAGTGGTGGACCAGCACCTTGTCTGTGGTGGGCTGCAACCAGTAGGGAGAAAGAGAAGGTCAGACAGCTGGATGGATCAGTGCACCAGTGGCAGAGTGGCCTGCCTAAAGAGCAAAAGATTAACAAAACAGAAGTCACACAGCATCTGACATCCAAATCACAGAATCAAGTAATCCCTTGCACGCTATCAGAACACCATGCCCTTAAACTTAGCATCAACAATAATAGAAATAACAAAGTGCCTACAAACACATGGAAACTGAACAATCTTCTACTCAATGACAACTGGGTCAGAGACGAAATAAAGAAAGAAATCAAAGACTTCCTAGATGTTAATGAAAATGAAGGCACAACATATCCAAACCTTTGGGACACAATGAAAGCAGTGCTAAGAGGAAAATTCATAGCACTGGGTGCCTTCACAAAGAAACTAGAGAAATCACATATAAGCAACTTAATGGACCACCTGAAAACTCTAGAAATAAAAAGAAGCCAACACACCCAAGAGGAGAAGACGGCTGGAAATAATCAAACTCAGAGCTGATATCAGTAAGTTAGAAACAAAGAAAACAATTAAACAGTCATAGGGGAGGGGAATAAGGGGAAAATGGGAGGGAGGAAAGAATGAGAGGATACAAGGAATGGGATAACCATTGAGATGTAACAAGAATAAATTAATAATTAAAAAAAATAATAATAATTTAAAAAATAAATAAATAAAATAAAAAAAGAGAAAACAATTAAAAGAATCAAGGAAACCAAGAGCTGGTTCTTTGAGAAAATCAACAAGACAGACAAACCCTTAGCCTAACTGACTAAAAGGCAAAGGGAGATTACACAAATTAACAAAATCAGAAATGAAATGGGAGAAATAACAACAGATACCAAGGAAATCCAAAGAACCATTAGGTCTTACTTGAAAAGCGTATACACCACAAAATTTGAAAATGTAAAGGTTTTTCCTAAAATTCCTTCAATAAATTCCACTTTCCAAAGTTGAATCAAGATCAGGCAAACAAATTAAACAGTCCAATATCCCCTAAGGAAATAGAAGCAGTTATCAAAATCTCCCAACCAAAAAGAGTCCTGAACCAGAGGGATTCAGCACAGAATTCTACCAAACCATCAAAGAAGAACTAATACCAATACCCCTGAAACTGTTCCACAAAATAGAAACAGAAGGAACTCCACCAAACTCATTCTATGAAGCTACAATCATCTTAATACCTAAGCCACACAAAGACCCAAGAAAGATAAATAATTTTAGACCAGTTTCCCTTATGAACATAGAAGCAAACTGAATACAAGGTTACATCAAAAATCTCATCCATCATGACCAAGTAGGTTTCATATCAGGCATGCAGGGGTGGTTCAATATAAGGAAATCTATCAATGTAATTAATCATATAAACAAACTGAAGGAAAAGAATTGTGTGATCATCTCTTTAGATGGAGAAAAAGCATTTGACAAAATCCAACACCCTTTCATGTTAAAATCCTTAGAGAGATCAGGGATACAAGGAACATACCTAAACATAGTAAAGGCAATATACAGAAAACCTATAGCCAACATCAAGTTAAATGGCAAGAAACTTAAGTAAATCCCACTCAATTCAGGGACAGGACAAGGCTGCCACCTCTCTCCTTTGCTCTTCGATATAGTACTTGAGGTCCTAGCTAGAGCAATAAGACAGCTAAAGGCGATCAAAGAAATACATATAGGAAAGCAAGAAGTCAAAGTTTCACTATTTGCAGATGATATGATAATATACATCAGCAATCCCCAAAAGTCAATCAAAGAACTCCTACAGCTGATAAACAGCTTCAGCAAAGTGGCAGGATACAAAATTAACACGAAAAAGTCAGTAGCCCTCCTATATACAGATGACAAAAGGGCTGAGAAAGAAATTAAGGAAACCACTCCCTTCACAATAGCCTCAAACAATATAAAATATCTGGGTGTAAATCTAACCAAGCAAGTGAAAGATCTTTATGAAAAAACTTCAAGTCTCTACAGAAAGAAATCGAAGAGGATATCAGAAAAAGCAAAGATCTCCCATGCTCATAGATTGGGAGGACCAACATAGTAAAAATGGCCATCCTACCAAAAGCAATCTACAGATTTAATGCAATTCCTATCAAAACACCAATACAATATTTTCAGTACTGGAAAGATCAATTCTCAACTTCATATGAAAAAAAAACCCAGTATAGCTAAAGCAACCCTATACAATAAAAGATTTACCAGAGGAATATCGATCCCTGATCTCAAGCTGTACTATAGAGCAACAGTAAGAAAAACATCATGGTACTGGCAGAGAAATAAGCCACTTGACCAAGGAAATTGAACTGAGGACCCAGATATACATCCACACACATATGGCCATTTGATTTTTGACAAAGCCAAAATGATACAATGGAAAAAAGAAAGCATCTTCAACAAATAGTGCCAGTTCAACTGGATATCTACATATAAAAAAATACAAATAGACCCATATTTATCACCCTGCATGAAACTAAAGTCCAAGTGGATTAAAGACCTCAACATAAAACCAGGCACACTAAATCTGTTAGAAGAAAAAGTGGATAAGACCCTAGAACTCATTGGCACAGGAGACAAATTCCTGAACAGAACACCAACAGCTCAGGCTCTAAGATCAACAATTAATAAATGGGACCTTATGAGACTGAGCAGCTTCTGCAAGGCAGAAGACACAAAGACACAGTCAGCAGAACAAAGCAACAGTCCACAGATTAGGAAAAATAATCTTTACCAACCCTACATCTGAAAAAGTGCTAATATCTAAAATATATAAAGAACTCAAGAAATTAAACACAACCAAACCAAATAACTCAATGAAAAATGAGGTACAGAACTAAACAGAGAATTCTCAAAGGAGGAATATTGAATGGCTGAGAAACACTTAAAGAAATGCTCAACATCCCTACTCATCAGGGAAATGCAAATCAAAACGAACTTGAGATTCCATCTTACACCTATCCAATTAGAGAAGATCAATAACTCAATGACAACACATGCTGGCAAGGATGTGGTGAAAGGGGAACACTACTCCACTGCTGGTGGGAGTGCAAACTTGTTCAACCACTCTGGAAAGAAATATGGCGCTTTCTCAGAAAATTGGGAATGGCTCTACCACAAGACCCACCTATATATCTGAAAGATGCCCCACCATGCAACAAAGACAATTGTGCAACTATGTTCAGAGCAGCCTTATTTGTAATAGCCAGAACTTGGAAACAACCGAGACGTCCCTCAATTGAAGAATGGATATAAAAGTGTGGAATATCTACACAATAGAATATTATTCATCTATTAAGAACAATAAAATCTCGATTTTGCTGGCAAATGGATGGAATTAAAAAATGACCATCCTACCATACCCAGATCTAACCAATGGACAGGACATTCTCCACAGTTGAGTGGAGAGTGGGGTCTGACTTTCACATGTACTCTGGTGCCTCATATTTCACCATATCCCCTGAATGTGGAGACCAGGTGGCACTCAGAGGAAGAATAGCAGGCTACCAAGAAGAGATTTGATACCCTATGAGCATATACAAGGGGAGCAAGTCCCCCTCAGTCACAGTCATAGGGGAGGGGAGTAAGGGGAAAATAGGAGGGAAGGAGGAATGGGAGGGTACAAGGGAGGGGATAACCATTGAGATGTAATATGAATAAATTAATAAAATTAAAAAATGATCATCCTAAGTGAGATAGCCAGACCCCCCCCCAAAAAAAACATGCATGGTATGTACTCATTTATTTGTGGATTTTAAACCATCATAGACATCCTAGGAGAGACTCTGTCCAGCAGAATATAGGGACAGTTACAGAGTTTTAAAGCTGGACACTGGACAGAGTCCTCAGTGTGCAGGGTGGCCCAGTCAGGCCACAGAGGAACAGGTCATATATAGTACAGGGGATACTAGATAAACTAAGATCAGATATTAGGGGAGAAGAGCTCCCCTATCTAAGGACTATGGAAGGGAGGGAAAGAAGATGAGAGAGGGGATGGGATTGGGGGTAAATGAAGGAGTGGGTAGGATTGGGAGAGGATGAGAGAGGGAGCCACAACTGAGATGTAAAGTACTCAAACTACAAAACAAGCAGGTAATTTATATTCCTAATCCCACTACATGGGAATAGTTCTGAGACTGGCAGAGATGTAAATGTAAAGGCCTAGAGAGGCCTCATGTGGACCACAGATTTTCTGTGATTAACTATTAGAGGTCACTACTAGTAAGGCATAAAGGAAGATCTGCAAATGTCTTAATCGACCCATACAATGACTAGAGAATTAGTTTTAATTGTTCTATGTATCCCACACACCTCATACAATTATAATGTTAGAAATATAAAATGCTTTTGATAAATTATGTTTTCAGAACAAAATAACCAGCTGGATCAGACCTGACAGGAATCATTCCTCCTAGCAAGAAGGACATTGACATCTGCATTCTCATAGTTCCAGCCCCAGATGATTCTGTTACTTTTACTCATCAGAGTTGGACAGCTTCCTGGACAACATTATAGAAAACTTCTGATCCAATTTAGACCACCATTTCAATCTCCTACTAAGCCTGGAATCCCTCAACATTTAGAAACTGAACCACAAATGCAATCATTAGATTGCTTAACCATTCTCTCCAATTTTGGGGGGCACACTCCAATGTATTATGTGCCCCAATTGAACCTGAAGAACCCTTAAGAGAATGATGCCCCATTCCCTCAGAAGGGGGCTTGTATAGGTTGCTGTTTGCTCGCTTGATCTACAAATGCTTATTCTCATTGGGAGTTGTTCTTAAGTCATTACTGGTCTTATACAGAGAAAAAATTAAGAGAAATGCAGGTACATCTCTCTTTGCCTTTATCCTGCATATGTAGGCAAGGAGATGGGAGCTGAAAGGAAAGAAAGGGGGATTTGGCAACATAGAGGGAGGATAGAACAAAAGTTAGATGGGTGAACCTACTCCATAACTCGAGGCCTTAATTGTTACTTATAATGAAGGTTGTGTCTAAGTCGTTTCTATAGAATTTAGTATGTTGACACTATACATAGGCATGTCAAATACTTGGCAAATTTTAACACAAGAATATATATCATAAGTCTAACAGATAGATATGACTATCGATATATGAGGTAAAATAGATGAATAAGGTCTTCAAAAGCCCCGGAGACACACAGAATATGGCATTTAAAGTTGCTCTTACAATCCTAAATTTCTTCGACAACAAGACAAGTTAACTCCTGACAATACCCAGCCAACCTCAAAGAAGATGATGAGCATCAAAGAGCCTCCTTATGGACATGGCTTCAAAGGTGGCAAAATAGCCACTGGGCAAAATGTCATTCCTGGCACAAACAGAATATGCTTTAAAATGGGCAATTTAGATGCAGGCAGAGTCGACAGCCACACTCTGCCAAGTCAGCATAAGCAAGTCCTCAATAGTTCCTGCTCTGCAAACAAGTCTGGCAGAGATAGTTAGCCAGAAAGCTGAAGATGAGGCTCCAATGTTATAAAGTGTATTGCATGACTGGTCAGGCAGTAAACTGTCTTAAGTCTATTTGTACAATATGGAAGCTACTAACCCACACTGCTGGTTCACTCAGGAATTTAAGTTTTATTCCTTCTCAAGTCTCTGAGGGGCATTGAAGACAAGCTAGTATAGTTTTACAACTAAGTTTAGTTGGTTAGGGGACAAGATCATTTTAAATCAAGATAAAGAAGCTAAGCTATTAGAGTTGAGATAAGATAGGTATTGAATCGCATCTAGAAATTTAGACTCAACAAGACAGGAAAAACACTTACTTCAAATGAGACAAATGCAGATGGCTAAGTCACTATGAATGTATCAAGTATAGAACTCATTATTCTCAGGATTGTCACATGGTTCTCCCTGCTGTATGTAGCTTGTTTTACACATATGTAATAAAATAAAAGTATTTTTTAAAAACTTAATTTCCTGAAGACAAAAAAGAAAAACAGACAGAATGTCCCAAAATGAGAAGGCTGTAATCAGTTACTCCTGGCAGGAACATCAGACCCATTCCAGGAAGTTTTCCCTGGGTTGGGGTCATTGCCTTGGGTGGTGTAGTATCATTTGTCACACAGACTCCACTGGAAGGATCATGACATAAGAATCCTTTCTGCATGTCAGGTGTCCCAGATTCTATTTCTTACCTAAGGTATAGGATATCAGATTTTTATTGACAAGTAATGCTTCCATACAGGTGATTCCTTCCACACAGGCCTAAGTTAACTTCAGACAATTATAGACTCAGTACCACCTAGAAGTTTTCCTGCTCACAGTGCCTTTCATTTTGTTTGTTCATTGTCTGGTAGTTGGATTAAATAGAAATTTTAATAAGTTTTCATATAAAATAATACATAGAACAAGACAATGTTCAAATTTTCTCAAAAAGTGAGCCTTTACATTGTGATTTTCTGATGCTATAATTCAACAAACTGTTACTCTATGCATATAAAATTACTTGCCCTTAGTATATATAAATGGCTTTGATATGTACACAACTCTGCCCACATGGACTAGACCATATATATATATCTTATTCCACTTAGAACAGTTCTATACTATAAATATTTAAAAACTCAAATTAATCATTTGTAAAATTAACTTGTTTGACATTATAATTTATTTTTGTGTGATTTTCCTTGGAGAATCATGAGCAAGTGGCTACCTGTGTTTGATAAAGAACCAGTGGAATAGAATCACTAACAGTTCCACCAGATTCCAACTTGCCAAACTAATTTTTAGGGTTAATTATAGGAATGTGGGTAATGGATTACTTGCAGGAGCACTGATGGTCCAAAGTCAAAAAAAGACAACTCCAACTTGTGGCATAAATAGCAACATCATCATACCTAGAGTTCTCTGAATAAGTTATAAGAAGCTCAGTTGGTTATTGTCATTTCTCTATATAGAACCCCGATGAGCAATTATTGTGAATCTTGTAAATTAAATGAAAAAACCTGAGACGTGTGAATATTTAATTCTAGAGTATTCAAGTTTTATTTACTTCATGAGTGTTATTGGGGTTTTTTCCAGATTTAGTGTTTTATTTTAGGGGACACTGTTAAACAATGGTAATTTTAACATTCTCTGTCATAAATAATCAACCTATATTACTAGAGTTAAAACTGTGGATCTGATTATTATGAGCTTTAATTGTAAAACTGGCCCCAGGATTTGGATTAGTATGAGTGCCCATAATTTATATACACCCCTTGGGCCACAGATAGGCAGTGTGACCAACCAGAAATGACTGGAGATACAAGGATGCATGATCAGTTTTCACAGTTGATGGTTCAGTATGAATTTTAGTTCATTTAAACCTCAGACTTTTGTTCTTCTATGGATATACTTTGAATGCTTGTATATCTCTTGGTTGAATAATATTCTGTTGCAAAAATAGGTACTCAGAGCATTTAATCATCTTTTTGTAATATATTGTTGATGTTCACTGCGTCAAAGTGAAGTACAAATATACTTTCCACAGAAACTAATTAAAATATGGAAAATAATATTACCAGGGCCTTAATATTCCCATTGACAGATATTTAGAAATTTGCATAGTATTTATGTTACTGGACTTAATTTAGATAGTTTAAAGAGACATGAACCTGATATAATCCTGAATGGAAACAAAATATATTCCTGAACACTTAGTTCCTTAAAAGTTAGTCTCAATTCTATATGTTGAGATGTGTAAAAGTAGATGCTCAATTATCCCATTTTCTTGATGAAGCTATATGACTGCATCTGGAGTAATTACAAGTTTTAGAGGTCTGGAAGAACTCTGGCTTAAAAGAAAAATTTCTCCTCCTCCTCCTCCTCCTCCTCCTCCTGCTCCTCCTCCTCCTCCTCCTCCTCCTCCTCTTCTTCTTCTTCTTCTTCTTCTTCCTTTTCCTTTTGTTCTTGTTCTTTTTTCTTGTTCTTCATGTGTGTGTGTGTGTGTGTGTGTGTGTGTGTGTGTGTGTGTGTGTGTGTGCCTGTGTCTGTTTCTGCATCAGTGTGCCTGTAAATGGGTGCACATATATTTTTATATGCTCATGGATGTGGAGACCAGAGTTTGGTACTGAGAATATTTCCTGATCATTGTGCTTTTTTAGTCTTTGAGATAGTACACTTTAATCAACCACAAATCTTCTAATCTCACTCACTAGTTTGGTCTTGAAATCCTCTTCCACCTTCTGAACATGGACTTACAAGCAAGACACAATAGTCACACAGCAGTTATGTGAATATAGGTTCTAAATGCTTGATCTCTTAGATTCTCAAGAAAATATTTTAACCACTGGTCTGCATTCCTGGACATGGAAACATTATTCTTAATCTAATGCTGTCCCCTGAACAGAAACTACCCAGAGACATATTGTAAGGGCAAAGATGACTTCTAAAACTTCATTAGAAATGATGTGTACTCCCATAAAACAAGAATTTCAGACTAAATTTCCATTCACAGTCTATCATTTTTGTTGAGAATAAACAAATATGTATCAGTGTTACCATTGAGGTTTTCGCAATTTGTTTCAGGTTGTTCAATTTGTTTCACAAATATGTATAGGGAGGGTCAGATGAATAGGATGTGTGCTACCTGGAATGTATGAGAAAGAAAATTCAGAGGACATATTTCATAACCATTCCCATTCCAATAAGATAAGTCAAGAAGTTTTGTTTTCTGGGGGTTGTAGTGTTTGTTTGTATGTTTGGTTCTTTGTTTTTGGGGAGGGAAAGTCTAGACAGAGTAACACAATATATCCTTGCTTGCCTTACAACTTGTTATGTAAACCAGGATAGTCTTATACTCACAGAGATTCCTCTGTCTAAGGGAAGACTGATAAGATTAAAAGCATGCTTTACCACACTAGGATGAGCCAAGAGATTTAATGTGATGCCATTTTTTTGCCAACCTGCCCCACCTCAAACAATTTAAGCCTGATAAAGATAGTTCTTTGTCTCAATAAAGGAATTTAAGAATAGATTTAAATAGAAGCTCAAAGACAATTGTATTTCAATGAGTTTCAATTGAGTTTCAAATGAGACAATTGAGTTTCAATGGGAAAAACAGGAAAAGCAAGTGGTAACCCTTGGCAGCTATTGGAAGTGAGGGTAATGGAGAAGAATAGAAAAGATCAGACACATAGTAGACAAGCAGCTACATGTGACAGGAATGAGAATGTACAGAAACAGCAGAAAAACTGTTAATAAAAGCATGCTGTGAAAAGAGAAAATTAAATTATATTTTTCTATATAATTTAGAAAATATAGCAGACAAGGGCAGACATGAGCAGACAAAAGTACATGGCAACAGCCTCGAAAGCTACTACAGCAGGAGCAGAGTATTCAGGGAAGGAAAGATATGGTTTTTCATTAAATGACTAATAATTATATCTATCTCTTTAGCATGGCTCAATGTTAGTCTGCCTTCCTCAGGGTTGACCACAGAGAGATGATTAAATGTTCTAACTGGGATTTTAGGTCTTCACCAAAGCCATGAATTTTATTCTTTTGACCCTAAGGAGTTTACCTTAGTAAGTCTTATTGCTACTTTAAAAAATCTAAAACATGGTATTAAAGTATGTAATAGTTCAAAGACTGGAAGAAACTGATCCCCTGATTTGGCCTCCTTTTAGTAATAGGATCCAACAATGGCCTAACTTTCAAAGCTGAAACCTGTCAATTAATAGCTAAAGCTGTAGGAATAGGCTGAAAACTTCATTGTGCACATAGATAACAAAAGTCTTATTAGAAGCCAGTAAAGAATGGATAAACTTCTTTCCTCTGCTTTAGGACTGCTGCAATCCATATATGGAGGGATTTACCCCCTATAAGATTCTATTTGGAAGACTTACCTTATTGCTTCCCTGATTGGAGACCAGCAGTTGGCATAACTCTCTAACAATTTCTTTCTCAAGTCATTACATGTACTGTAGTCTTCCATAAAGGCATATCTTAGAGACCCAGCTAGCTGTCCTACTACTTTCTCCTTGTTTCAGATTTGTGATATTGTCTCTGTCAAGCAGATAGCCAAAGGGTTATTGAAACTAACTTATAAATGGCCTTATATGGTGATTCTCTCCACTTCTATGAATGGTCTGTGTAGGTACCTTTGCATTACAGCATAGATCCACCATAGCAGGTCAAGAAAGAGGAAGCCATGAATGTGGACAAATAGACTATGGACTATGTATATCTTGTCTATGGACTAACTAAAATTAATGTTTCATCGAGGTACTGGGATTGTCTACTTCCTATACCTTTTTTTTTTCTCCTGTGAGTTGATTTTTCTATATTGACAGAGTTATGGTCCAACACCTACTGACCTTAGCCTTGGAACTGAGAATGAAGAAAGATGGTGAAGGAATTAGTGAATATGACTATGGAACAGAAACTTATATTCATCTTGACTTAAATGTCTGGTTGTATTGGAGAACGGAATGATTTGGAAGTTTATCTATTGATACTGAAATACAGAGTATGCAATTCTAAGTAATTCCTGTAGTTTAGCCTCCTAGTTGCCATAAAGAAGAGAGTTTCCATTGTAAAAAGTGGGGTTATGAAACTGAGGCTTCATGGAAATTTTCTATAAAATATTCTGGCCTTGGTGAAACAGGAAAAATCTGGCCAGGCATTATGCTACAGGAAGGAACCCTGGAGATAAATTTACTAGTAACTGCCCAAACTCTGGTCACTAGACCTTTGGTCTCTAAACACAGCACATGCAAGGCCAGAGTCCCACCTCTTGACCTTCAGAAAGCTGAGAGATCCCTATCCCTATTTTCCACTTTTGATAAAGTCAATCATTCTCAATAAAAAAATCATCCAGGATTACTGTTTATGCTTTGCTTCCCAGTTCTTAGAAATAAGAAATAACCAGACTGTTAGCCCATAAACTAACAAAACTCAATATGATTGGGGGCAACCAAAATTAATGTTAGAGGATTTACAAAAGTCTGATACTTGTTTAATATCCAAAACCTTTAAGCTAAGCACTGTCTCTTATTCTGATGCCTTCTGCTCTGCCTTATGGTTAATTAATCTGATAAACAATATTACTGATACTCTTAGACAACTTGGTGGGCATGTGATAATGGTTCAACTAAATGATCTTATGATGATACTTCCCAAACTAATTAGACAGATTGATCACAACCTAGAAATATTAAAACAAAAATTAGATTGCCTTTAAGAAATTCTCCTAAAAATTAGAGAGACTTAGACTTATTTCTCATGAGATAGAGAAAACTATGTCTGGCTTTTAAAGTATTTATGTCTATGTTAATTGATAATGGTTGCCATTTCAAGCTTGCCATGCTTGAAAAACTAAAAAAGAGGAGACAATGACATGAGTCAGATAATTTGTACTAATCACTGTTCCCTTAATCCCTGTGACTAACTATTCTACCACCAACATTGTCTGTGTCTTTAATTTTCATCCTGACTGGATTACTGGCAGGGCTCTATATCTTAAACCAAAACAGGATAAGGCCATGATTTGATTCATTCACTAAGACATGTGGGAAATGTAACTGAGGCTCAGACCTTAGCACAACTGACTCCATGATGGAAGTGCCATTCAAACCATAAAACTCAGAATTTAGACAGAACCCCCAATCAAAAAGAAAACAATGTACTAATCCATCAAAGTCCATAGTTTTGGGAAGGTTTCTAAATGTACTACCCTTGCTTTGCAACTTCTATAATCTGATTCTGGCTAACTGTTCTTGCTGACTGAAATATGTCAATCTAAAACATAGATTTATGCAAAAAGAGTAACCCCAGGAAAGGCTCTGGGAGACACTGCGATCCCAAATACACAGTGTAGTCACTGGGGTGCATAATAAAGCTTTTCTATTGGCTTAAACCCATCATGCAGATGGGTTCAGTCTTCTATGGTGTTTACCATACAACATTGTCACTCAAAGTATACCTAGGTTTACATTAACCCAATTGATGTTGAATAGTAGGAAAAAGAGAAGACTAAGGGACTGAATGATCATAAATAGATAAATGCCTGGTATTCTTTGCCACAGACCTACAGGAACCCAAGCTTAGCACTGTTTCTTTTTTCTTTTAAAGATTTATTTATTGTATATGAGTGCTCTATCTACATGTGCATCTGCATGCTAGGAGAGGGCATCAGCTCTCAGCATAGATGTTGTGAGCTCAGGACTTTTGGAAGAGCAAATGGTGCTAGTAACTTCTGAGCCATCTCTCCAGTCTCCAGACTGTTTCTTGAGGTCACTAAATCTTTAAACATTTAACTCAATATAAGCATTACTAAGTGTTAACAGAAGATCACTGCTCACTTGAAACATATATATTGGTAGGATAAGACAGATGGAAATACATGAATCTAGTTATGAGCATATACAATATGTACTACCAACAACTAAATATATTAACACAACTAAATATAGCATTTCTCAGGACAAAATACTCCTAAACAGGTAGTGATATCCTTGAGGAGAATATTAGTATAGAGGATATGACAGAACATTATTCAAATCAGAAGGTGGAGAAATTACAACTCAGATTGGAATGAACTTGAAGGATGTAGAGATTCTGGAGCTGGCTTAGGACTGGGGAAGTTTGTGTTCAATATTAAAGTATGAAGAGGGGTTAGAATACACTTCTTGTCTCTTAGCTGTGTCTCTTGGCCTAATGGAAAGCAGGAAAGCAAGTTCAGCCTCAATTAGCTTACATTAGACAACAGTCTTCTTTATATTTTAATAAAAATTCCTTCTGAGAATTAATGTCAAGTGAGGCACAACAATAGCATTGACTGCACTTCACTGCAAAGAAAAAAGGTAAATATTGTTTAAAAGTTTTTCACTTTGCAGCCACAATTCAAGATCTCATACAGATCATGTGACCTGTATGAGATCTCTGGCAAAAATGTCTCTCATACTCCTCCCTCGATCTTTCTCAGACTTGAAAGTTGAGTAAACAAACTGCATTCCACATGTCAACTTTCATGATTCAGCTTACACTGATCACTTCATTAAATTCAATAGCACATCTACTGATTAGTATTGATTATCATTCCAAACTTAAAGACAATCAGATGTATGGCATGGAAACTTGGAATGCAAAGAACTACAGCTTTGGAATGTGTAACATGTGTAATTTTTCATACATGGCTAATAGAGCATATTAGTGTAAAGACAATTCAAGCAAGATTTGTCTTAGAGTTAACAATGTGTGTAAGAGGAAATATTGTATTAGAAACAGTCAGGGTCACATCCCTGCCTAGTTTAATTTCATTCCAGATTAAAAATCTTTTCATCACTCCCATCGTGACATTCTGGGTAGGAGGGCATACCACAGGTCTAGATGGGGGAAAACATAAATGGATGTACAGAAAGTGAGGAAACATTTCTAAAAAGCCAATTGAACAACCTTCCTTTCTTTCTTAGGTGAACTTTGCATCATGCTTGAGAGAATTTCTGAGCACATCTTTTATTCTTGCCACCTGTATGTGTTGCTTTCTTAACTCTCTATGGTTGTCTTTCCTTCAGTGTATACATATAAGGAGCACACATGAAGCCACACACACATAGTTATGGGTGGAGCAGAAAGATCATTATGATAAAAATGCATTGTGCAGCTTTTTCATATATTCATTTTCCCATTTGATCTTTCAGCAAGTCCTAGTAGATATTTTTATTTCCACTCCATTTCTGTGGAAGTAGATCTCAAAAAGGTGAAGGGAAACTGATCTAGTACTGTTTGGTGATAGGAGGAATAATTTTATCTAAATATATGTAAATATATGCTACAGGGTGAGATTTCTGTGCAAACAAAGAAGCTGGGTAATTTGAATTTATTTTCTACTCTAAAAACAGCATAATGGGTTAGATAGTTAATTCATGAGGAGCATTTTGGAGAAGAATGAGCATATAAGTGGCATTATAATTACCATAAAAATCATCTAAAGATTCACAGATTTCCCACTTGCCAATAGCATCAGAAAAGACAGCATTTTGATGTGGATGGTGCTGAATGCTAATGAGGTTATTGTTTTCTATTCCCGTGTATATCCTTAGACCCACTACCCTGTGCCATGTGGAGGTGCTAAGGGGGCTATGTGAGCTACATAATTTTTCTGTCTTGCAAGGGCTACCTTAAGGTCACATTATTTTCTACCAGGCTGGTATTGTGTCTCTTTTCACCCTGCAGGGCCTTCCACTGCCATCTGTCAAGATCTTTCTCCAAATTTCAGTACAGATAAACTCACCCACACCATGTGTGACACCAATTTGAAAATAGCAATATGTATGAAACAAATTCAAGTTCATTTTCACAAAGGAATTTATTTAGTTCCCCCTATTTTTTTTTTACACAAAATGGTGGAAGATGGTTGAATTAAGCACATAAATAATAAAACATTTACTGTGAATGCAAATATCCCCCAGAGCTTAAGACATGTCTACAAAGACAGATATATTGATACCAGAATGTAGAAAATGATAACACTGTATATTTTTCTTATGTATACCATTAGAAAATATTTTTAAAATCATGAGCTATGACTACTATATTTTCTTTATTGTTTCCTCATACAGCATGTAGCAAAAGCAAATAAATACGTATCCTTGATTGTCTATAACAAACAAATTTGTTTAAATGATAAAAGTATTGATATAATAAAGCCTATATGTGCTTTAATCATTACCAAAATAGTGAAATTAATTTCCTATCAAATGATTTTAAATGATAAAAAGATATCATTCTATAACAAAAATTGAGTAAAATATTAAAAATCTCTTTATTATCTCTATAGATATTAATAAAATAATAAATGATAATAGGATATATTTTTTCAAATATAGTTACTTTGCTTCAGAAATTACTTGATGGATTTTTCATGTGTTTGGAATGAGGAGATTATCAATAAACTCATAATGATATTTTTTTCATTGAAATAGCTGGGTTTTTTCCTTTGCCGTATTGACAGTTATTCAATGACCTCTTTTAAATGAAATTTCTCCTCTTTCTCCATGACTGGAGTTTTTGCTAAAATTCTAGCTCCCTAAAACATCATTGCCTAATGAAAGGGACTTTGGGCACATATTCCCTTTATTACATTTGGAAAATGAAAAAGTAGACAAGTCCAGAATGTATACCATTCTGCAAGAGAAGTAAAAAGTTGATAATACAAAAAACAAACAAGAAAAAAAATTAAAAGATGCAGTGTGCTGTTCTAGATTTAAAGTGTTCTTTAAAAGACCAATGCAATGCATGAAACTTCATTAGCTTCAGGATTCTTTTATAACATATTTAAAAGAACCTAGTTATCTGACCATTTGGAAATTATAAATTCATATTTGCCAATATGCCAATATAGAATTACTAATTTTTATAAGTAAAGGAAACACAAGTGTTTTACTATTCTGTCATTTCTTTTGTAAATTAAAACTCCTTCACCATATCTATCTACCTATCTATTTATTTATCTGTCTCTCTGTTTCCTTATTCATTTATTTATTGGCTTGCATATTCATTTATTTATTTGTATTTGGTGTGTCATGGTGTGTGTGGAAGTCATATGACAACCATCAGGTGTCCATCCTCTCCTTCCACCATGTTGGTTCTAGGGTTGTAATCTGGGTCATCAGTCTTGGTAGAAAGCTACAATATCTGGTGAGCAATCTCACTGGTGCCTAGATTCAAAATCATCCAAAAATAATTTGAGAGGAAGAAGTAGCTTCTTCCTCTCCACTATGCCACCCTAGTCAAGGTTGGCTTCAATGTTAAATGTTTATATGTTGTAAATAGTGCAAGCCTTGCTGCTATCCACCTCTTACCAATGACAAGAACATCAAATGCTCTCTGAGGAACAATGTATATTCATGCAAATATCCTTTTCATAAAAGTATACTAAAAGCCCCTACGTTAGATGCTGAAGATGTATCAACTAATGAGGGACTGTTTGCTTATAGGCTGGTTAGGAAGACTTTATTCATATTAGAGTATGACAGAGAGTGAAAGAGAATATGTTAATACCAATTTAAATTATGTAATTTTAGAAACATATTGAGCGGTAGTTTTCTGGTAAAGTGGTAGCTTTATTACAATGATATCTTTATTCCACAAATGAAAAAATACACCTGAGTAGTGGCTTTGATTCAGAAAGGAATGTTTGTGTGCAATGAAAATGATCAGTATGCATTTTTTAAATCTCACAAAACACAGAGGATGCAGACAATTAGAATGATTTATGGTTGGATTCCTCCACAAGAGTTCTGTGTTAGTTGGGAAAAGTGGTTTGCTTATTTTGTAAAAAGAGTTCATATGATGGTTTGGATATGATAGAAGTTTATTTGTTTCTTGAATAATACATATAACATTGAAATTGCACATTGACTATAAGACTTGAACTCATTAGGGACAGTAGTGTTTGGAAATTTTTTTTTACAACCATCTGATAAGCTCATTAACAAGGTAGTCATGGTGGTAAGAATGAAAGCTTGGTGTGACATATGACTCACTAAAGCTGAAGTGATCATAACCTTCATTAAATGCCTCATCAGTTAACAGCATAGATGCCTCTGGAACGCTCATAAAACTTCCTGGATATAGGCTGATTACATGAAACCATTTCTATCATGAAATGTCAGTTTTTTGTCTGTATGGGAATGGAAGTTTTCCTTGGATATTGATTTACTTTATTTGCACAAGAAATGCTTGTATCCAAAAAATTCTCTGTGGATTTACCTTATAATTTATCCATATCACCATTGTCCTGGCTAATTTTATATCAATTTTCCATAAGCTAGAATCATCTGAAAGATGGTAATCTCTATTGAGAAAATGCTTCCATAATAAAATGCTGTAAGGCATAATCTTAAATAGTGATGGAGAAGAACCCAGCCTATTGTGGGTGATACTACCCCAAGGTTAGCTGAGAAGGCCATGAGGAAAAAGCCAGTACACAGCATTCCCCCATGGACTCTGCATCAGCTCCTCCTGCTATGTTCCTTCCTTGTTTGAGTTTCTGTCCTGACTTCTTTTGATGATGAAAAGTGATATGGGTATATTAACCGAATAAATCTTCTCACCTCCAATTTTCCTTTTGATCATGGTATTTTTGCAGCAATACCCTAAGATATTCATATTAGAAACAGAATTACTTCTGATCAAGAAATGAATTACATGAGAGGAGGGACCATAGTAATCCCATGTTATGTAATTAACTGGTTTACTATGTCCCTTACAATCCTGAAGCATCTACTTTGATAGGAAATGGAATGATTTTGGAGCTTTGTTACAGTGAGCTCCAACTGGCAATCCATGTAGGACTGAGGCAAAGTTGTCCAGATAACTTTATTAAACTTCACCAAACACGAAGTGCTTTTCTCCTGAATTCTTGGATTCACCTGCCTGGTAAATAAGAGACAGAAAACACCTCTTACTTGGACACATACTTACTCATTAGCAAAAGTCTTGCTCGCCTGTGAGTTTATGTTCTTTTAGCCTGGAGTTCTTAGTTGTAAAAGAAGAAAAGCTTCTAACAAGGGACACAACAATGATTCTATGAGATTGATAATACTGCCTCTTTCTTCACCACTATATGTTCCTTATGTTGCACAATCAGCAGCATGAGAAGGAAGTTATAGTGTCTTGTCAGGTAATTGATCCTGACTACCAAGAAAAACTAGAGTTGTACTCCACAGTAGAAGTAAAGAAAACATAAAATATATTCTTAAGACATCTCTTAGTGTCACCCTGCCCTTTGATTGAGGCCAGTGAATAACTGGTAAAGCCCAATGCAGGCAGGACCAAAATTATCTTCAGGCCCTTTGGTAAGAAAGTGTTGACTTACTTCACCAGGCAAAGAACCTCGATAAGTTGAAGATCTTTCTGAATCCGGGTGAAACAAAAAATAAAGGTAAAAAATTTATACATACCAGCTAAGGGGAGTAAGAGAAACAAATATTGTACTTATCATGAGCACTCCCGCATTGTTTCCCTGCAATGGAAATAGAACAGACAGGTAAAAGAATGGCAAAATTCTTTATCTGAAGCAGAACATACACCTTCTCTCTTACCACACAGTACACACTGTCTCTCTTCCCACACATCAGAGCTCCAGGTGTTATGCCTAAGTACTCAGATAGCACTTATAGCACTTGTTCTGATGGTGCAATGTCAGTTAGCTTCCACAATATAGCCAAATCTTGTTAGTCTCTATCTGTCTGTCATCTCTGTCTGTCTCTGTCTCTGTCTCTCTGTCTCTCTATGTCTGTCTCTCTGTCTCTGTTTCTCTGTCTCTCTCTGTCTCTGTCTCTGTCTGTCTCTGTCTCTGTCTCTGTCTCTGTCTCTCTGTCTCTGTCTCTCTGTCTCTCTGTCTCTCTGTCTCTCTCTCTCTCTCTCTCTCTCTCACACACACACACACACACACACACACACACACACACCAGTTGAATCGTTTTCTCAAAAGAACAGTGATAACACAAAAAGGCTCCAGAGAAGATACAACCTTTGCAACAGCAGTGAAAATGCACAGCAGAGCTTATGATCCAAGCACAACTAAATGCTGGCAAGGTAGAAACAATGTAAAGTCTGGACAAAGGCCGTAACGTATATCAGTGGTACATGGAGTGGCAATAAAGCTAACTAAAAAACACTAAAGACATCTTCATAATCATCTCTTGAGGTGTTGTTTGAATTAGGCCTGTTTTACTGTCATATAAAAGAGTGAAAAATCTACTTAAAACTATAACAGCACCTATTTGTTAATTATCAAAATTTTTCTTACCCAGCACAATATAGTGGAAATAGATTTTGTATACCATAAAATTTTAATGGATAAATGTGAATTTAGACAGAGTTGGCAACTTAGTTGTCACTGCCACCAAGTGGCAGTACTAAGAACTGCATTTACCTTCTGTGATCCAATTATGCTCTGGAGGTGCCTGAAATTTGCAGCAGAATATTTGTGTGGCAGTATCTCAGGCAGCAGAGCACCTGATCATCTACTAGATAAAAAATTCTATAATAGGTGCCTTGTGGATGATTTACTCTGACCCATTTACAATTTACACTCTGACAACTTAGGTTAACTTTGTTTTCAGTTATGAGAAGAAAAGATAATAAAGGAATAAAAAGTAAGAATATTTGATGATGTTATCTCCACTAACACACCATCACCCTCATATCCTTGCTAGCTATACATTGTGCATGATTTTTCAGATCCTTTCTTCTGTCTTATATCATGAGGATATTTATACTTAATATAGATTAATACTGAATATCTTTAAAGTATCTATTTGCAAAATAAAGAGGAGAAATGGGTTTGAATTGAGAAGTAAATAAACCAGCATCCCACTCCCTACTTCATTGTGATTTATTGATTTTTTTATAACAGAAAAAAATTAAGAATGTAAGATGTATGAAAAATATCAACAACCATTTACTAAGCACTGATGACTGACTCTATGACTACTTACTGTGCAGACAACAGCTATAGCACAGATCATGCCCCAAATGATAGAACTACAGTAATATACAAGAGGAAAATTTCCTCTCTTATATTGTAGTAGGCTAAAGATACAGATATAGAATCTAAGCTCGAATATGAAGGGAGTATATGAAAAGGTGAAGTTGGAGGCTCTGTTGACTACAACAAAATTTTTATTTTCTAATTTTTATAACAAAAGCAAGGAGGTGTAATTTTTGCCCTTCTGCTTTTGCAGCTTCTGTCATTGTACTTTACTTTCTGACATGTACATGTTAATATTATTATTATAACACCTACAATATCTATTTAAACACTGTTAGAATGACAGGCTTAGGTAAACATTTTTACATCTTCTTCACTGTCTTTATTACACCATCTTTAGTATGCTGTACAGTACTGAAATTAATCAACTTTTGCTGTGACTCACCTCTGTATTTTCAACTGTTTATTACTGTATAGCCAGAGAGGCAAGTGCTGCAAGGATTTTGGTACTATAATTTCTATGGCTCATCACAACTGGCCAAAGATGAAGGTCCAGTAGTCCTCAATGCCTTAAGGCAACCAAAGAGATGGAGCTGGCATTGTCTTATTTCTGATTGGTCAGTAAAGAGTTGTCAGGCAGAAGCTGGGACAGGAAGTATAGGAGTGGAAATTAGAGGCAGGCAGAAAGGCATGAGGGTTATTCATAATTTTTTAGTCAAAAGAGAGTACCTTACCTTAGTTCATTCATATTTTTTTTAGTCAAAAGACAGTACATTACCTTAGCTCAGTCAATCACCTGTATATATAAATGATAAGTTGGGTTTTCATTTCATTTTATAACATTTGGATATCTAATAATTTGCACTTACTGAGACATTTTAGAAAACCATATTATTGTTTAAAAAGTTGGAAATAAATTAAGTATAAGTTATTGTACAGACAGCATCACAGTGCTAGATTTTAAGCATTAGCACTTGTAAATTTTTGAAATGAGAACTATGCCAAGGAAATGAGAGAATATACACATACCAATAATGATTCATAGCTACACAAATTAAGTTTTCAAAAAAGTTTTCCAAAAAGCTGAGAAGGTAGTTCAGTTGTAAATTACTTGGCTAGCACATATAAGACTCCAGGTTCCTTCTCCTTCAACAAGACGAAATTTTTTATTTCCTAAGAAATTAGGAAAATGACACCCGTCACATTAGCCACAAGCAATATAAAATATTTAGGAGTTACTCTAATGAAGCAAGTGAAGCACTTGTTTGAAAAAATTTCAAAACTCTGAAGAAAGAGATTGAAGATGGCATGAGAAGATAGAATGATCTTCCTTGCTCATGGATTGGGAGAAATAACACAGTAAAAATGGTAATCCTACCAAAAGCAATCTACAGATTCCATGCAATCCCTATCAAAATACCTACACATTTTTTTAAAGACATTGAAAGTTCAATTCTGAACTTCATATGGAAAAACAAAAAATCCAGAATAGCTAAAACAATCCTGTACAATAAAAGGTGCTCTGGAGGAGTCTCCATACCTGATCTCAAACTGTACTATAAAGCAATAGTAATAAAAACAGCATGGTACTGGCACAGCAACAGGCTGGTTGATCAGTGGACTGGAATCAAAGACCCAGATATGAATCCACACACATATGGTCACTTGATTTTTGAACAAAGAAGCCGAATCCATTCAATGGAAAAAGGATAGCATCTTCAACAAATGGTGCTGGTCTAACTGGATGTCTATGTGTAAAAAAATGCAAATGGACCCATATTTGTCACCTTGTACAAACTCAAATCCAAGTGGATTAAAGACCTCAACATAAAACCAGAGACACTATGTCAGATAGAAGAAAAAGTGGGGAAGAGACTGGAACATATTGGCACAGGAGACAACTTCCTGAACAGAACACCAACAGCCCAGGCCTTAAGGTCAACAACTAATAAATGGGACCTCATGAGGCTGAGAAGGTTCTGCAAGGCAGGAGACACTGTCAAGGGAACAAAGTAACAGCCTACAGACTGGGAAAAGATCTTCATCAACCCTACATCTGACAAGGGTCCAATATCCAAAATATATACAGAGCTCAAGAAATTAAACGTCACCAAACCAAATAACCCAATTGAGAAATGGGGCTTGGAACTAAACAGAGAATTCTCAACACAGGAATATCAAATGGCTGAGAAACACATAAAGAAATGCTCAACCTCCTTAATCATCATGGAAATGCAAATCAAAACAACTCTGAGATTCCATCTTACACACATCAGAATGGCTAAGATCAAAAATTCAAGAGACACCACATACTGGAGAGGATGTGGGGAGAGAGGAACACTCTTTCATTGCTGGTGGGAATGCAAACTAGTACAGCCACTTTGGAAATCTATCTGGTGCTATCTCAGAAAAATGGGAATAGGGCTTCCTCAAGACCCAGCTATTCCACTCCTTGGAATATACCCAGAAGATGCTCCAGCACACAACAAGAAAATTTGCTCAACCATGTTCATAGCAGCTTTATTCATAAAAGCCAAAACATGGAAACAGCCTAAATGTACATCAGTAGAAGAATGGATAAAGAAAATGTGGTACATATATACTATGGAATACTACTCAGCTATTAAAAACAAGGAATTTCCAAAATTTGTGGATAAATGGATTGAGCTAGAAATTATCATAATGAGTGAGTTAACCCAGAAGCAGAAAGACTCAAATGGTATATACTCACTTATATCTGCATATTAGCCCAAGGGGCATGTCCCCCGAAAGCCTTCACTTACCAGGAAACTGAGACAAAGGGGAGGACATTCTCTTGGGGCTCTAGATGAGAGAAGCATGGGAGAATGGCAAAATAGAAGGATCCAGAGGGTACTAGAAACCTACAAGTAGAACATTATGATAGGCAAATTTGGGCCCAGGGGCCCCGCTCAAACTGAGGCACCAGCCAAGGACAATACAGGCCGTAAAACTTTAAACCCCTACCC
The DNA here is from genome assembly GCF_964271855.1 of Acomys minous. Lineage (NCBI taxonomy): Eukaryota > Metazoa > Chordata > Mammalia > Rodentia > Muridae > Acomys > Acomys minous. Next base: position 164,943 of record NW_028182145.1, read on the forward strand.
AGATCTAGCCAATGGTCAGAACAGTCTCCACAGTAGAGTAGAAGAGTGGGATATGACTTTCTCACATACTCTGGTGCCTCACCTTAGACCATGTCCCCTTGAGGGGGAGACCTGGTGGCACTCAGAAGAAGGACAGCAGATTACCAAGAAGAGACTTGATACCCTATGAGCATATACAGGGGGAGGTAATCCCCCTCAGGAACAGTCATAGGAGAGGGGAATAAGGGGAAAACGGGACGTAGGGAAGAATGGGAGGATATAGGGATAAATTAACCATTGAGATGTAACAAGAATAAATTAATAAAAAAAGGAAAAAAAAGAAAATATGATACCTAAACCTAACAAAGAAAGAGAATTTCAGACCAATTTCTCTTATGAACATCGATGCAAAAATACTAAATAAAATACATGCAAAACGAATACAAGAACCCATCAAAGATATCATTCATCATGACCAAGTAGGCTTCATTCCAGGCATGCAGGGATGGTTTAATATATGGAAATCCATGAATGTAATCCACCATATAAACAAACTGAAAATAAAAATCCACATGATCATCTCTTTAGATGCAGAGAAAGCATTTGAAAAAAATCCAACACCCATTCATGTTTAAAGTTTTAGAGAGATCGGGAATACAAGGCACTTTCCTCAACATAATAAAGGCTATATACAGCAAGCCAATAGCCAAAATCAAAGTACATAGTGAGATGCTCAAGGAAATTCCTCTAAAATTGGGAACAAGGGAAGGCTGCCCACTCTCTCTATATCTCTTCAATATAGTCCTCGAAGTCCTAGCCAGAACAATAAGACAACAAAAGGAGATCAAGGGTATCCAAATGGGAAAGGAGGAAGTCAAATTATCTCTATTTGCAGAAGATATGATAGTGTACATAAGTGACCCTCAAAATTCCATCAGAGAACTCCTACAGCTGATAAACACCTTTAGCAAAATGGTTGGATACAAAATTAACTCAAAAAAGTTTGTAGCCTTCTTATACACAAATGACAAGCTTGCAGAGGAAGAAATTAGGAAAACAACACCCTTCACATTAGCCAGAAACAATATAAAATATTTAGGAGTTACTCTAATGAAGCAAGTGAAGCACTTGTTTGAAAAAAGTTCAAAACTCTGAAGAAAGAGATTGAAAATGACATGAGAAGATGGAATGATCTTCCTTGCTCATGGATTGAAAGAAATAACATAGTAAAAATGGCCATCCTACCAAAAGCAATCTACAGATTCCATGCAATCCCTATCAAAATACCTACACAATTTTTTAAAGACATTGAAAGTTCAATTCTGAACTTCATATGGAAAAACAAAAAATCCAGAATAGCTAAAACAATCCTGTACAATAAAAGGTGCTCTGGAGGAGTCTCCATACCTGATCTCAAACTGTACTATAAAGTACCAGTGATTAAAACAGCATGGTACTGGCACAGCAACAGGCTGGTTGATCAGTCGAATTTAATCAAAGACCAAGATATGAATCCACACACATATGGTCACTTGATTTTTGACAAAAAAGCCAAATCCATTCAATGGAAAAAGGATAGCATCTTCAACAAATGGTGCTGGTCTAACTGGATGTCTATGCGTAAAAATATGCAACTGGACCCATATTTGTCACCTTGCACAAAACTCAAATCCAAGTGGATTAAAGACCTCAACATAAAACCAGAGACACTAAGTCAGATAGAAGAAAAAGTGGGGAAGAGACTGGAACATATTGGCACAGGAGACAACTTCCTGAATAGAACACCAACAGCCCAGGCCTTAAGGTCAACAATTAATAAATGGGACCTCATGAGGTTGAAAAGCTTCTGTAAGGCTGGAGACACTGTCAAGAGAACAAAGTGACAGCCTACAGACTGGGAAAAGATCTTCACCAACCCTACATCTGACAAAAGTCTATTATTCAAAATATATACAGAACTCAAGAAATTAAACGTCACCAAACCAAATAACCCAATTGAGAAATGGGGCTTGGAACTAAACAGAGAATTCTCAACACAGGAATATCAAATGGCTGAGAAACACATAGAGAAATGCTCAACCTCCTTAATCATCAGGGAAATGCAAATCAAAACAACTCTGAGATTCCATCTTACACACATCAGAATGGCTAAGATCAAAAATTCAAGAGACACCACATACTGGAGAGGATGTGGGGAGAGAGGAACACTCTTTCATTGCTGGTGGGAATGCAAACTAGTACAGCCACTTTGGAAATCTATCTGGTGCTATCTCAGAAAAATGGGAATAGGGCTTCCTCAAGACCCAGCTATTCCACTCCTTGGAATATACCCAGAAGATGCTCCAGCACACAACAAGAAAATTTGCTCAACCATGTTCATAGCAGCCTTATTCATAATAGCCAGATCATGGAAACAGCCTAAGTGTCCTTCAATAGAAGGATGGATAAAGAAAGGGTGGTACATATACACTATGAAATACTGTTCAGCTATTAAAAACAAGGAATTCCCGAAATTTGTGGACAAAGTGATTGAGGTAGAAATGATCATAATCAGTGAGTTAAGCCAGAAGACTCAAATGATATGTACTCACTTATGTCTGCATACTAGACCAAGGGGCATGTCCCATGAAAGCCTTCACTTACCAGGAAACTGGGACAGAAGGGAGGACATCCCATTGAGACTCTGGTTGAGAGAAGCATGGAAGAATAGCAAAATAGAAGGATCCAGAGGGTACTGGAAACCTACAAGTAGAACATTATGGTAGGCAAATTTGGGCCCAGGGGTCCCGCTCAAACTAAGGCATCATCCAAGGACAATACAGGTGGTAAACTTTAAACCCCTACCCAGATCTAGTCAATGGTCAGAACAGTCTCCACAATTGAGTGGAGAGTGGGATATGACTTTCTCACGTTCTCTGGTGCCTCACCTTTGACCACATCACCTTGAGGGGGAGATCTGGTGGCACTCAGAGGAAGGACAGCAGGTTACCTAGAAGAGACTTGATACCCTATGAGCATATACAGGGGGAGGTAATCACCCTCAGGAACAGTCATAGGGGAAAGGAATAAAGGGAAAATGGGATGGAGGGAAGAATGGGAGGATACTAGTATGAGATAACCATTGAGATGTAACAAGAATAAATTAATAAAATAAAAAAAATAGAAAAAAAGAGTTCATGATACAAACTCAAAAAAAAGAAAACAAATTCAAATAAATTTTTCTTTCCTAAATGTTTACTGAAATCCTCAGATTTGGGAAAACATTTCCTTGTCTTGAAATGGTGATTGAATTTTGAAAAGGTCTTCGCTGAACACATCTCCCATTTCTCAAAACTGAAGTGAAAGAGATATTATGAAGTATTTTAAGTTATTCAATCTCATTTTTAACAACATCATACATTGCAAAGGTTTTTGAAAGCATATGCCAATTTGTGTTATTTTCATTAAAACCCATGCATTCCATTCACTTTCTTTTTTCATTTTATTCAAAATAATTTTTCTTTATAAAATATATACAGATTATGTTTTCCCTTCTGTCTACTCTCGAAGTTCCTCCCCAAGTGTCCTCCCTTCTGGATCCACTCTGTTATTTTCTCTAGTTGGAAAATAAAGACACTTCTATGGGATAATAATAAAATACAACAAAATGAATATAATGAGATAGAACAAAAACTTTAAAAATAATTTATTTATTTATTTATTCAGTTTACATCCTGATCATAGCCCACTACATTCTTTTCTCCTGGTCCCTTCTCCCTTTCTGTCCTTTCCTCCCCTCCCTTATTCCTCAGAAAAATGGAGCCCTCCTCTACTCACCCACCACAACTCATCAACTTACTTCAACATTGAGCATGTTCTCCTCCCCTGTGACCTGGCAAGGTGGAATGATCAAAAAGCAGGCAATTGAGTCCATGTCAGAGCCAATCCCTGTTCCCTTAGGAGGGGATCCAAATGAAGCCTGAGTTGCCCATCTCCTGCTAACACTGTGTAGGGAACTGAGGTCCAGTTAATTCATGTCCTAGGTTGGCTCTTCAGTCTCCACAAGCCCTCTGGGCTCTGGTTAGTAGACTCCAATTGTAGAACTCCTGTGAAAACTAAGTCTTTCTATCGATCCCCCTCTTTGTCACAAACTCCCTACACTTTACCCAAGGTTTGGGTATGAGTTTCCACATCTTTTGATCCACTGCTGGGAGTAGCTTCTCAGAGGGATTGGCTTTCTCCTATAGCATGGGTCTAAGGGTGGTCCAGACATTGTTGAACAGTCCCTCCCTCTCTGTTCTATCTTTATGCTACCACATCTTGTAGATAGGGTAAATTTTGAGTAGAAATTTTTGGGTTGGGTTGATGTTCCCATCCCTGCACTAGGAGTCCTGTCTAGTTAGAAGGTGTCCTCTTCAATCTCCATGACCCCTGCTAGTATATATCTCAGCTAGAGTCACCTCAATATCCTCCCTGAGGCCTACCCTCTCCTGTGTCTCCAGCTTGTCACAAAGATGACTCTACACAGGTTTTCTTTTCTCTTTGTAGGACCTCTATCTTTCTGGCCTCACTCTACCCAGGTCTGATCTCCACCCTCATTTATCTCTGCGATCCTTCACCTACTTTGCTCCTTCTCATCAATCACTTCCACTGTCTATTCTATTTCCCCTAAGCTCACACATATGTTTCTTCAGTGTGTTCAGTTTTCCATAGAAAAAGGAAATTTGCTTTCAGAAACAGGTGTTACAGTGTTGTTTCTTCCTGAAACAAATACATACGTAGAAGTATTGTGTCTTCAAATTGACTGGTTTTCCATGTTTTCTAACCGAGGAAACAAATTACAGACCTAGGAGATGCTTTTGTTCAATTTGTTAGAAACTTGTTTTTTGCCTTAGAGGACTTTTGCCTATCAACACAATTCTACAGGTTCTGAATAAATGACTTAGTGAAATCAGCATTTCTCTCACTTTTCAGGGAGCAGGCACATTAGTTTTAGTGACAGAAGCTAACATGTGTTTGTTCAGTGTGTTCAGTTTTTCATAGAAACAAGGAGTCTGCTTTCTGAAGCATATGTTACAGTGTTGTTGCTTCCTAAAACAAACACATGTGTAGAAGTATTGTGCCTTCAAAAACCACTGTTTTTCCATGTTTTCTAACAAAGGAAACAAGTTACAGACATAGGAGATGCTTTTTTACTATATCATCAGACACGTGTTTTTTACCTAAGCAGTTATGCGTTAGAGTACTCTACTTTTGCCAGGCTTGGTGGTGTACACCTTTAATCACAGCACTCGGCAGGCAGAAGCAGGCAGATCACTGTGAGTTTGAGGCTGACCTGTGATCTACAAAGTGAGTCCAGGACAGGAAAGGCTATCACAGAGAGACACTGTCTCGAAATACCAAAAAATTAAAATTAAAAATTAAAAAAGCATACACTATTTTTGCCTATCAATGCAGTTTTATGAGTTCTGAATAAGTGACTGTGCTTAGTGATGTCAGCATTTCTCTCACTTTTCATGGAGCATGGACCTTAGTTTTGGTGATAGAAGCTCACCCATGTGTTTGTTCAGTATGTTCAGTTTTCCACAGAAACAGGGACATTGCTTTCATAAACATGTGTTACTGTGTTGTTACTTCCTGAAACAAACACATATGTAATAGTACTATGCTTCAAAAAAGACTCCTTTTCCATGTTTACTAACCAATGAAACAAGTTACAGACCTAGGAGATGTTTTGTTCTATTTTGTTAGAAACGTTTTTTTTTAAAGGAGTGATGCGTTAGAGTTCTCTACTTTTGACTAACAAACAGATGTAGAGGTTTTTAATAAGTGACTCTGCTTAGTGAAATCAGCATTTCTGCCATTTTTCAGGTAGCAGGGACCTTAGTTTTAGTGACAGAAGTTGACCACATGTATTTGTTCAGTGTGTTCAGTTTTCCATAGAAACAGGAACTTGGTTTTCAGAAACATGCATTACAGTGTGGTTTCTTCCTGAAACAAATACATGCGTAGAAGTACTATATCTTCAAATTGATTGTTTTTCCACATTTTCTAACCAAGGAAACAAGTTACAGACCTAGGAGATGCTTTTGTTCAATTTGTTAGAAAAGTGTTTTTTGGTTTTTTTTGGGGGGGGGGCGAGGTTGGTTTGGTTGGTTTTGTTTTGTTTTGTTTTGTTTTTTTGCCTAAGGAGTGATGCTTTAGAGTTCAGTAGTTTTGCCTATCAATACATTTCTACAGGTTCTGAATAAGTGACTGTGCTTAGTGAAATCAGCATTTCTCTCATTTTTCAGGGAGCAGGGACCTTCGTTTTTGTGACAGAAGCTCATACAAGTATTTGTTCAGTGTGTTCATTTTCCATAGTAACAGGGAGTCTGCTTTCAGAAGCATATGTTACAATGTTTCTTCCTGAAACAAACACGTGTGTACATATACTGTGTTTTCCAAAATGACATTTTTTTTCATGTTTTCTATCCTACAAAACAAGTTACACACCTAGGAGATGCTTTTATTACATTTCATTAGAAACATATTTTTTTGCCTAAGGAGAGATGCATTAGAGTACACTACTTTTACCCAGCTTGGGAGAGCATGCCCCTAATCACAACACATGGGAGACAGAGGCAGGCAGATCGATATGAGTTTGAGGCCAGCATGGTCTACTAAGCAAGTCCAGGAGAACCAAGGCTAACACGAGAGACATTGTCTCAAAATACCAAAAATAAAAAAATTAAAAAATTGTACACTCTTTTTGTCTGTCAACACAGGTTTACAGGTTCTGAATAAGTGACTGTGCTTAATGAAATCAGCATTTTTCTCACATTGACGGGAGCTGGAACCTTAAGTTTAGTGACAAAAGCTCACACATGTGTTTGTTCAGTGTGTGTAGTTCTCCAAAAAACAGGGACATTGCTTTCAGAAACATGTATTATTGTGTTATTTCTTCCTGAAACAAACACATGTGTAAAAGTACTGTGTCTTCAAATTGACTGTTTTTCCATGTTTACTAACCAAAGAAACAAGTTACAGACCTAGGAGATGCTTTTTTTTTGTTCAATTTGTTAGAAACTTTTTTTTTTTTTTTGCCTAAGGAGTGATATGTTAGAGTACACTGTTTTTCCTATCAACACAGTTGTACAGGTTCTACAAAAGTGACTGTGCTTAGTGAAATCAGCATTTCTGTCATTTTTCATGGTGCAGGGACCTTAGTTTTAATGAAGACGCTTAAACATGTATTTGTTCAGAGTGTTCAGTTTTCCATAGAAACAGGGACATTGCTTTCAGAAGCATATGTTACTGTGCTATTTCTTCCTGAAACAAATGCATGTATAATAGTACTGTGCTTCAAAAATGACTGTTTTTCCATGTTTACTAACCAAAGAAACGAATTAAGGACCTAGGAGAGCTTTTCTTCAAATTGTTGGAAAGGTGTTTTTTGTCTAAAGAATGATGACATAGAGTAGACTACTTTTGACTATCATCACAGCTACATAGGTTTTGAATAGGTTACTGTGCTTAGTGAAACCACCATTTCGCTCAGTTTTGAGGTAACAGCTACCTTAATTTTAGTGACAGAAACTCACACATATTTTGTTTAGTGTGTTCAGTTTTTCTCAGAAACAGGGACTTTGCTTTCAGAAAAAATGCATTACAGTGTTGTTTCTTCCTGAATCAAACACATGTGTAGAAGTACTATGCCTTCAGAAAGGACTGTTTTTCACCTTTACTAACTAAAGAAACTAGTTACAGACCTAGAAGATGCTTTTGTTCAATTTCATTAGAAACTTGTTTTTTAGCCAAGGAGGGATGCCTTAGAGTAAACTATATTTGCCTATCAACACAGTTGTACAGGTTCTAAATAAGTGACTGTGCTCAGTGAAATCAGCATTTCTCTCCCTTTTAAGGGTGCAGGAACCTTAGTTTTAGTGCCAGAAGCTCACACACATGTTTGTTCAGTGTGTTCATTTTTCCAAACAGTGAATTTCTGTTGAGAAACATGCATTACAGTGTTGTTTCTTCCTGAAACAAACACATTTGTAATAGTACTGTGCCTTCAAAACAACTGTTTTTCCTAGTACAAGTACTTTTGAAATCTATCTGGCACTTTCTCAGAATAATGGGAATAAGGCTTCCTCAAGACCCAGCTACTCCACTCCTTGGAATATGCCCAGAAAATGCTCTACCATACAACAGGGACATATGTTCAACCATGTTCACAGCTGCCTTATTCATAAGAGCCAGAACATGGAACAGCCTAAGTGTCCTTCAGTAGAAGAATGGATAAAGAAACCTGGTTACATTTACACTATGGAATACTATTCAGCTATTAAAAACAAGGAATTCCAGAAATTTGTGGACAAGTGGCTTGAACTAGAAATTATCATAATGAGTGAGTTTACCCAGAAGAAAAAGAGACAAGTGGTATATACTCACTTATATTGAGACACTGGCCCAAGGAGTATGTTCCATGAAAGACTTCACTTACCAGGAAAGTGGGTCAGAGGGGAGGACATCCTATTGGGACTTTAGGTAAGAGAAGCATGGGAGAATGGGGAAATAGAAGGATAAAGAGGGTCCTGGAAACCTACAAGAAGAACATTTTGACTGGTGGAAATGGGTCCTGGGGTCCTTCCTGCTCAAACTATGGCACGACCCAAGGAACATATAGGCAGTAAACTTCGAATCCCTATACAGACCTAGCCGATAGACAGGACATTCTCCACTGTTGAGTGGTGAGTGAGGTCTGACTTTCATACAAACTCTGGGGCACCATTTCTGACAATGTCTTCTTGATGGGGAGGCCTAGTGGCACTCAGAGGAAGGATAGCAAGTCACCAAGAAGAGACTCGATACCCTATGAGAATATACAAGTGAAGGAGGTCCCCCTCAGTCACAGACATAGGGAAGAGGAGTAGGGGGGAAGCAGGAGGGAGGGAGGAATAGGAGGCTATAAGGGATGGGCTAACAATTTAGATGTAATATGAATAAATTAGTTTTAAAAACTATATTTTCGTGTTTACTAAAGAAAAAACAAGTTACAGATCTAGGAGACACTTTTGTTCAATTTTGTTAGAAATCTGTTTTCTCCCAAAGTTAGACACTATTTTGCCTATCAGCACAATTGTACAGGTTCAGAATAAGTGACTGTGCTTTGTGAAATCAGCATTTCTCTCACTTTTCAGGGAGCACGTACCTCAGTTTTAGTGACAGAAGTTCACACATGAGTTTTTTCAGTGTGTTCAGTTTTCCATAGGAACAGGGACTTTTCTTTTCAGAAACGTGTGTTACAATGTTGTTTCTTCTTGAAACAAACACATGTGTAGAAGTACTGTGCTTTCAAAAAATAACTGTTTTTCTGTTTGCTATCCAAAGAAACAAGTTACAGACCTAGGAGATACTTTTGTTTAAATTGTTAGAAAAGTGTGTTTCCATGTTTGCTATCCAAAGAAATAAGTTACTGACCTAGGAGATGCTTTTGTTTAAATTGTTAGAAAAGTTTTGTTTAAGGAGTGATGCCTTAGAGTAGACTACTTTTGACTATAAACATGGCACAGATTCTGCAGAAGTGACTGTTCTTAGTGAAATCAACATTTCTCTCACATTTCAGGGAGCAAGGATCTTAGTTTTAGTGACAGAACCTTACACATGTTTTTTTTTTTCAGTGATTTCAGTTTTCCATAGAAACAGGGAGTTTGCTATCAGAAATGGATGTTACAGTGTTGTTTCTTCCTGAAACAAATGCAAGTGTAGAAGTACTGTGCCTTCAAAAATGATTTTTTTCCAAGTTTACTATCCAAAGAAACAAGTTACAGGTGTAGGAGATGCTCTTGTTCAATTTCATTAGAAACTTATTTTTTGCCTAAGGAATGATACCTTAGAGTACACTACTTTTGCCTATGTATGCAATTGTACAGCTTCTGAATAAATGATTGAGCTTAGTGACATCATCATTTCTCTCACTTATCAGGGAGCATGGACCTTAGTTTTAGTGACAGAAGCTCACACAAATGTTTGTTCAGTGTATTCAGTTTTCCATAGAAACAGTGACTTTGCTTTCAGAAACATGCATTACTGAGCTGTTTCTTCCTACAACAAACACCTGTGTGTTTTCAAAAATGACAGTTTTTCCATGTTTTCTAACCAAGGAAACAAGTTGCAAATTTGTGAGATGCATTTGGTGACTTTCATTAGAAATGGGTGTTTTGCCTAAGGAGTGATGCCTTAGAGTTTACTACTTTTGCCTATTAGCACAGTTGTACAGGTTCTGAGTATGTGACTGTGTTTCGTGAAATCAGCATTTCCCTTACTTTTCAGGGAACAGGGACTTTAGTTTTCATGACAGAGGCTCACACAAATGTTTAGTCAGTGTGTTCAGTTTTCCATAGAAACAGTGACTTTGCTTTCAGAAACATGCATTAAAGTGTTGTTTCTTTCTGCAACAAAAACATGTGCAGAAGTACTGAGCTTTCAAAGTCAGTTTTTCCACATTTTCTAACCAATGAAACAAGTTGCAAATTTCTGAGAAGCATTGTTCAATTTCGTTAGAAATAGGGATTTTGCCTAAGGAGTGATGCCTACTTTTGCTTACCAATACATTTGTACAGTTTCTGAGTTTTTTACTGTGTTTAGTGAAATCAGTGTTTTCCTCAATTTTCAGGGAGCAGGGACATTAGTTTTAGTGATAGAAGGTCACGCAAATGCTTTCAGTGTGTTCAGTTTTCCATAAAAACTTTGCTTTGCTTTCAGGAACTTTTGAAAACAGTCTGGTTTTGAAAGCCTAGTGCTTCTTCATCTGTGTTTATTTCTGGAAGAAGCACACTTTGGCACTGCATTCACTAAAGAAACACATGTGTGAGCTTCTCTCACTAAAACTAAGCTCCCAAGTCTCAGATAAATGAAAGAAATGGTGATTTCACTAAACACAGTCACTTATTCAGACTCTAAACAACTGCATTGATAGTCAAACATTGTGTACGCTAAGGTATTACTCCATAGGCAAAAAACCCTATTCTAATGAAATTGAACACAGGCTGTACTCACGTTAGTAAGTTACTTCTCTGGTTAGAAAATGTTTGAAAACATTCAGTTTTTAAACTTCTTCACATGTGTTTGTTTCATGAAGAAATACATTATAATGCATGTTTTTGAAAGCAAAGTCACCCTTTCTTTGGAAAACTGAATACACTAAACAAACACATGTGTGAGCTTCTCTAATTAATTCTAAGTGCCATGTCTCAGACAAGTGAGAGAGATGGTGATTTCTATAAGCACAATCACTTAAACAAAATCTGTACAACTGCATTTATAATCGAATGTTTTGTACTCTAAGGCATCTCTCCTTATGCAAAAAAGCAAAAACAAAAACAAAAAAGGCATCTAATAAAATTGATCACAAGTATTGCTCACGTATGTATGTTACTTCTTTGGTTAGAAAATGTCAAAAAACTGTCAGTTTCAGAAAGAAACATACTGTAATGCATAATTCTGAAAGCAAAGTCACTGTTTCTATCAAAAACTGCATACACTAAGCAAACACATGTGTGTGTATCTCTCACTAAAACTAAGTGCCTGGTCTCAGACAAGTGAGAGAGTGATTTCACTCAGCACCATCACTTACTCAGAATATGTACAACTACACTGATAGTCATACATTGTGGCAAGTTTTCCATATTCCAGTTTACAGGAAAACATTTTATATTGTGTCATTAGACAACAGAGAGGCTAAAGGGAGCTCATACGAGGATGACAATCCCATTCCCGAGAGTCCATCTTCATGAGAGCCATAGTTAGATCCTGTGACCAAATCCCCAGAAATAGCAAGTTAGGAAATTTCCATCATGGTGACAGTGCATGGAGGAGTAAAGGGATGCAAGGGCAAGGCTGTTCGCATCGTGGCAGTGCAGACAGAAGAAAAAGTAAGGCAGAACTACAGGGAGACTTACCCTTCAAAGGCAGGTGGCCTATTTCCTCCAAAAAAAAACCCCACTTTGAAAATATCCATAACTTTCACAACAGTGCCCAGGGCCAAGCATTCCAAATAAGCCGGGCTGGATGGTTCAGATTTAAAACTTAAAATGGCCTCATCCTCTCCCACAGCCATTGTCTGGCTAATGATTTCAGCATAAGAACTTTGGAGATACAAACCTTTACTCCATAATAAGCTAATGGCAAATAAGATGCATTTAATGATATAAGATGCATATTTGATTTAAAAATATTTCCCTTTTCCCCTTGCTGACTTTTCCAATCATGTTTAATATAACCACCTGGACTGGGGAAATTGTTCTGTCAGTAAGCTGTTTTTCTTGAAAGTACTGAGAGCTACCTGAGTTCAAAGCTGAAAACATGCAATAAAAAACAAAAATACCACTGCTCCCAAAACCTCATACTGGCATCTACTTGTAATCCCAGAGTATGGGAGGCAGAGACAGGTATGACCCAGATGCCTTGGCCAGCCTCAACTCATAGGCTAAGTCCAGGCCAGTGAAAGACTTTGCAGGGAAAGGTGGGCAGCACCTGAGAAATGACACTCAAGACCATCCTCTGGCTTCCACATGTGTGGGCAATCAATGGATCTTTCTTCACCTCATGTGGTTCAGAGGCCCATGCACTCCTTGAGATAGAGTTGGCAGAATGCTGTGTCAAGAATAGGGCTTTTCTGAACCCATGAGTAAGTAATGACAGAGTCTAGACCTTTCAAATTGAGTACTGTTCATACCTGCTCCAGTCTGACATGGGGCAAATATTTTTTAAAAGGTGATCCTGAACATTCTGTGATTCAACTGATGGCATTTTAAATAAATCTGGCTTCTCAGTATAATTAGTATACAGTAAAATTAACCTTCTATCCTGTCAGTTTTAACGTTAACAAATCCATGGAGTTATTGACTCTGCCTAGTTAAGTGTAGGCCCTGCCTGCCTGGGTCCTTGTGAAGAGGATGCTATCACAGTGTGGTACGGGGCATTCTCTCTGCAAAATTTCTTCCATAGACAAAGAGCTCCATTTAAAAATCAATGGAGGGTTAGTGCAGGGGTTCAGTGTATAAGCCACTTACCAGGTTGTCAAACAGTTCAGTCCTGAGAAACCACCTAAGAAATGTCACACAGTACCTTGTATGTGTACCCTGCGGTGGGTAAGATGGAAGGCAGAGGCAGAATTTTGTAGAAAGACAATGGTCGACCAACCTGGAGGATGCAGCCCTGCAGAGTCAAGAAAACCCTCCTCAGAAACAAGGTGGGAAGAGAAAACTTGCTCCTGAAAGTTCATCACTGACCACCAGTTGTTCTTTGTACACATATATGCATGTGTCATACAATAATAAAAGATAAAAATTAAAACTTTTCACTCCTGATTGAAATCTCTGAATGACTCTACACAACACATCTTATTGAAGTAGATGGATAGAATTCAGAGGCTCATAATCCTGAACAGCAAAACTGATAGCTTGATTCCACTAACTTGTGGGTGAATTTAGATTGGCATCAATTTTGAATTAAGGGCAAGAAATCATAACCCATTATGTCTTTATTTCATAATAGCCAGTTACCTCAAAATATTGTATATGCTAAACACTACATAGAAATTGCATTAATCAGATGCACTGCCAGGCCTTATCTGAGGCCACTATTAAAGAACAACTTATGCCATGTCACCAAAGTGATTCCAATCTGGTTTTATGCATCACCAAGTTTATATATCAATGTAACTGGTTTCCTTTTTTAATCTTACAAACTTCATTTAATGAGAGGCATTGTTCTTTGAAGGTGATCATAGGTTTGTGTCAGACTGCTGAAAAGGTCTATGATATAAAACTGTATTTAACATTGTGGCTTTGAATAAGGACAATGCTTCTCAACTGAGCTCTCAAGACTGTGAGTTCACCTCCTTCACCTCCTTCAGCTACATCCTCTAAATTCTCTAATCTTGTTCTGTCTACTCTCTCCCCTAGATAATACACACACATGCTTCAGGATCTGACTGGCCATCCTGCCAAAGGTGCACAAGTGTCAGCATAGGAGAGAAAACCACAGATGCATACACAGGCAGCGAGCACTGGCATGGTATAAAGGACTGGCCTTCTTATTCACACTCTGTAGAGAAGTCTTTCAGAATATATATGCACAGATCAGTATTACCTATGGTAAGATCTGAATAGTTGAACTAACTTGTGATCCCTAACCCCAATGTTAATGATAGTAATTCATTTAAAATAGTTTTGATAACTTCTCTGTATCAAGTATTGCTCTTCTCATGAGGGATTTTCTGTCTGAGTCACAGACACAGAGAGAAATTTCTGTGTCTATTTGCTCAGGTCTCCCATAGTGAACATACAGTGTCATTCTATATATTTACAGGAGAGCTGGTGGTCATTACACAGAGATGTATTGGGATTCTTTCATGAAATGTGAGTCTAGCAAAGCTGTGGCCCAGCAAAAGTGTTCTGGTGAGTATAAATGAACAGAGACAATAATATAGAGGGCCAGGTTTAATTAAGTGTTATGAGGGTTCTAAAACATCCATTGGAAAAAGGGATCATGTTTAGTAGGTCCATAGTAGTTGAGGAAATATAACAAATCTCAATCCCTCTGCCTCCTAGATTCAGTTAAGTCATAAAAGGCTCAAACTGCCAAAGTCAGTATGATTTGTTAGCCAAAGTCAGAATGATTTTCCAGTGATTAAGCTATTCTTCTCCCATACTCATTTTATGATCACTGTGAGATACCAGAGGCATAAAAACACAAGGAAAGGGTGTGCCTCTTGCACTTCTAGCAAAATGCAGAGCCCCCATCACCACTAGGGTCCTGGCTGAAGATTTCGAGCAGTCAGTGTGCAAGCATGGGAGGAAGGGTCACGGAAAGGAAAGAAATGGGGATGAGGACCCTCTGCTCTCTTTCAGCCTCTGGACACCTGCCCAACCTCAGCTTTCCTCCTGAAAGGACAAGCCTTCATGGACCTGCTCAGTCTGCAGGAGGTCAGACTATGGGAAACCCCTGGGACCATGCCTGCACACTTCCTGCCAGCAGGTGCTTTTGCTTTTTGAATTCAGCTTAGAGAAGCTGCTTCTCAGTGCCAGATGATTTCAGTGAAAGCATGTGGCTCATTCCACATTCAGGTCTTCCCAGCAGCTGGCTCCCTCCCTCGGCAGCTTGAAGACCCCTGCCTCAGCACTTCTAGCAGTGAACATAGTCCATGCCACACACTGGGTTCTAAGGCATGGCCCACCAGTTCATCAAGGACTCATGGACATTTAAAACTGTGTCTGGTCATGATCCACCACTTTGCTAGTAACATTTTAGAATACTTTCATTGGTGTCTTTCCTTTTATTTTTCATTTTGGTTTTTCGAGAAAAAGTTTCTCTGTGTAGCTTTAGGTGTCCTAGACTCACTTTGTAAACCAGGGTCTGGCCTCCCTGAGGACTGGGGTTACAGGTGTGCAACAAAGTTACTGGTTCACTGGGTTTTATTTAACAATTACAGGATTCTTACAGTACAGACTGCCTTTTGTCCTTTTCTAACTTATCTGTTAATTGGATGTTTTCGAATGTAATTAAATAGTCTTTGTCAGCAAAACTTTGGTATTCTGTCATTTGAATTGCACTTTAGTTTGTCAGCTAGAAGACTTTTCACTAATATAAATGGTGCTTTGGGAATAGTACTTGCCAGCACAAATCTTTCACACATAATCTTTTCATTTCCTTATGATAGATTTTCTGCCAGACCTAGAATATTGTAAAAGTTTTAACAATCTGATTGAATTCTCTACATTACAATCTTTTAAAATGTACTGATGTTTTTTATGTGAATATGTATGTTCTTGTATTAGTTTATCTGCAGCATGTATGAGCAGGTGCCCTTGGAGAGCAGAGGGTATGGGGTTCTCTGGAGGGCCAGCTAGGGTTACAAAAGTGGTTGTGAGTTGCCCAATATGGGTGCTGTGTGCTAAACCCAGCCCTCCCTAAAAGCAGAATGTGCTCTTAACCACTCAACATTATAATCTTTAATAGCATTTTGGGCGTGTACTATTTGTAATTAAAGAAAACAATGTAGTTTGTCATTCCATGGCCAAACACCAAGAACTTTCATTACTATCTGTGTGTTTCATTTCTAGTTTGGCATTATATCTCCAAGAGGTGTATTTGGAAGAACTCTATCATTTGCACACAGCAAGTTGGAAACATGACCTATACCTTGTATTTTAATGCGTTGGAAGGTACAGAGGTCTTGTAGACCAGATGGTGCTTCCGGCAGAGGTAGACCTCTTCTTGTGGAGGTAGTCCAGATGGCTCTTCAGTGTGTGTCTCCAAGGGGGGGGGTGTCACACAGCTGGGAGTTTGTTCCAGGTCCCAACTCAGGCCCACTGTCCCCCAAAGTTCAGATGTGTGGGTGGTTGTTGGTCTTAAGCCTCTTTTGTCCCTCTTTTGTCCCTCCTGGTTCTCCACACCAAAATAGAGGTAGACCAGACATTGGCTCTGGACTTTTTTTAAATCCTGTTTTAATCCTTTTTGTTAATCCTTTTAAATCCTTTTGTTAATCCTCCCTTAAAATCCCTTAATCCCAGTATAATCCTCCATTGATCCCTTTAATTCTCCCTTAATCCCCCTTTAATCCCCCCTTAATCCTTTTTCCATTCTTTAAAAATATTTTATATGTACTTTATATGCACATTATATGAAGTTGGTGTGTACTTTATATGTATGTTATGTGTACTTTATATGTATTTGATGTGTAATTGATATGTACTTGATGTGTACTTTATATGTACGCTATATGTCCTTGATGTGTACTTTATGTTAACTTTATATGTACTTTATAAATAAATATACATAATAATGTTTCTGAACTATAGTCAGTAGGTATACCAGTTGTCTGTCACTTTCTCTTATGAAAAGGTGAGTTAATTCCCAAGCAGTCACTCTGTCAAGATTCATTTATTTATTATTTGTTTGTTTATCTTCCAACCCCTACCCCCGCATTTGTTTGTTTTTGTTTTTTCTTCTCTGAACAGGATTTCCTCTGTGAAGCTGTCCAGGAGCTATTTATTTATTTACTTATTTACTTATTTATATTTGTCTACCTGCAGGGCAGAGGAGGGCACCAGAACCCTTTTTCTTCTTTTTTCTTTTTCATTCTTCTCTTCCAGGAGCTATCTACTTTATTTATTTATTTATTCATTATTATGAATATGTTTATTATTATGTATATTTATTAATTATACGTTGGGAAGCATTGTATTCCCTAAAATTTCAACTTGTTCACATAAAGCAATGAATTCACTTTCTCCTTCTGTGTTGAATGGAGTACTTTATTATCTGGATGGGAAGCATTGTGGCTGTGAGCTGACTGTGTGTTCTAGACTCAGTTCTCTCTGCTGTAAGTATTTGTGCCATGTATGCTTGTTTTCTGGGTCCCAACTTGATGGCTGTTTTCTCTGCTCGCTTGCAGAGAGAAAGAGGGGTGAGGGAGGGATGAGTCTGGACAGAAGGAGTGGTGGGGGAAGGGCAAGGGCAGAGGGAAGGAGGAGTAGGGGAGGGGCAAGGGTGGAGAGAAGGAAGGGTGGGAGAGTGAGTGACCAAAGAAATCATAACTGGTTTAAAGAGTCATTCGCAGTTTCACTCTACCAGCAGTGTGTACTTAGACATGCATGGCTTAATCTTTGAGACAAGCCTATGCTGCTGGCAGGATCAACCAGGTAGGAGTGAAAGCAAAGCTGTCCATGCACAGGGGTAAAGGAGAAGAAGGTGGGTTAGACAGGAGTGACAGGGGGTCAAACCAAACCCATCAGCGTGGACGGGAAATGGCTTAGTGGGTAAAGCACTTGCCATGCAATTGTGAGGAACTGAGGTCCAATCTCCATCACCCATATTGATGCAGATTTGTAACCTATCTTTTATTTCAGCACTTGGAAGACACTAAAGAATGAAAGTTAAAAACAACAGCTCAAAAGATATGTTCTATTTTTAAGTGGAAGTCCCTCATTCAAGATGTACAGTGGAGAATAATACATTGAGCTCCATTCTTCACTGCCCTGTGTACACATGTGTGAATACTTGTAAGAGCATCTGCTTTATCAATACACATGAACACTCACATACACAGAATAAATATAACTTTTTAATGTCCTATATCTACTAAATTTGCATTTGTTATGAAAGCACTTTGAATCACAAAAAGTAAGGCAGGAATTACTGAGACATAGCTCTGAGACCAAACAGTCCTGGGTCCTTTCTCTCCTGGTTTCTCAGAGATCAGGTTGTTGGGAGCCAGTTGTAAAGGCTCTGTCCTTAGGCACTGCTTTCATGCTCTCTGATCAAGCAAAATAATCACATGAATTGCTGAGAGCATGATTAAATGACATGTTCTGCAAAGTATACAGTCAAGGTCTTCAGCCTTTCAGAAAGAGTACATGGTGGTCTCTGGTCTGAGAGTTGCCTTTTCCAGCACCCAAATAAGCAGACCATGAGATGATAGAGAGATGGGAAAAGCACTTGCTTCCCATGCTTGAGACTATGAGTTCAATATCAAGGCTGCTGTGGTATTGACTGAAAGCCCTCTTAAATCTACCCTTTGTTTTTTTTTCTTGACTCAGTTTCTTATTTATGTTCTTTCATTATTTCTTAATCCTCACTACCTGATGTAGGATCTGTTCGATATTGACAGAGTGGGCTTAGGCACCAGGCCCTCCCTTTCATGGGCCAAAGAGAAAAGGAGTAGAGTTGCATAGGAGCAGAAGGGTAGAGGCGCAAAGCAGCAGAGGACTAGTCACTCATTGTAACTAATTTAGGTTTGATACCCAGATAATGCTCCATCACTAGCCCACACTGCTTGACATTGTTTAAATCCTGGATGCAGGAAGTTTAAAAACAATAAGACCTTACCTGGAAGAGGAATCATGGGGGTTGGCATGACCAGATGATGAACAATAAGAGCCAGACAAATGTTTAGAACAATCTATTGAAATAATGACTCAATATACTGACACTCAGTGAATACCAAGGACAGGAAACCACAGGTCTTTCTTCCCCCTCTTGATACTCCTTCCTCAATCACCAGTTTCTCTTCACTCTCTCTGCTACAACATCTTCCATATGACAACTGACTAAAGGGTCTCTTCTCATTGGCACAGAGGAGCTTACCACCTCCCATAAGAAGAATGGAGGAAAGATAAGATGTTTATTGAGAGATGCTTCCTAAGAGTTTTATCTGTTTTTCTTAGACCATGAATGACCATGTAACTACGCCTTGAGGTGAAAAATTCAGTGAGACTCATGTTTCTGCAGAAACAGGAGTCATGAAAGTCCTTCATGACAGCATAGTAGGCTGACAGATTGGACTGTATGAAGCCAGTGAACGAGGATATTACCCTTCCCTTGTTTTTTACTCCATTATCCTCAGTACCAATTACTCAGATATGCTTCAATTCTTCTCTCCTTGGCATACGAGCAGAGGGACAGAGGGGCTGGGCAGCAGAGGCGTAGAGTTGCATAGGAGCAGAGTTGCATAGGAGCAGAGGGGAAGAAGGGCTGAGCAGCAGAGGAGTAAAGTTGCATAGGAGCAGAGAGGCAGAGGAGTAGATTTGCATAGGAGCATAGGTACAGAGGGTCTGAGCATCAGAGGAGTAGAGTTACAAAACAGCAGAGGGTCAGAGGGACCAAGCAGCAGAGGAGTAGAGGTGCACAGGAGCTGAGGGGCTGAGTAACAGAGCAATAGATATGCATATTAGCAGAGGAGCAGAGGGGATGAGGAGCAGAAGAGTAGTTTCATAGGAGCAGAGGCAGAGAGGCTGAGCAGGAGAGGAGGAGAGTTGCATAAGGTCAGAATGGCTGAGGGGCTGAGAAGCAGAGGAGTAGAATTGCATAGGAGCGGGGGTCAGCAAGGCCTAGTAGCAGAGGAATGGAGTTGCATAGGACAGAGGACCAGATGGGCCAAAGAGAAGAGGAATAGAGTTGCATAGGAACAGAAGGGCAGAGGGGCCAAGCAGCAGAGGACTAGGGTTGTGATGGATCAGAGGGGCAGAGAGGCAAAAAAAAAAGCACAGGATTAGAGTTGCGTAGGAGCAGAAGGGCTGAGGGGGCCCAAAACAAATGAGTAGAGTTGAATAGGAGAAGGTGGGCAGAGGGGCTGAGCAGCCAAGGAGTAGATTTGCATAGGAGCCAAGGGGCAGAGGGGCCATGCAGCATAGGAGTAGATTTGCCTAGAGCAGAAGGGCAAACGGGCCAAGCAACAGAGCAGTAGAGTTCCATAGGAGCAGAGGGGCAGAGGAGTAGAGTTGCATAGGAGCAGAGGGGCAGACGGGCCTAGCAGCAGAGTAGAGTTTCACAAGAGCAGAGAGGCAGAGGGGCCAAGCAACTGAAGAGTAGATTTGCAAAGGAGCAGAAAGACAAATGGGTAGAGTCAGGGTTATGATCACAGAGCTAAATTTTAGTGAGAGAAGCTCACACATGTGTGTTTTGGGAGCATTCAGTTTTCATAGAAATATTGACTTTGCTTTGAAAAACATGCATTACAGTGTATTTCCTCCTGAAACACACCCATGTGTAGAAGTGCTGTGGCTTCAAACACTGACTGTTTTTGCACATTTTCTGACCAAAGAAGTAACTTACTAACATTAGCAAGGCATTTATTCAATTGTGTTAGGAAAGGGTTTTCTTCCCCAGGTGTGATGACTTAAAGTACATTCCTTTTGGCTGTCAATGCAGTTGTACTCGTTCTGTAAAAGTGACTGTTTAGTGAAATCACTGTTTCTCTCACTTTTTAGTGGTCAGGGAGCTTAGTTTTACTGAGAGAAGCTCACACATGTGTGTTTTGAGTGTATTCAGTTTTTCACAGAAACAATGACTTTGGTTTTAAAAACAGGTGTTACAGTGTATTTCTTCCTGAAACACATCCATGTGTAGAAGTAATTTGCCTTCAAAAACTGACTGTTTTTTACAGCTTTTCTGACCAAAAAATCAACTTACTAACATTATCAATGCATTTCTTCAATTACATTACAAATGAGTTTTTTCCTCTGGAGTTATGCCTTAGAGTACACTACTTTTGCCTTTCAGTGCTCTAGTGCTGGTTCTGAGTAAGTGACTGTGCTTAGTGAAATCAATGTTTCTCTCACTTTTTAGTGGTCATGTGTGGGAAGCTGTGCTGAACTCTACCATGTTAGAAATCCTGTGTTCAGGCTGAATCCTGTGACCTTTGAGTGTCCGACCTTTGCTGGAGTAGGTCTTGTGTTTTAGGCTATCCTTGGACTATTTACATGTGAAAAAATAGGGAAGTTTCTACATAGAACCACGAGAGGTTTAAGGAAGTTCTTACAGAGAGCTACTCAGGCCCCTGTATTCATGCCTAGGTGCTAGGGAGAGTGGGATTTGAATAGATCATTTTGACCTTGCTATATATGTTCTTACTTGCCTGCATTAAAGAGAGACTTGATCAGAAATTTACAGATGTGACTTATTATTTCCTGAGTATCTGTACCCTACCTTCAATCCCCATTCCTTCTTTCAGATGATCCCTGGTTCGATTTGTCCCATGGGCTGAGACACATCATTTGGGGCCCAAGCAGGGGAAATAAAGCAAGAAATTAAGTGATGGATGTTGTGTGGAAGGGTTCCCATGGAAAGATGAGTGATAGACAAGTGGACCGTTTCCCCCAAAGTCACCCATTTAGACAAGTGGACCATTTCCCCTTAAGTCGCCTGCTTCACAGAGGAACGGACAGCAAGATGAGCAATGCAAAACATGGGACAGAGCAATAGTAAAGAGAGACATTGGAAAATAAGCTTCAAACATGAGGAACAAGGTTAAATAATGAAGAACTTGATACATTTTTAGATTTGCCAATGAAGTATGTCCATGGTTTCTTGAGGAAGAAGTTGTTAATTTAAAAATGTGAAATAGATATGGTGAAAAATTGCAGGAACACTATATTATGCTTTTAAACCTAAAAATGTTCTTATATATATATATTGTTTGTTGGCTTTAGTTAAAGATAGCTTAGGCCCTAAATATGCTGTTTATTGTCAAGGTTTTGAAACAGCTTCTTCTTGTCTTGCTTATCAGACTGTTTGGTTGCTTTATGATCATCATGTCAAGCTTTATGTCTATGTCTTTGAATCTGTTTAATTGGTTAAGTATTGTGGGAAAGATTAAGCTTTGTTGCAGATGGAAGCAGTCTTGGCGGGCTTTACCCTTGGGGCACACCATGAATACCTTGTGAGAGACTGTTTGGAGCCTTCCTGGGCTTGGAATTCAGGAAGCCTACCTAGGAACCCCACTGTGGCTATTGTTTTCCTAATTGACCCTCGAAGGGAGAAGGGACCGCCCTTTGCATATGACTGGGAAGGTGGGGGAGAGAAAAAGAAGAGGTAAAAAGAGAGAAGGAGAAGGCTCGGGGAGAGAGGAAGGGACCGGACCAGCTCGTGGGACTGAGACACCTAAGGACCCGTCCTGCCGAACGGATTCCAGGAGGTTTTAATCTTCTGTCCCTTTAACTTTTTTTTCCTTCTTGTGTGTGTTAGTTGGGTTGTATAATAAAGTTTAATTGTTAATAAACTGAGCCAACAAAGTATTATTTCATTTTTCCATATTTTGAGAGAAGACCAAGCTTTACATGCTGGCCAATTTTTTAAAACAGTGCGGCTCAAGATAGTATGCTCAGGCCTTAAGGCAGTGAGAGTACTGCCTCTGCAGATCTGGCCAACAGTGGGCCTACCCTTTGCAGGGTCTGGAACCAGGCACAGCCGGCTGCCTGTTTTGAATAAGTCCAGGACTGGAGCATCCATGCACCAAAATATTTTACAGGCACTGCTCCTGGCTTCCTGTGGAGTTCAACTCTTAGAGAACAGGGGTGGCTGTGAACATGTGGCTGGTTGGAGAAGTACAATCTAAGGTACAGAGTTTATTGCCTAAAGCTTAGAATTTTCTTCCTTGATTTTTATTGTAAGAAACTAAGTTCTTCAAACTGGCCTAGGGAATGGAGTTAATTCCAAACTCCTTAGCTACAAGGTGTTTATAGTCTTCTTGTTTATTTACTTAATTTTTACTTGAGAGATATCTCAAAAAAATTTCAGATTCTCAATATGAGAGATAAACTAGGTTTTGTCCTTGGAACTAGACATTTACAGCTGGGAGTTTACAGATTAGATCAAACTAGCTAAACAAACACAAGGCGGGAATGTCCTTGGGCCAGATAATTTTATAGACACTGCTACTAGTTATCTTTGGGCTTGACTCTTACAGAGCAGAGATGGCTACAGACACATGGTCAGTTGGAGAGGTAGAACTAGGTGGCTGATAGTTTTCTAAGCTAGCCTAGGCATGTGCTTAGCTGCCTAGAATTTAGAATTTTCTTGTTTCTTGATGAATTTTTTTAGATGTTTTAAGATTATTTTACTGGAATTGAGATGAAATAATTAAATAGGGCGTGGTAGTGCACAACGTTAATCCCAGCATTTAAAGACTTTAAATTATTTTCAAAAGTTGCTTGGTGATATAAATTGGCTTAGATCTTATTTAAAATTAACAACTGGAGATTTGCAGTCTTTATCTGAAATCATACAAGGAGATTCCTCTCCAGATTCATGCCTAGAGCTTACAGCTGAAGCTAGGAAAGACTTCTCATTAGTGGAAGAGGCTATCTCCCAGCAATTAATAACCTATATAGATTATGATATGCCTCTAGGATATATTATCCTGGCCATTCAATTACACCTACCATGGTGTTCTGGTATGGTGTTCCTATTATATGGGAACATTTACCATCTTCTCTTAACAAGGTGATAGTACCATATTATTTTGCTGTTGCAAAGTTGATTCATATAGGTTGATTGCAAGGGGAATAATACCTGTTTCATGCTTTCCTAACCCTTTTCCTGGCAGATATTCTTGTTGCAGCATCTGTCATGTAACTACCTTATTTGGGCTACACATCATAATTCCCATATGTTCTCAGATGTCTTTTCCCCACAAATTTATTGGAAAGTCTTCTTTGATGTATGGCATGCAAGTACCCTGATTCCCTTCTAAATCTTTCCATGTGATCAGATCAGCGCTCTGCTCAGGGTTTTACGACTGACCAATGCCCCTAAGACTGATAATGGTAGGTTTCTTAGGCCAATGGGCAGGCCAGTACCATCCAGAAATAATACTAACATCTGCACCTGTGTCCAAGAGACCCCAAAATTCTTTTCCATTTAGAAAAATCTTTAATAGAGGGCATTCTCCACCTATTGGGTGCACCCAATAAGCATCTGAGGGTCCAACTCCTTGATTTTCTCTGTGTCTCCCAATAGCTTTGTTAATCAGCTGAGGCATAGCAATCAACATTAACTGGGCTATGCACTGTTTAGGTTGAATCACAGAAATGTCAGTGGGCAAGTGAGCCATAATTTTTATTTCTCCAGTAAAAACAGAGTCAACAATTCTTGGTGCTACATGTAACCCTTTCATAACACTACTGCTTCTACCTACAATTAGTCCCATCAGCCCACAAACTCCAATAGGTAAAGCTTGCATTCCCATCTTAGGAGTTAAAATTGTGTAGGCTGAGGGACTGAATTCCAATCCTGCACTTCCTGGTGTTGCTCTGAATAGTTGTGAAATGGATTTGTAAGATTCTGAGGAATGAATTTCAGTGCCCCAACAACTTGTCTCGGGCTTTCCAGGGCCTGGGG
Source organism: Acomys minous (assembly GCF_964271855.1). Classification (NCBI taxonomy): domain Eukaryota; kingdom Metazoa; phylum Chordata; class Mammalia; order Rodentia; family Muridae; genus Acomys; species Acomys minous. The sequence goes on from NW_028182145.1 coordinate 189,567, forward strand.
CTGGCCTCAATTCCCGTTTTCTTAGGCAGGGACTGTCCTACAGCTGGGATCTGCATTCATTAGCCCAATGTTTACCCTGCCTGCAGTGAGGGCAAGCTCCAGAGGCAGTTTTATTGCTCTCTTTGCTATGGTCTTTGAGCCTTTGTGGACAATTCTTAACTTGATGTCCTTGCTGACCACATCCAAACCATCCCTGCCTTCCTTTCACCTGCTTAGCGAGGTATATTGTACTATTACTCCTTGAAAAGCTGCAGCTTTGGCCAATTCTTGATATCAGCACACAATTTAATATATTCTGTCAAATCTGCTTTATTTTTTTGTAGGGCCTAACTGCAGTATAACAAAGAGCATTGGCATTTTCAAAGGCTAATTGTTTTTCAAAAGGAATTGCACTTAAAGGATTACCAAAAACTCTCTCTCTGTTGCTTTACGTAATTTATCTACAGACTCCTGAAATTTTTCATCCAGTCCTTGCTTAATACTAGATAAGCTAATGCTCAGATTTCCCTTGCTAGGTAGTTTCTTCCATGCTCCTTGAGCAGCCTTGGTGACTTGTGCACATATTCCAGGAGGGTAATTAGCTTGATTGGCATTACCTTCAAATGGCCCTTCTCCATCTAACAAGTTAACATTCCATTGAGGATTCCCTGCTTGAGCATTAAGCTCTGCAGTCTTTTTTATAGCATCCATGAATTTTGCTTTCCACAACAAATAATCTCCTCCATCTAAACATGTTTTGCATAAGGTATGCCAATCAGCAGAGGGAAGGTTGGCATTCATTAGTGCATCAACCATTGCTATGAAAAATGGAGCAGTGGGTCCATACTGAGCATAAGCAGTCTTTAATTCTTTGAGTTGTTTCCATTCTATAGGGGCATACTGTTTGACTCAGCTGCCCTGAAAATATAGCAATCCTGCAACCAACGAAGTGAGCTCACTTCTCATCTCTTTTCCTGTGTTTCTAGCTCTTGACATTCCAGTCTCTAATGGGGACATACTCTGAAAGCTATTTACTAGATTAGCAGCCTTCCTTCTCTGTCTGCAATGACTTTTCTCAACATCATCATCAATCCTTATTCTTTCTAATTCTCTTTCTAATTGTTTCTGTCTCTTAGCTAAGCTAAATTCTTCCTCCAGGACCTGAACTTGTCCCCAAAGTTTTTTAATGGGATCCTGTTGCTCTGTGGGTGCTGTAAGCAGAGGCTGCCAGTCATGCTCTTGAGAGCAAGCAGTTTCCCTTTCTAGATCTTCCTTATCACTAATACTGGATTCCCTTATATCTCCTTCTAAGACATCTTCAGCTTGTGATAATAAATCTCTCATTTTGTCACTCTCATGTTGGGGATCAAGAATGTCCCTGATCTAAATCAAAAGGGAAAAAACATGGCAGATGTCTGTTCAGATCCATTAGTAACATAGTGACCCTGCAATCTTTTACAAACTTTATCCTAAGTTTTTAAATTAACCACTTCTTCCTCAAGAAATCATGGACATACTTCACTGACAAAATCTAAAAATTCATCCAACTGGCCTTTATTTACCCTTATTACTCATGTTTGAAGCTTTTTTTCCAACGTCTCTCTGAATAAATCTTTACTATTGCTCTGTCTCATATTTGCATTGCTTACCTTGCCATTTCTCTGCAAAGTGGGCAAACGATATACTTGTCTTTCACTCATCTTTCTATGCAGTGTCCCTCACCTTAATCCCTTGTTTTCAGCCCCTCATCAGGCACCAAATGATGCATCCTGGCTCTTGGGATGAATCAAACCAGGGTTCACCTGAAAGAGGGAGTGTGGATTGAAATTGGGGTAGAGAGACACAAGAAATAATGTGTCAGTATGGAAAGTTCCAATCAAGACTCTCTTTAATGCTGACAAATAAGATTTTTATAGCAAGGTTAATAGCATCTATTCTGATACCTCTCTCCCTAGGTCCCAGGCAAGAAGAACACAATAGCCTGAGAAGCTCTCTGTAGGAACTTCCTTAATCTTCTGAGTAGCTCTCTGTAAGGAATTCCTTAATCCTCCAGGTATCTCTCAGTAGGGACTTCCCTACCTCTTTCAACGGTAAATAGTTCAGGGATACCTTGGAACACAAAGGCCTCTTCCAGCAAAGCTCAGCAAATGGAAAGTCACAGCATGCAGCCTAAACATGGGATTTCTGACATGGCAGAATTTAGCATGGCTCTCCACACACACCCATGCACAGAAGTACTGTGCCTTCAAAAAGTGAGTGTTTTTACACGTTTTTGACTGAAGAAGCAACTTCCTAATGTGAGTGCTGCACTTTTTCAATTTCATTAGAAACAGGATTTTTGCCTCAGGGGGGATACCTTAGAGTACACTATTTTTGCCTATCCATGCAGTTCTACTGGACTTAGTGAAATCATTGTTTCACTCACTTTTTAGTGGTCAGGGAGCATAGTTTTAGAGCAGAAGCTCACGCTGGTGTGTTTTGAGTGTATTCAGTTTTTCACAGAAATAGTGACATTGCCTTGAAAAACATGCATTACAAAGTGTTTCTTCCTGAAACACACCCATGCATAGAAGTCCTGTACCTTCAAAAACTGACTGTACACATTTTCTGACGAAAGAAGCAGCTTCCTAATGTGAGCGATGCATTGGTTCAATTTCATTAGAAACGTGATTTTTGCTTCAGGTACGATACCTTAGAATACACTACTGAAAGGGAAAATTTTTAATTAGCATTAAAGCAACCAAAACAGCAGAGCTCTCTAACTCATAAGTGCAGGTCGACAGGTATGCTAGCCCAAGTTCCCAGATGATAAGTCACAAAGAATGTGGAGCTAGGAGACAAAGGCCTATTGAGTGTTCCAGGGACTGGCTGGCCATAAAAGATAGGGAGGATACACAAGGACAAATTTCTGAGAGAAACAAGTACCGGACATGGTCGAGTGAGTAATGAGCCAACACCTCTCATCCGATCTTATGGTGTCTGCTTAATCCCCCCCCCCCCCCAGGGGCCCACATACAATGTTCCAGGTTTGAGTTTAACCAGATGTGTTGTTAACTCAGATAAACATCTACCCTCGGGCTCCAAGAAAAACAGGAACCAAGGACTGTTCCCATGTGATTAAGTCTGAGCTTACCCCAGATCTGCCTACACAATTTGTTGATGTTCAAATGTTTGAAACAACCAATTGCGTGTGGCCGCGCCAAAACTTCCCACTCTCCCCGTCCCTTGCCCATATAAACCCCTAACCCCTGGGCTTCTGGGTCGACCCCTCTGTCTCCTGCGTGAGATACGTGTCAACCTGGAGCTCCGCCAATAAACTGCCTCATGTGTTTACAGCAAGACGGTCGTTTGTGTGTCTTTGGGTGCGCACTATCCCGAGGCTTGAGTGAGGGTCTCCCTTCGGGGGTTTTTCACTACTTTTGACTATCAATACATTTGTAGTGGACTTAGTGAAATGCCTGTTTCTCTCACTTTTTAGTGGTCAGGGAGCTTAATTTTAGTGTTAGAAGCTGGCATGGATGTGTTTTGAGTGTATTCAATTTTTCACAGAAATGGTGACTTTGCCTTGAAAAACATGCATTACAGAGTGTTATTTCCTGAAACATGCCCATGCTTGGAAGTGCTGTGCCTTCAAAAAGTGAGTGTTTTTACATGTTTTTGACTGAAGAAGCAACTTCTTTTTTTTTTTGAAACAGGGTTTCTCTGTGTAGCCTTGGCTGTCCTGGACTCACTTTGTAGACCAGGCTGGCCTCAAACGCACAGTGATCTACCTGCCTCTGCCTCCCAAGTGCTGGGATTACAGGCATGTGCCACCACGCCAGCTGAAGAAGCAACTTCTTAATGTGAGTGCTGCACTTTTTCAATTTCATTAGAAACAGGATTTTTGCCTCAGTGGGGGGATGCCTTAGAGTACAGTACTTTTGGCTATCCATGCACTTGTACTAGACTTAGTGAAATCACTGTTTCTTTCACTTTTTAGTTTTAGAGCAGAAGCTCATGCTGGTGTGTTGAGTGTATTCAGTTTTTCACAGAAATAGTGGCTTTGCCTTGAAAAACATGCATTACAGTGTGTTTCTTCTGGAAAGACACCTATGCGTAGAAGTACTGTGCCTTCAAAAATTGACTGTACATGTTTTCCGACCAAAGAAGCAACTTCCTAACATGAGCGATGCATTTGCTCAATTTCATTAGAACCTGGAACTTTGCCTCAGGGGGAATGACTTAGAGAACACTACATTTACCTATCCAGGCAGTTGTACTGGACTTAGTGAAAAAGCTGTTTCACTATTTAATGGTCAGGGAGCTTAATTTTTGTGAGAGAAGCTCACACGGGTGTATTTTGGGTGTATTCATTTTTCACAGAAATAGTGACTTTGCTTTGAAAAATATGTGTTACTGTGTGTTTCTTCTAGTCAGGGAGCTTAGTTTTAGTGAGAGAAGCTTACACAGGTGTGTTTTGACTGTATTCAGTTTTAGTCACAGAAGTTCAAACCAGTGTTTGTTCAGTTTTCCTTAGAAAATGTGACTTTGATTTCAGAAACATGCGTTAGAGTACTATTTTTTCCTGCAACAAACACATGTGTAGAAGTACTGTACTTTTAAAAATGACAGTTTTTCCATGTTTTCTAACCAACGAAAGAGGTTGCATATCTCTGAGGTGTATTTGTTCAATTGCATTAAGCATGGGTTTTTTGCCTAAGGAGTGATGCTTTAGAGTCCACTAATTTTGCCTTTCAAAGCAGTTGTACAGGTTTTTTTTTAAAAGATTTATTGTATTGTAAAGATGTATATAGTGTTCTACTTGCATGTACACTTGCACACCAGAAGAGGGCACCAGATCTCATTATACATGGTTGTGAGCCACCATGTGGTTGCTGGGGACTGAAGTCAGGACCTTTGGAAGAGCAGGTAGTGCCCTTAACCTCTGAGCTATCTCTCCAGGCCCCTAGTTGTACAGGTTTTGAGTGTGTGACTGGGTTTATTGAAATCAGCATTTCTCTCACTTTTCAGGGAGCCAGGACCTTAGTTTTAGTGACAGAGGCTCACAGTATTGTTTGTTCAGTGCGTTCAGTTTTCCCTAGAAACCGACTTTGCTTTCAGAAACATACATTACAGTGTTGTTTCTTCCTGCAACAAACACATGTGTAGAAGTACGGTGCTTTCAAAACTGACAGTTTTTCCATATTTTCTAACCAAGGAAACAAGTTACAAACTTCTGAGATGACTTTGCTCAATTTTGTTAGAAACAGATTTTTTTTTTTGGTTAGAGTACACCACGTTTGTCTATCAATACAGTTGTACAAGTTCTGAATAAGTGATTGTGCTTAGTGAAATGAGCATTTCTATCACTTTTCAGGGAGCAGAGACCTTAGATTTGGTGGCAGAAGCTCACACATTTGTTTGTTCAGTGTATTCAGTTTTCCATAGAAACAGGGAGGTTGCTTTCAGAAATATGCATTACAGTGTTGTTTCTTCCTGAAACAAACACATGTGTAGAAGTCCTGTGCCTTCAAAAATGACTTTTTCCACGTTTACTAACCAAAGAACAAGTTACAGACCTAGGAAATACTTTCATTCAATTTCATTAGACACATGTTTTTTGCCTAATACTAAGCTAATACTAAGCTCCCTGGCCACTAAAAAGTGAGAGAAACAGTGATTTCACTATGTCCTGTACAACAATGTGGATAGACAAACTATTGTACTGTAAGGCATCCGCCTGAGGCAAAAATCCTCTTTCTAATAAAATTGAAAAAAATACATCACAGTAAAAGCAGTCAGTTTTTAAAGGCACAGTACCTCTGCACATTGGTGTGCTTCAGAAAGAAACACACTATAATGCATGTTTTTCAAGGTCAAGTCACTATTTCTGTGAACAACCAAATACACTCAAAACACACCCATGTGAGCTTCTCTCACTAAAACAGGGCTCCCAGACCACTATAAAGTGAGAGAAACAGTGATTCCACTAAGATGGGTACAAGTGGGTGGATAGGCAAACGTAAGGCAAAAATCCATTTCTAACAAAATTGAAAAAAAGATTATCGCTCATGTTAGGAAGTTGCTTCTTTGGTCAGAAAACATGTAAAAACAGTCAATTATTGAAGACAAAATATTTCTACGCATGTATGTGTTTCAGCAAGAAACACACTATGTCATATGTTTTTCAAGGCAAAGTCTGTGAAAAACTGAATTCACTCAATACACACCAATGTGAGCTTCTATCACTAGAACTAAGCTCCCTAACCACTAAAAAGTGAGAGAAACAGTAATTTCAGTAACTCCAGTACAATAGCGTGGGTAGGCAAAAGTAGTGTACTCTATGGATTCCGCCCCCCCCCCAGCAAAAATCCCGTTTCTAACAAAATTGAACAAATGCACCACTCATGTTTGGAAGTTGCTTCTTTGGTCAGAAAACGTGTAAAAATAGTAAGTTTTTGAAGGCACAATACTTCTAGGCATCGGTGGCGGCAGACACCGTGTCCTCTCGGGCTTGGGACCCAGATTTCAGCCCTACATTGAGGCCTGTCAAGAGTGAAAAAACGGGGGGGGGAGTGGGGTTGGGGAGGGGAGGCTCTGAGCCGAGACAGGTCGGCTGTGTGGCCCAGGACACCGCGTCCTCTCGGGCTTGGGAGCGCTTGGGACCCAGAGTCTCCAACAAGCCTGGGTCTACCTGGTTCAGACACCTAAGAACTCTCTGATCGACCTGCTCAAGCTGCCACTCTCCCCGTCACCAATTGGTTCCAGATGGTGCAAGTGACACCCAGGCCTGGTGGCTCTCAGGGTATAAGAACCTACACTTCACACCGTTCTCAAACATGACGCCACCTCCGGGATGCACCCTCCCGCTCTGCCGCGACTCCTGTCACAGTGGCCCCATCACATGGGCACTTTGCAGTCCTCCTCGCCAACCGGGAACCAGGAGCTTTGCAGAACACTGTCACTGCTAGGTGTCGCCTGACAACACTGTCACTGCTAGGTGTCCATCCGAATCATCCAGGGAACCCAACACAGATCGCTCATGCACCCCATGAAAGCACAGACTCCTGGTGTGACCACGGATGGTGCTTCCTTGCTCTGAGGGACACGCTCGCACCACTGAGCAAGGTACCCACCACCTCTCTGCAGTGGAACGAACTAATACTGGACGTTGTCCCACACGAACAGAGTGAACGGGGCCTGAACTCAGGCTGTTCCCTCAGGCTGTGAAAACCAAAGTAGGACAGAGAGCTGTGAAAACAGCCAAATCCTTATCTAAGAGGAAGGCCCAAGGAAAAGAGAGAAAAGGGACGTGACTGACGAATTGGGTAGTGGAGTCAGGGACCGGCACAGTTAGGGGAAGGTGGCATCTAAACTCGGTGTGGGGGAGGGAGGCAGCAAGATCACATCCACATCGCCCTTTGAGTCTTTTTTCAAAACACTTCACCGTAGGGGTCTGCTGCTGCTGGTCCATCCCCAAGCAACCTCTCTTCTCAGACTATATACAACATTAGAGCAAATTAAAACACCAGTAGAATGATTGAAACTCTCGTTTTCATATTATTTGCAGGAATATGCTTTCATGGCGATTTGTTTTACACCTTTGCACTTTGGTCAGAAATTCTCTCTCTCTCTCTCTCTCTCTCTCTCTCTCTCTCTCTCTCTCTCTCTCTCTCTCTCTCTCTAACTCTCTCTCTCCATTTGTGGGGGTGGGGGTGGGTGTCTCTTTTTGACCAGGATGACTCCTACTTGCTACTGAGTGTTCAGGCATGGGCCAGCACACCAAAGTCTGTTCATTACAGACAGAAATGGAGCCCAAGGCTTTTGAAGCACCCTAGGTTAGGGCTTCCCCTTCCGCTCATGCTTCTGGAGCCCTGAGGATAAGGGATGTGGAACAATCCATGGGCCTTGCTTGCTACCAGATAAAATTAAAGCAAATTTAAAAATGAAATAAAAATCAAATGTGTGCCTTGAATTGCAACACTCTGGAGATAGATCACTGTGAGTTGGAGGCCAGCCTGGTCTACAGACTGAGTCTGGGATGGCCAAGGCTACACAGAGATACCCTGTCTTGATAAACCTAAACAAACAAACAAAAACAAAAAATCCAGCAAACCAAAACACAAATATGCTAAAAGACACATGAGCAACCCACACACAATCTGCTTATTTCCAGACATGGGCCAGCATATCAAAAGTTAATGCAGCACAGAGCTTTGGACTCCCTAATCTATGGATAGATAGATAGATAGATAGATAGATAGATAAACAGATAGTAGTTAGGATAAGAGTCATTGGAAATCACTCACTACCTCTCTCCAGATCCGACCTCCCTCCAATGCACAGAGTTCTAACTACTTCTGTCTACTGAGTGATGGGATAAGGTGTGTGTGTGATCACACTGGGTCTCTTTTTATTTCTTTAACTTCCATTGATCTAAGTCTGGGGTTCTAGTGGTCAGTATGTGGCTAATCTTGAACCCATAGCACTGTCACTTTACTATATGTTTCGTTTAAAGTCAAAATCTCTGACTATGTTCACCAAAATGAAGCCACCTTGTGGAGGGCAGATACCATGGTGGCTTACTTCACCAATATGGTAGCAGTCATGTGACATAATTTTCATGGTCCTTTACTCTGGAGGACCAGAACTTAAACCCAATTTGCATGTGTGGGAATTCTGAGGAAGTTCTTGTAATCTTCACAGTACCCTCCCTGCCTGAAAAGAAAAAACAACAAATGTTTAACTCCCTGTCTTTTTTTTTTTTTTTTTTTTTTTTGGTTTTTTCGAGACAGGGTTTCTCTGTGTAGCCTTGGCCATCCTGGACTCACTATGTAGACCAGGCTGGCCTCGAACTCACAGTGATCCACCTGCCTCTGCCTCCCGAGTGCTAGAATTAAAGGCGTGTGCCACCACGTCCGGCTTTAACTTCCTGTCTTTAAAAAAATTTTTTAATTAATAAAAATATTAGAAGAAGAAGAAGAAAGGAAGGAAGGAAGGAAGGAAGGAAGGGAGGGAGGGAGGGAAAAGCCAAGCATAGTGGCAGCAATGAATTATAATTTAAAATATTCATTTTATTAGTCATAAGAAAAAAATCTAAAATAAAACAAATATAATTAATTGTCCTGGTGTGCACTACCAGGCCATGCCTCCTTTAATTTCTTTTATTTATTTTTTATTTATATTGATTTTTCCAGACAGGATTTCTCTGGGTAGCCTTGGCTGTCCTGGAACTCTGTTTTTAGACCAAAGTGGCCTCAAACTCAGAGAGATCCATGTACATATGCCTCCCAAGTGCTGGAATGAATGGCTTGTGCCACTGTGCTGGTCCTTTCATCTCTTTAGCTCCAAGAAAGTTTCTAGGTAGTCCTGTGGATTCCAACCTAAGACTATCTACACATCAGTTGCAAAGACAGCCATGAGTAGAGAGATAGTCTATCTCCAAAAATCTGAGATAATTAAGTAAATAAATAAGTACGTAAGTAGATAGATGATACACTAACAAAAAGACAAATGGAGGGCAAGCATTATAGCTTCCTCATTTAATCACAGCAGAGGCAGGCAGATTTCTGTGTTTGGTTTTTCCAAGTAAATATTTAATTATATACTCAGCTATTTATAAAAGATAAACTAGTCCTTTATTTAGTGTAGTCTCTGTACCTCATGTAACCATGGAAATCACTAACTAGATGAGGCCTGCCACCAGCTCACAGAGTTTCACCTGCCTCTGTCTTCAGAATGATGGTATTAAAGGCATACAGGACCACACAGACCTGGCTTCTTTAAGTTCTGGTTTCAGAACTTAAACCCAATTTGCATGTGCAGAATTATAGGGAAGTCTCTGCTGATATACACAGTTCCCTAGCTCCATGAAAAGACAAACCACATAAAGGCTTAACTCGATGTCTTAAAACAAAAAACAAAAATTAAGGGCTGGAGAGGTGGTTCAGAGGTTAAGAGCACTGATTGCTCCTCCAGAGGTCCTGAGTTGCGTTCCCAGTGAGCACACGGTGGCTCACAGCCATCTATAATTTGATCTAATGTCCTCCTCTGGTATGCAGGCATACATGCAGGCAGATGGAGCACTGTATACATAATAATGAATAAATATTTTAATTGAAAATAAACTTTTAAAATAATAATAATGACAGGGAAAAAAACTAGTTCAGAATATTTCAGTAGCCAGGCAGTGGTAGCACATGCCTTTCTTTAATCCCAGCACTCAGGAGGCAAAGACAGGTGGATCCCTGTGAGTTTGAGGCCAGCCTTGTCTACACAGCAAGTCCAGGTCAGCCAAGGCTACAAAGAGAAACTCTGTCTCCAAGAACTAAAACAAAAACCACACAGAACAAAAAAATTAGACCAAGGAGCAGCATCATACCTCTAAGATGGTTCTTTTCATTTTATTTGCCTTTCTTTTTTATTTTTTCTTTTTCTTTTTTTTTGTTTTGTGTGTATGTGTGTGTGTTTTGTTTTGATTTTGGTTTTGGTTTTTGGTTTTTCAAAACTGTCCTGGACTTGCTTTTGTAGAACAGACTGGCCTAGAACTCACAGCAATCCACCTGCCTCTCTGCCTCCCAAGTGCTGGGATTAAAGGTGTGTGCCACCACCACGTGGCCTTTTTTTTTTTAATGTGCATTAGTCAGTATGAATGTGTTAGATCCCTTGGTAGTGGAGGTACAGACAGGTGTGAGCTGCCAAGTAGGTGTTGGGAATCCAACCCAGATCCTTTGGAAAAGCAGACAATGCTCTTCACCACTGGTCCATCTCTCCAGGCCCATTTGCTTTGTCTTCATGCTCTCTTTCATTTGAATTCTGAGGCACAGCCACATAGAAAAGAAATTCATCCAAAGTGATCTTTCCCATGTCTTCTCTGTTCTCTGTGTTTACCATCCCTCTAGATGGCAGGGACCTAAATACAGTTCACACAGGGGGAGGGAGCAAGGGGAGGGGGTTGGGGGAGTGGAGCAGGGGGTACGTGCGGGTGTGGGGGGAGGGGAATTATGAGGAGGCTCTCCCCCCTGATCTAGAAAGTACCCTTTAAATAAAAAGAAAAAAAACACTACAAGCACTCATTTGTTTTGGAATATAATTTACAGGGGAAAGAAATGTGTCAGTTTGCATACAGGCCCAAAGGTAAACAGGAGACCAGAGACTAAAAGGCAGAGCAGCCAATGCCTGTTCTTCTTGTTCAGGGTACTATTTATATGAAATTGTTTGAGGTCCTTCCTACTCCCCTCTAGCATGACCTAGAAGTGACTTAAGCTGACATCAGGAAGCAGTCCATTTCTGGAAGAGGAAAGAAAGGTGTGGTGGGAGTGAGGTATGTAAGAAGGAAAGAAGGAAGAAGGGAGGGGTCAATAACCAACCTCAGCATGTCACGGGAGACTGAGGCAGTGCTTATAGATAAAGCTGGTGACTGATCACACAGCTGAGATTTAATTTTTTTTATTTTTCTGAGGGTGGGTACAAAGCTTGATTCTCTGGGCCAGAACTGCTTGTAGCCAGCAAAGAAATGGGCTCAAAAGAAGGAATGGATCACACACACACACACACACACACACACACACACACACACACACACACACATTTATTGGATGAAACAAAAGAAGCTCCAATGAGTGTAGTTACAAAGACAGAATCTGTTGTTTTGTTATTTATCTTTAAAGATGTATATGTGTGCTCACACATGAGTGGGTGTATAAATCTTAAAAGAATCATACATCTGCCAGGTGTGGTGGTGCATAACTTTAATCCCAGCACTCGGGAGGCAGAGGCAAGTGGATCGCTGTAAGTTCAGGGCCAGCCTGGTCTATAAAGTGAGTCCAAGACAGCTAAGGCTAACACATAGAGACCCTGTCTCGAAAAGCCAAAAAAGAAAAAAGGAAAAAAAAATCGCACATCTAAACTTTAACCATCCATTATCTAGTTTACATACTAGATAGAGATGCCCATCTACCCATGTAACACTCCAGATTTCCACTGAGCCCTATCTCGCTCTCATAAAAATGAGACCACAGGAGCAACACCAGACCTCCCTCTCAGCTGGGTCAGCTTGTTTTGTTTTTCTCTCTTTCTGTTTTAGATTGATTTCTGGATTAAGTGTGCAGTGTTCTGCCTGCATCTCCACCTGCAGGCCAGGAGAGGGCAACAGGTCTCCTTATAGGTGGCTGTGAGCCACCATGTGGCTGCTAGGAATTGAACTCAATACCTTTCCAAAAGCAGCCAGTGCTCTTAACTCCTGAGGCATTTTTATTTTTATTTTTTATTTTTATGGTTTTCGAGACAGGGTTTCTCTGTGCAACAGCTCTGGCTGTCCTGGAACTCACGGAGACCCACCAGACTCTGTCTCCCAAGCACTGGGAGTAATGGCATGCACCACCATTTATTTTTCTTAATGCTTTCTTTTGTTTAAATGCTGAGGTGCTGACACACAGAAAAGTGTATAATTTATGAGAAAAATACACCATCATCCGGACGCTGTGGTGCTCACTTTTAGATAAAAATAATGATATGGGTTTTTTTTATTGTTGTTGTTTTGTTTTGTTTTTATTGTTTGTGGTGGGGTTTTTGTTTGTTTTGTTTTGTTTTAAGACAAAGAAATGAAGGTCTGTAGAGATGCCTCAGCAGTTAGTTAAGAGCAATGCCAGCTCTTCCAGAAGAAGTGGGTTCACTTCCTTGCATCTACATGGCAGCTTACAACTGTCTGTAACTCCAGTTCCAAGGAACTCTGACACCCTCTCACAGACATGCTTACATGAAAAAACAAAACAAGAAAATAAAACAACGACAACAAAAAATGCACATAAAATTTAATGAATCATTAACAAAGAATAAGTAATGAAATGTGGGCTTACAGACAAGCAAAAAGATAAAGAAAGAGACATATGGTTAGAGAGACCCTAAGGCAGAGTAGCCATGAATTGAGAAACTGATCATTTTATTTTCAGTAATTAAAACATAAAACACAAATAGAATTGACTGCTCTGGAATTTTTCCTGTATCCCAGGCAAACTTATTTAGTTAGTTTTGGCTTCTTTGAGAGCTGATTTCTTTGTGTAGCCTACACACACACACACACACACACACACACACACACACACACACACACACGGGGGGGGGGGGGGGGGCGTGAATGGGAAGAAAGAGAGAACATATAGAGAGAAACCCTGTCTAAAATAACGTGTCTGTCTGGAGTTCAGGGTGTAAAGAAGGTGTGATATCCATAGGGCCTTATGAATGTCCATTGGGAGTCAGAGGGAGACAGACTGTGCATTCAGGTGGCTAGTCTGGCCTAAATAGTGAATTCAGAGACAATAAAGGCTACGTAAAGAGAGTGACCCTGTCTGTGAAAAGCCAAACAAACAACAAACAAACGAGAGTTTTCCTGTGAAACCTGAAAATGCCTGACTTTCACATCAGCCATCCATAGAGGCTGCTCCACCTCCACCTCCAAGGAGAAGCATGGTTTAACTGGAAGGTAATTAAGAGATAAGCATACCTAAGAGTTTCAGTCATGCAGCATTGAGTGGCCTCACCCACCCTTTCTGACACAAGGTCAAAGGATGACCTTCAACTTCTGCTTTTCCTTTGAAAGGACTAGGCATTCTTCTGGCCTGTAAGTCTGTGTGTGTCATGCTCTTACCAACAGATGTCATCAGAGGACAGGCGTGGACACCCATCTGTCACCTCATATGTCCTTCACCAGCCAGGTTTTTTTTTTGTTTTTTTTTTGTTTTGTTTGTTTTGTTTTGTTTTTTTCTGTTTTTTTTTCAAGACATGGTTTCTCTGTGTAGCCTTGGCTGTCCTGTCCTGGACTCAGTTTGTAGACCAGGCTCCCCTCAAACTTACAGCGATCCACTTCCCTCTGCCTTCCAAGTGCTGGGATTAAAGGCATGCACCCCCACGCCTGGCTTTGTTTTTGTTTTTGTTTTCCTTTGATTGTTTGTTTTTTGTTTTTTTATTTTCCCAGTGTTCACATACACTTCCATCCATCTGAATCTGGTGTCTGAGAGTGGTCAGTGTGTGGCCACTCTTGAGCACATAATAAAAAGAAAACAAAACCAAATTCCCAAACAGGAAAGGCAAAAGCAGACCGATCTCTGTTTCCAGGCCAGTCTGGCCTACAGCAAAAGTTGCAAGACAGCCATGCCTATTACAAACAAACCTGTCTGTTTGGTTGGTTGTTTTTTTGAGACAAGTTCTCTCTGTGTAGCCTTGGCTATCTTGGACTGTCTTTGTAGACCAGGCTGGCCTCGAACTTACAGAGATCCACCTGCATCTGCTTTTAGAGTGCTGGGATTGAAGGCCTGTGTGTTTTTAATACCCTACTTTATTGTCTATTTAGTTTGATTTTATAAGGTAGCTCTCTCTGTCTCTATCTCTATCTCTGCCTCTCTGTCTCTGTCTGTCTGTCTGTCTGTCTGTCTGTCTGTCTGTCTCTCTCTGTATGTGTGTGTGTGTGTGTGTGTGTGTGTGTGTGTGTGTGTGTGTGTGTGAATGACCATGTGTGTTCTGATACTCTCATCCTTTATGATTCCTCTTATACACTGTGATTGATCCTTAGACTCCAAGCAGTAACTAACCCAAACCCTAACCAGACCAATCACTCAGGCCATACAAAGTGAAAGTAGAATAAGTAGGGAGCTGTGAAAACAGGGGAAACTCTCCTTCCCTAAGAGGGAGGCCCAAGTGAAAGAGAGCAAAAGAGACATGACTGACAAATCAGTTAGTCGGGGTCAGGGACTGGCACCATTAGGGAAGGCAGCATGGGGGAGGGAGGCTACTTTTGAAAACACTTCGCCACTTGGGGGCACTCCTTTGTTGTGTCTGCTGTTGCTGCCCACCCAGCCCCACCTTCTGTTCTCAGACTAAACAGAGTTAGAGCTAATTAAAGCACCAGTCCAATGGTGCTAGAGATGATCTCTTTCCAGCTGTTGGGTGCTGGCAAGACAGGCATGCATGGACTAAGTGCATGCAGGACTAAGAGGATGGAGCCCACCACTTTGGAAGCACCCTAGACCATGGTTTCCCCTTCCCCTTCCCGCCTCCCACCCCACCCTTGCCCACATGTTGGTAAAGGAGGTGGAACAACCATCCATGAGGCTTGCTGGCTACCAGACAAAATTAAAATCACAGGAAAAACTGACTCAAGTGCAAATCCCAGCCCCCACACTGCCTTGAACTGCAGTTACAAGGAAATATGACACCCTCATGCAGACATACTTGGATGCAAAAACAAAACAAAAGGACAGAAAAACAAACCAAACAAAACAACAACAACAAACCAATGTACATAAAAATAAATAAAAAATAAATAAGAAGAAATAAAATATAGATTCACAGAGAAAGAAATAAAGTAAAAGTGAAAAAACAAAAACCATATGGTCAGGGATCAGGGAGACCTTGCCTAAGTCAGAACAGCAATGAATTGATTATTTGAATTTTTATTTTATTAGTTGTAATTAAAACTTAAACTAAGGCCAAGTGTGGTGGCATACGCCTTTAAGCCAGCGTGCCAGAGGCAGAGACAGGCTGACTGCTGTGAGTTTGAGGCCAGCCTGGTCTACAGAGACACCCTGTCTTGAAAAACAAAAAACAAACAAACCAAAATCAAATCAAATCAAATAAATAAAACAAAAACAAAAAGAAGCTGGTCAGTGGTAGTGCATGACTTTAATCCAGCACTCAGGAGGCAGAGGCAAGCAGATCTTTGTCTACAACATAGAAACCCTGTCTCAAACAAAACAAAACAAAAAAAACACTAACCAACAACAAAAAAACAATGCTCACACAGATAAAGAAATCATTTAAAAGGGAAGACATGAAATATGGATTTACACACAGAGAGAGAGAGAGAGAGAGAGAGAGAGAGGTAAAAATAAAAAAAGCAAGAGCAACAACAACAAAAAACCAAAACCTTAGGGTCAGGGAGACCCTAAGGCAAGGCAGCAATGAATTGATCACTTTATTTTTTGTTATATTAGTTGTAATTAAAACCTGAAATAAGACTACCACGTCTCTAATCCCAGCACTTGGGAGGCAGAGGGAAAAGGATCACTGGGAGTTGGAGGCCAGCCTGGTCTCCAAAGCAAGTCCAGGACAGACAAGGCTACATGAGAAACTGTTCAGAGCCAGCCCGGGGTCATTCAAGGCTAAAAGAGTATACTGGCTATGGAAAGATACTGATGCCCCATTCCAAAGCTAACTTCCTCCTTTCAGCCTCTGCAGAGGTTGTTTAGCAGGTTAGCTCAGGACTTTCAGAGAGATAGTTAGCTAAGATAAAATGAGATAGTTAGCTAAGATAAGATAGAAATTATTCCGAGAAAAACTACAGGATGTTTCCCTGATGGAATCATCTGGAGACATTCTTGGGCCCCTCCTACTGCTTAGTTCCTGCCTCCACCCCATATAAGCTTTTGCTTTTGATTCAATAAACAGACCTTGATAGGAATGCTACTTAGTCTCGCCTCTTTCTTTCCCATCTCATCTCTCAGGTATGGCTCCCCTCGCGACCCCGTAATTACTGGTCCTGCTGGACAGGACAAGTGGTGCCCAATGTGGCCACGAGGTACAAGCCCTCTACCATGACAGAGACCCTTCATGGGCAATAGTTCAGAAAGCTGCGGTCAAGTCTCTCGCCGAGGTCTCCAATTGTCTCCGGTGCAGGCCGGCCGCTCACAGGACCTCTCCGCACTTCGGTAAGTGTTCATCTCTGTCAATATGATGGGTAAAAGTCTCTTGAATGAGGCACAATTTATTTGCCATCTTAAAAAATTGTCTCAGGGAAAGAGGAGTTAGAGTTAAGAAAAAAGACCTTGTACTTTTTTTCTTATTTGTTTCCCAAGCCTATCCTTGGTTTGTTATTGATGGTCCTAATATTAATCCTGACCGTTGAGACCGTGTTCGTCGAGAATTAGACTCCTATTCTTCCCAGCATGGTCCTGAGACTATTCCTCTTCAAACTTGTAACTACTGGACTTTAATTAAAGATCTTATCTCTTCTGATGCCCCTGACATTTCTTCCACGGTTGCTTCATTAGGCCCTTATGTCCTTCCGCCTCCTTGGCCTCCCTGGAGTCGCATGGCTCCAAGTCGTTACAACCCCTAAAATCCCCCTGCCCTTCTGTTGTCATAGACTGGGGGATGACCCTCCCATTATATGCCACAGAAACAGCCAGTGGACGCCAATACCCAGTATAGGCTAGAAGGCTGTGGCAACAAATGGGCCAGGACCATATTACACATGACTCCCATCTATGTATGTCCAGGAACTCACAGAGATCGGTCCCTTGGACATAAGTGTGGCTTTTCCAGTGATTTCTTTTGCACCTTCTGGACCTGTGAGACCATGGGAGATACCTATTGGAAACCCTCGTCTTCCTGGGATTATATAACTGTTAAAAGAAAAGATCCCACTCCAAACAATTTCGATCCTCCAGAGTCCGATACTGAGTGGTGCGATAAAAAATGGTGTAACCCCCTTGTGATTACCTTTACTGACAAAGGAAAGCAAGCCACATGGGAGGATCGGGGCCTAGAATGGGGACTTAGGTTATATGTATCTGGATATGATCCTGGCCTCACTCAAGACCATTCTCAATTCAAAACCTGTGGCCATTGGCCCAAATCAGGTCTTATAGAACCAACGGTCTGATACTGATGCATGCCACCCAACAGCCACTGGTACACCCCACACCACCCTGTTCCAACCCACCATACCTCCCCCTCCCTCACCTTCTATTAATATTTTCCTGACCATGGTTAATGAATCTTGGTCTGCCCTGCACACTGTTCGTTCCAACCTTGCAGATGATTGTTGGTTATGTTATCATGCTTCCCCACCCTTTTATGAAGGCATTGCTGTCCTTGGCAATCTTACTGCTACCAACGACCCTTCCCTGGTTCACTGGAACCCGGAGGCCAGGGAAGGCATGACCCTGGCCCAAGTTTCAGGCCTGGGGCTCTGCATCAGGGGACCCAGGATGCATTTACCCTCGATTATTTCCCCTTTGTGTAATCAGACCCTTGAGGTCAGTGGCAGCTCCACCTACCTGGTAGCCCCAAATGATACCTATTTGGCATGTTCCACTGGCCTAACCCTGTTTATTGTGGTACAGCCCTTCCTATACCAATATGATTACTGTGTGCTTGTTCAACTACTTCCTCATTTAATAGTTTATTCTACAGATGAATTGCTCCACTTCTGGACTTCTCTGGGTACACCATCCAGGGTCAAGCGCGAGCCTATTATGGCCATAACCATAGCCATCCTGCTGGGGTTCAGAACCATAAGGGCTGGGACAGGCATCTTCTCCCTGGTGCTCTCCAACCAAAACTACCATCAGCTTAGCACAGCCATAGATCAAGATATTGCTGAAATACATACTGCTATGGCTGCCTTAAAAGAGTCCCTCTCCTCCCTCGTGGAGGTGGTTTTCCAAAACAGGGGTGGCTTAGATTTGCTGTTTTATGTGCAGCACTCAAAGAAGAATAATGTTTCTATATCGATACAACCAGGATCATAGAAGATAGCATGAGGAAGGTCAGAGAAGTGTAGAAAATTGCAAGCGGGAGCGAGATAGAGCTGAATCCTCGTATAAAAATTGGTTTTCTGCTTCCCCTCTTCTGACTACCCTCCTCCCTTCAGTGCTGGGACCTCTTATAGGGTTCTTGTTACTAATATCTTTTGGACCATGGTCTTTCAGAAAGATTACTGACTTTGTCAAACGCCAGATAGACTCTGCCGTACAGGGACCAACCCATGTGGAAGTTCATTACCACAGGCTTGAATGACTCAACCCTGAGGTGAAAGACTGTGTCGCCCCTGATAATGCTGCTAAAAGTGGCCTCGACTTCAACAGGCTGAGACATAATGGCTTGAGATGATTGTTCACTTGAGAGGGTGCGAGGCTAAGCACTGCAGGGAACCATGCCAGACACCTAGGTAGGTTCCTGAGGAGCACGCCTGACTGAATACAGGATGACACACATAAAGGATGTTACTATCCTTTCCCTGTCCTCCGAAAATGCGTCTGGGAGGTTGGGGACATGTGTGACCAGAAAAAATGGCCACACATTGACCTCTGAATGCAACGCCCATCTTGGGGGGTGGTCAGGCCTCTACTCCCCCCTTCCCCCACCTCTCTGCTTCTACTTAATAAAGAAGGGGGAGATGTTCGGAGCCAGCCCGGGATCATTCAAGGCTAAAAGAGTCTACTGGCTATGGAAAGATACTGATGCTCCATTCCAAAGCTAACTTCCTCCTCTCAGCCTCTGCAGAGGTTGTTTAACAGGTTAGCTCAGGACTTTCAGAGAGATAGTTAGCTAAGATAAAATGAGATAGTTAGCTAAGATAAGATAGAAATTATTCCGAAAAAACCACAGGATGTTCCCCTGATGGTATCATCTGGAGACATTCTCAGGCCCCTCCTACTGCTTAGTTCCTGCCTCGGCCCTATATAAGCTTTTGCTTTTGATTCAATAAACGGACCTTGATAGGAATGCTACTTGGTCTCGCCTCTTTCTTTCCCGTCCCATCCCTCAGGTATGGCTCCCCTCGCGACCCCGTAATTACTGGTCCTGCTGGACAGGACAAGAAACCCTGTCTGGAAACAAGCAAGCAAACAAACAAGCAATTTCTTTAACCCCAAGAAAAGCTCTAGTTCCAAACTAGGTCAGTATACACAGCGATTTCCAAGACAGGCAGGAATACATAGAGAGACACTGTCTCCAAAATAACTTAAACAGTATGTAAGTAGATAAGTAAGTAACTAAGCAAATAGATAGATGATAGATAGATAGATAGATAGATAGATAGATAGATAGATAGATGATTACAGGCACAGAGACACACAGACAGACAAATGGAGATCAATCCTCATAGTTCCCTCATTTGATCATGGCACAGTCAGGCACCCTGGTCTAGGTAGTGCTGGATAGAATATTTATTAATAATTAGTACAGAGCATCAGTGACTCTTTAACCAGTCCATGAAAACAGTATGATTCTATACCCAGCACTACAGAAAGAAAGAGATCTTAACAGGAAGAAATAACTGAAAGCCGGGCAGTGGTGGCACCCACCTTTCTTTAATTCCAGCACTCAGGAAGGAGAGGCAGGTGGATTGCTGTGAATTCAAGGCCAGGCTGGTCTACAAAGTGAGTCCAGGACAGCCAAGGCTACCCAAAGAAACCCTGTCTCAAAAAACAAAAACAAAACAAAATTAAATTAAAAAAGAAATAACCAAAGATACGAATACAAATTTTTTAAAAAAACAAACGAATGAATAAAGAAATAAAAGTACAAACATAATTCATGTGGGATAAAACAGGGGCCACACAAGCCGAGGTGAAAAAAAGAAGGAAAGAAAAAAGAAAGGAAGGAAAGAAGGGCAAAAGAAAAAATTAAATATTTTAGACTGTGGGCACAAAACTACATGGAGTGGGGGGTGGTGAGGAAACAGCTCATTAGACAGGCCCTCAGTGTCCTGTCTCTGTGTTCCATGAACACTGAAATCTCTTACACCTCAGTGAATCGCAAAAAGAAAAAGGAAAAAGGCGAAAGGGAAGGAAAAAATTCCTCACTATACATGGATACAACCAGTCACAACCTTCTGATTTATTTGATTTTTCTAGATTTCTGTGAGTGCACTGATGTGAGGTCAGGCATCTGTGTGCTTATATGTACAAAGGTCTGATTTAGAAGTCCGAAATCTGCCTTCACAGTGCATGGATTAAAGCATTAAGCCACAACAGCCAATTTGGTTTCTTGAATTTCATAATTCCAAAAAGGATGTTTGTTTTGTATTCCTTCTCATTTTTTAAATACTCCTTATTGCATATTTCTTCTTCAGTGTGTATTTACTTTAATTTTCAAAATCTCTGTTTCTCTCTGTCTCTTTATCTCTGTCTCTGTCTGTCTGTCTGTCTGTCTCTCTCTCTCTCTCTCTCTCTCTCTCTCTCTCTCTCTCAGTGACAGGGGCACTGTGTGTATGTGTGTCTTCCTTTCTCTCTCCTCCCCATTCCCCATTGTGTGGAATGTGCAAGTCACAGTTCAAACAAAGCTTGGATTTTGACATCACCATAATTAATGAATTCCCCATGTGGACAGCAACCATCATGGGGCCTGACCTCACTGATATGGAAGCAGCAGCCCTGTCTTTTTGTTTTGTTTTGTTTCCTGAAAGAGGTTTTTTTCTATGTAGCCTTGGCTGTCTTGGACTCGCTTTGTAGACCAGGGTGGCTGGAACTCACACTGATCCACCTGCCTCTGCCTCCCAAGTGCTGGGATTAAAGGTGTGTGCCACTGATGCCCGGCTAAATAAAAATCTTTTTTAAAATATACAAATTAAATATATATAAGCATGAACATAATTCATGTGTGATAAAACAGAGGCCACACAAGCCACACAAGCTAATTATTTAATTCGTTATTCAGGTATTTATAAAGGATAACCTAGTCCTTTATTTAGGATAGTCTCTGTACTACACTAATACATAAATACATAGATTATTGATGGATAGATAGATAGATAGATAGATAGATAGATAGATAGACAGACAGATAGACACACAGACAGACAAATGGAGACCAATCTTCATAGTTAACTCATATGATAACAGCAGAGTCAGGCAGCCTGGTCTGGGAAGTGCTGGTTAATTACTAATGTATATTAGTCACCAGTACTGATTCTATTTATTAGTAATGCAGCAGTGACTCTTTAAGCAGTCCACAAAACAGTATGATTCTATACCCAGCACTATGGGGAGGGGGTGGGAGAGAGAGAGAGAGAGAGAGAGAGAGAGAGAGAGAGAGAGAGAGAGAGAGAGAATCTTGACTCAGACAAATAACTGAAAGCCAGGCGGTGGTGGTGCATGGCTTTCTTTAATCCCAGCACTCTGGAAGCAGAGGCAGGTGGATCGTTGTGAGTTTGAGGCCAGCATGGTCTACAAAGTGAGTCCAGGACAGCCAAGCCTATGCAGAATCTCTGTCTCAAAAAAACAGAAAAAACAACAACAAAATAAAAAATAACTGAAGAGATGAATACAAAATGAATGAATGAATGAATGGATGGATGGATGAATAAAAGCACAAATGTAATTCATGTGTGATAAAACAGGGTCCACACAAGCCCAGATGAAAGAGAGAAAACAGAAAAAAAGAAAGAATTAAGTATCTCAGAAACAGCCAGGCGTGGTGGTGCAAGCCTTTAATCCCAGCACTTGGGAGACAGAGGCAGGTGGATCACTGTGATTTTGAGGCCAGCCTGGTATACCAAGGGAGTCTAGGACAGCCAGGGCTACACAGAGAAACCTTGTCTCAAAAAAACCAAAAAAAAAAAAAAGTATCTCAGAAACAGATATCAATAGGGCTTTATGGATGTCAGATGGGAGACAGAGAGGCAGATATGATGTGAATAGTGAATTTTGGGGCTCAGAGGTTAAGGGCCCCTTAACCTCTCAGACTTCTGGACTGCTCCTCCAGAAGTCTGAGAAACTGTAAAATTATAATATATAAGATGCTTGTTTGCTTGTCCAACTTTGCTTGCCCAGTGGCCTGAGAACCTCTCCCTGTTCTCAGAACTACTAACCTCAAGAGTTCCACCCTAATTCCTAGAATAGGTGCATGCAAATTTGCAGATATCAGATGTCCTCACAAGAGGTTCCCTCAGGTAAGATGTCCTAATGTCCAAATGGATTCCAGTGATTAGTAACCCCACCTGCTTTATGGTTTTTGCCTTTAAAACTAGCCTGTAACAGCTACTCAGGGTCCTTCACCTCCTGAGTGCTGAGGGACCCTGACACATCAACAATTGGGACCTTTGATGTGTCACTAATAAATTTTACCTATACCTATACCTCTCAGCTGGTGTGACTTGAGTGGTCTCTTGCGGCGACCCCCTTCCCAAATTGGACCCCCAGGGTCCAACATTTTGGGCCAGGGTCCAACAGTCCTGAGTTCAATTCCCAGCAACAACATGCATGGTGGCTCACAACCATCTATAATGTGATCTCATGCCTTCTTCTGGCCTGCAGGTGTATGTACATGAGGTCAAAGCACTATATATGTAAAAAGCTACATAAAGAGACTGATACCATCTGTTAAAACAAAACAAAACAAAAACTAGCCAGGTGTGGTGGTGGCACACACCTTTAATCCCAGCACTCACTCCCAAGGCAGGGGCTGGCAAATCACTGTGAGTTTGAGGCCAGATTGGTCTACAAAGTGATTCCAGGACAGCCAAGGCTACTATACAAAATAACCCTGTTTGGGGAGGGGGAACCAATAAAAATGAGCGTTTCCCTGTGACACCTGAAAATGACTGACTTTTACATCTGCCATGGAGGCCTCTCCACCTCCAAGGAGAAACTTAAGTTTCACTGGAAGGTAATTAAGAGATAAGAAATTAAGTCACCCACCCTTTCTGACACAAGGTCAAGGGATGAGGGAAGGGTGATAACCTTGAACTAACTTCAGATTCTTTTTCACTCAACCAAACCAGACAGCAAGATAAAACATTGAATTAGAGCCCATCTGTGGTGGCCCATGGCTCTCATCCCAGCATTTGGGAGCCAGAGGCTGGTGGATTGCTCTGAATTTGAGGCAAGCCTGACATATAAAGAGGGTTCTGAGAAAGCCTCGGCATATTATGTATGTCCCTGCCTGCACAAAATCTGACTCTACATGAAACACTTCACTGCACAGAAAAGACAAGCCAAAGCAAAATGGCAGACTGGTCTGCAGAGCAAGTATCATCAAAACCCTAACCTTGAAAACAAGCATGACCTGGCCTGCCAGGGTTCGAATAATGCTCAGGAGGAGAATTCTCCTGTATAGGGACAGAACACAAGACACAAAGAAGAAGAGCAAGTCTTTGATCAAGCTCTCAAACTTTATTGTTCAGGTAGAAGGTTTTATAAGGCAGGAGTCAGGGAAGCATATTGCTATGGCAACCCAGCTCCAGGCTATCTCAAGATTCGAGGAATTCCAAACAGGTCACAATGTTCTGCCACACCGAATATTTTACTATCTTTATCTAATCTAACTGCTAAACTACAACAGGGTGGCTCCATCTAAATCTTATCTTTAGTCTAACTGCTGAACCACGATAGGGTCAGTTGGTTTCTGGTAAGTGACAGACTGCTGGAGTAGGAACCTAGGCTCTGACAAGATGGCTGAACATTGGCCATATGCCCTGTCCCCAACTTCTACTCCCTTTCTTTATTAAAAGAGGAGGTAGATGGAACCATCATATATTGGTAATCGTTGGTCCCCGGAGGGAGAGGGCATTAGCCAGAGGGAGGAAGCAGTGACTTGATCCTCCTAGGGCTAGATTGGCCTGCCAAGATGTCTTTCTGAGGACAGGGATGTCCTGATCTGCTGTCTGTGCGCATCCCCAACATACAGCGAACAAGACAGTTTTCAACATCAATCTCTTTGCAATCAGGTTTACTTCTAAGGGGACTCAGAGTTGGACGATCGGGTCCTCTCCCTGCAGTACCTTGTCCTACACCCATTGCAGGTGCCCATATCTTATGGCAGGCAACATCTGAGTATATTCCATTCTCACCGTGTCAAGGAAGGGGGAATGGAGGCACATTAGTGTTCAAGCTCATCATTGGCCTTGGTCCGCCAAATCAAGTCTATGATAATGCTCCTGTATCGCCTGGGCATCTCGAGCATCTAGCTGTTATTTTACACAAGTAGTAAGGCATCTAAAAGCCCAGGGGCCAAAAGAAATGAGAAGGAAGAATCTCAATAAGGGGCTCAATAAGGATGGTAAACCAAGGGGAGGTAGAGAACCAATTATGGAACCAACTCTGTTCCTGTTCTTTATATTTCTTTCTCTTTTCTAAGCCTTCTCTAACATTGGCCATGCTATCTTTGACCACCCCAGAGTGGTCCATATAAAAGCAACACTCTTCTTTGAGGGCAGCACAAAGTTCCCCTTGCTGGAGTTGCAGTAAGTCTAGACCTCTCCTATTTTGAAGAACGACCTCGGCGAGGGAGGAAAAGTATTTTTCAAGGTGGGCAATGGCAGTTTCCATTCATTCCAAGTCTTTATCAATGGACAGGTGGAGATCTGAATAATATTTGTTGGAAAGAACAAGAGAGGTTATGCAAACCCCAGTACCTGTAGCACGCATCCTGAGGAGGACAGTCAGGGTAATTGCAGTTATAGGCTCACGTTTGGTTCTAAGCAGGGCTTGATCAATAACAGAATCCTAGTAGTAGGAAATTGTTTCTCAGTATAATATATTAAGTGAGGGTCTAAACTAATTGAATAAGGATACAAAAGGTGGACTTATTGGCTTTTAAATGGTTGGAATATATGCAGGGAGTGAGACCATTGTTACAGGCCCACCAAGTGTTATTACTGGGAAGGATATAATCAGAATTGGAAGAGATCTCTGTGATGGTTATATTACAGAGATGTTGATAGGAGGGGATATCTTTTCCTACGCATAACCCAGAGCCTGATACAGAACTCAAGGTCAGCTTGTCATTACCTTGTTGAGACCATCGACATTTAGAATGGTCCGATGAATTGGAGATGTTCTCAGTTACAGCAATTCCTTCATAAAAGGGAGGGTTGGAGTCATAACAGAACCCATCAATTCAGGGCGAGAGTGATTTAGGGTTAGGTAAGTATGATTAACAATATCAAACAACATATAGTGAGTATCCAGGACTGGGCCCTTGACATCTTCCAGAGGAAGAGATGAGGGAGAAAGTGCTGGGACAGGCTGGGGAGCCAAAACAGGATTAGGTCCTACTGCTAGGAGGCAAGAGCCTGATCTTATCAGCTTAATTTGAAAAAGAAGGCCATCGTTATATCTTTCTTTGTAGAGTCGAAGACCCCAGGTGTATCCAGAAAGCCAAAAAGGCACAGTTTTCCCTTCATCTGTAAACTGAATTTGTAATGGGTGGCACCAGCCCTGACACTTTTTTATCCTCTTCTATATTATCCTCTTCTATATACCATTCACCTTTTGTTGTATCAGGATGACTGTAGTTTGTGGATACTCTAATAAAATCCCAAGAGGAGGAGTGTTTCCAGTAAGTATTTCCAGTGGGCTCACATCCCCAAGCCTTGCAGTAATAGTCAGAGGCAATGCCACAGCCAGCACCTCTGTTCCTGCCTTGGTGGGAGCCAGGGCAAACATAGAAGGACAGTTGCCACAGCAGGATCCTCCATCTAACCGTGTCACATCCTCCCCAAGGGTCAAGCCCTAGTCTCCCAGGAGGGGATTCTGAGGTTGGGGCTTTGAAAGGGTCCTCATGTCTCTCAATGTCCCAGTTGGCAGGTACCTCCATGGCCAATTTGCATAAATTAAGATACAAGTGAGGCCACCATGTAAAGGCAGGGACCATTTTAGTGATATTCCAGATGGTGTCCCCTGCCCTATTGATTACAGACCATCTGAGCTGAGCTGGTTGATGGACGTTATCTATCTGTTTGGGAGAGGCATTGTTGGCATGTAGCAACAGTCCAAGGGGACAGCATCTTTGTAAAAAGGATCTCAGGGGGATTTTCCACCCTGAATGTCTTGATTATGTACAGGTTGCTGTTCTTTTGGTAAATGGCAGGAAGAGGAAACATCTACTTGTTTGATGAACCTCTCTGACAGCCATCTGGCTTCTCCCTCCTTCGTATCATATATGCACACAGAACCTCTTTCCCAGATAAGGGCTGGGTCTGGTCCATTCCATTTGTGAGTAAGGGGATCTTTCCACATGACTTTAGCATAGTCAGTATTGGTTTCAGGATGCCAAAGGCAGCAGATTTGCCATGGACATCTAAAGTCAAGAAATTGAGCAGAAACAGTGTGTGGTGAAGGATGTTCCTGGGCGAGCATTTCGTGGGATATAACTCCCCCTCCTTTAGTTTTAGGAGGGTATTCTTAAGGGTTTGATTAGCCCATTCCACAATACCCTGACCTTGTGGGTTATAGGGTATTCCTGTCATATGTCTAATTTGTAATTGTTGGATTTTGTCAAATGCTTTTTCTGCATCTAAAGAGATGATCATGTGGTTTTTCTCTTTCAGTTTGTTTATATGGTGGATTACATTGATGGATTTCCGTATGTTAAACCATCCCTGCATTCCTGGAATGAAGCCTACCTGGTCATGGTGAATGATGTCTTTGATATGCTGTTGTATTCGCTTTGCGAGATTTTGTTGAGTATTTTTGCATCAATGTTTATAAGAGAAATTGGTCTGAAATTCTCTTTTTTTGTTGGGTCTTTGTGGGGTTTAGGTATCAATGTGACTGTGGCCTCATAGAAGGAGTTTGGTAATATTCCGTCCATTTCTATCTTTTGGAATAGCTTGAATAGTATCGGTATTAGCTCCTCTTTGAAGGAGTGGTAGAATTCTGCGCTGAAACCATCTGGCCCTGGGCATTTTTTGGTTGGAAAACTATCAATGGTCTCTTCTATTTCTATAGGCGAAATAGGGCTATTTAATTTGTTTATCTGGTCTTGGTTCAATTTTGGTAAATGGAATCGGTCGAGAAATTTGTCCATTTCCCTTAAATTTTCAAATTTTGTGGCATAAATGTCTTTGAAGTAGGTCCTTACGATTCTTTGTATTTCTTCGGTGTCTGTTGTTATGTCTCCCTTTTCATTTCTGATTTTGTTAATTTGGATAGCGTTTCTTTGTCTTTTAGTTAGATTGGCTAATGGTTTGTCTATCTTTTTAATTTTCTCAAAGAACCAGCTCTTGGTTTTGTTGATTCTTTGGATTGTTCTCTTTGTTTCTAATTTATTGATTTCAGCCCTGAGTTTGATTATTTCCAGGCGTCTACTCCTCTTGGGTGTTTCTGCTTCTTTTTTTTTCTATGGCTTCCAGATGTGTTGTTAAGTTGTTTATGTGGGATGATTCCATTTTCTTTTTAAAGGCACTTAGTGCTATGAATTTTCCTCTTAGCACTGCTTTCAATGTGTCCCACAAATTTGGGTATGCTGTTCCATCATTTTCATTGAATTTCAGAAAGTCTTTTATTTCTTCCCTTATTTCTTCCATGACCCATGTGTCATTAAGTAGAAAGTTGTTTAGTTTCCACGTGTTGGTATGCTTTTTGTTATTTCTATTGTTGTTGAAGTCCCACCTTAGACCATGGTGATCTGATAAGATACAAGGTATTATTTCAATCTTCTTGTATCTGTTGAGGTTTGCTTTATGACCCACTATGTGATCAATTTTA
This sequence comes from Acomys minous, assembly GCF_964271855.1. Taxonomy (NCBI): domain Eukaryota; kingdom Metazoa; phylum Chordata; class Mammalia; order Rodentia; family Muridae; genus Acomys; species Acomys minous. Next base: position 217,736 of record NW_028182145.1, read on the forward strand.
GAGAACGTTCCATGGGGTGCTGAGAAAAAGGTATACTCCTTTGCGTTTGAGTGGAAAGTTCTGTAGATATCTGTTAGATCCATTTGATTCATGACATTGGTTAATGAGGTTATTTCCCAGCTTAGTTTTGAAATCAAAGTCCTATCCTTGAGTGAAAGTGGGGTGTTAAAGTCTCCCACTATTAATGTGTGGGTATCGATGAATGGGGCAAGCTTTGTTAATAACTCTTTTACAAATGTCAGAGCCATTGTATTCGGAGCATAGATGTTCAAAATCGTGATGTCTTCCTGGTTGACTTTACCTTTGACAAGTATGAAGTGACCATCCTTGTCTCTTTTGACTAATTTTGGTTGAAAGTCTATTTTATTAGATATTAGAATAGCTACCCCAGCTTGTTTCTTGTGACCATTTGCTTGGAATATTTTTCCCCAACCTTTTGCTCTGAGGCAATGTCTGTCCTTGTGGTTGAGATGTGTTTCTTGAATGCAGAAGAATGTTGGGTCGTGTTTATGCATCCACTCTGTTAGTCTGTGTCTTTTTATTGGAGACTTGAGACCATTGATGTTGAGAGATATTAATGACCAGTGATTGGTAAGTCCCTTCATTTTTGGTATTTGTAACAATCGAGTTTTTGTGAAGTTGTGATTTTGCAATGGTGTAGTTATTTATTTCTTATGTATTTTTGGTTGTAGTTTGACCAGTTGGGGTGGAGTTTTCCTTCTAGTAACTTCTGTAAAGCCGGATTTGTTGCTAGGTACTGTGTGAATTTGTTTTTGTCATGGAATATCTTGTATTCACCTCCAATGGTTATTGATAACCATTTTGCTGGATATAGTAGTCTTGCCTGGTATCTGTGTTCTCTTAGGGTTTGCAGAACCTCTGTCCAGGCCCTTCTGGCTTTCATGGTCTCTGCTGAGAAGTCAGGAGTGATTCTGATAGGTTTGCCTTCATATGTTACTCGTCCTTTTTCTCTTGCTGCTTTTAATATTTTTTCCTTGTTCTGTATATTTTGTGTTGTTATTATTATGTGGCGGGAAGATTTTCTTTTTGGGTCTATTCTATTTGGTGTTCTGCAGGCCTCTTGTCTGTTCGTATGCATCTCCTTCTTCAAATTGGGGAAATTTTCTTCTATTATTCGATTAAAGATATTTTCTGGGCTGTGGAGCTGGTTGCCTTCTCTTTCCTCTATCCCTATTATTCTCAAGTTTCGTCTTTTCATGTTGTCTTTTATTTCATGAATGCTTTGTGTCAGGAACTTTTCAGATTTAGCATTATCCTGGATGATTGTTTCCAATTGTGCGATTGTATCTTCAAGTCCTGATATTCGTTCTTCCATTTCTTGCAATCTGTTAGATAAGGCCACCTCTGAGATGTTTGCTTTCTTTTCTGATGCTTCTCGATCACGTTTTTCTTTTGTGTGTTCTTTTATGATAGCTTCCATTTTTATCTTCAGGTCTTGAACTGTTTTAATAATTTCCTTCATCTGGTTATTTGTGTTTTTCTGAAATTCTTCAAATGCCTCTTTATATGACTCTTTTAAGTCATCCGCCCTTTAGTTTGCTTCCTCCTGCATTTGTGTACAGATTTTATTTGTTTCTTCCATTATCATCTTACTTACTAAGGATTTGAGGTGGTTTTCATGTATATCCATTGTTGTTGGGTTCTCCAGGTTGTTTTCATTAGGATTGCTGGGATCTGGAGATGCCATCCTGTTTTGGTTTTTGTTAGCATTCTTTCATTGTCCCCTTGTCATTTTGGTGACTCTAATGTTGGGAGGTGGTTTGTAGTGACCCTCCCTGTTTGGGAGTGGATAGTTGATGTCTGATTATAGGTAGGGTGTCCTTACCTGTGGGGAACAGGGAGTACTTCCCTGGACCAGGCTGGTGATTCAGATTCTACTCCTGGAGATTTTTCTCAACACCTTAGGCTCCAGGCTGAGTCATGCCAAGTAGGTTTCTGTTTGGGCCTTTTCCCCTTACTGCTGTATCTCAAGTCAGCAGTATTGGGATCTAGAGTAAGGTCAGCACACAAGCTCTCTGGTTGTGTAGGTTGATCCCAGCTGTCTGTCTTTCCTGTTGCTTTGTAGCCAAGACCCCAGGTGGATCAGATCTTCTGGGTTGTAGCTGTCTTTTAGCTCTGCCTCTACACTCTGTAGGAGCGTCCAGCCTTTCCCATGAATTTGGGAGTTCTTGCTGGGTCTGCAGGAGCTGACACAGCTAGGATCTGCCTGTTGGAGATTACAGGATCTGTGCCTGGTGGGCCTGAAACCGTATGGTTTCAGGCCACTGGCAGTATCTGAGGAGGTAGCAGTTTCCATGCCCCTGTATGCCAGGCCACTCCCAGTTTGCTATAAATTAGCAGTTATATCCTGCATGCATGAGCCACAGCTCCCTATATTGTGGGACACAGATAGGTTCCGTTGTTCGGGGAGTGCTCAGTCAGAGCCAGCAGCTCGTCCCGGTGGCTGGCAACAAAGGCCGCTTAGACCGCTCCCAGGTTGCTTTAAGGCAGCAGTTATTCCCTGCCAGCAAGACCCACAGCTCCGGATAACGTGGGCGGTCCTAACAAGGGCACGCAAGAATGACCCCTGCTAGTTCTGTTGTTTGGGGAGAGCCCAGTCAGAGCCAGCAGCTCGTCCCCGTGGCTGGTGACAAATCTCCTGTATTTTCCCTTTCTGCTAGAGAAAGGCAGAGTGCGTCGCCTAAGGGCAGCAGTTATTCCCTGCCAGCAAGACCCACGGCTCCCGATAACCTGGGTGGATCTGTCGCGGGCCCAGAGATGGACCCAGTTAGTTCAGTTGTTTGGGGAGTGCTGGCAGCCGGGCCACGCAGCTGGCGCCAAAGGCGGTTCAGACCGCTGGCGGGAATCTCCTGCCAGAATACTGCCAGTTCCCTTTGGGGCAGTAGTTAGTCCCTGCAAGCGTGACCCTTGGCTCCCTATAACGTGGGTGGACCCACTGGGCTGTGGGAGCAGACCACGCCGGTATCTAACTGCCCCAGTTTGCAGGGTCAATCCTTTGTGTCTGGCTTCAGCTTGAGCGCAGGACGCGGATGCGGTCCGTGAGCTATACGCCAGTTCTAGTTGTTTTTGGTGAGACTCGCCACCTGTGTTTCCACCCGGGTTAGGCAGGTGCCCTCCGCAGTTTGGCGTGGTGTGGATGTAGAGGTTCAATGGTAGTTTCACCCTATTCGCTGAGACTCTTCAGGCTTGGGGCTCCAGAAAATCTCCCCAAATGGTGAATTTGGGTTTTATGTGCTGGCTACAGCTTGATTGTGGATTCCGTTTCAGAGTTTGGGGAGTGCGTTTAGCCCTCCGGGCTGTTGCTTGTCCCAGGGTTGGACCCCCTGGTGGTCTGCAGAGTTTGGGGCCCCACTCACCTACAGTTCTCAAAATCCAGCAGTCTGTGGTTCCATTCAAGTCCCTGGTCTCCTCGGAGAAGATCAGCTATGGTGTCTACTGGTCGACGCCATCTTGGAATGACCCATCATAATCTTTCAAATTTGTTTTCCTGAGGCGTGCTATTTCTTTTTAAGTCTTCAAGCCAAGCATTGTCTTATCGTTGCTCTGTGGACTTAAAATAAAGTTATCCTGCAGCTGTCCATTTCTCCCAGTGGCAACAAGAAAACCATAAGCCAAGTGCCCATCTCAGCGCATTTCCGCAGATAAAAGCCCTAGCGATTGAGCCCTGTCATCAGTAATAAATTTTACATATACCTCCAGCCTGTGTGACTTGAGTGGCCTCTCATGGTGACCCCTTTCCTGAATTGGACTCCAGGGTTCAAGAGTAGCTTCCTTGAAAGTATTTCATGGTTGCTGTATGCTCACTGAGTACTGTGCCCCCTCCTCTCCATGAGCCTTCAGTTGACCGTGAAGGTTTAGATGGAGCCACATGTTGCTGGACTTTTCTTCCAAATGTCTGACTGGTGATGTCCTTTGATACATCTGTTGATAACATTGACCTGAAAGGCAAAGCAGTTCTCACTGGGATTGCTTAATTCCACCCCAAGCCAGGTGGCAGGGGTTTTTCTGAGTTTACTGACAGTGCTTTAACTTGTCTCCTGGGCTGGGAGACATTTTGCACACTTTTAATACAATCACTGAGGAGGCTGGAAAGGGTAATCTCTGATTTGTTGGCCAGCCTGCTGTATTTACTGAGTTCCTGGATTTCCGGGACTACACAAAGAACCTGTGTCAAAAAAAAAAAAAAAAAAAGACAAGCAATGGGCACCTGCATTTATCCTCTGACCTTCACATGCACACATTTCTTTCCCTGATCTGGAACCACAAGATACTCTAAAGAGCCTCATATAGCCCTCAGGGAAGATCACAAGACCAACCCTTTACTGATAAGAAACCTATGCAGCAGGAATGCAGGGATTTCTGGAGGTAACCAATAAGATGAGAACCTAGGCTAAGGTGCTAGACTTAAGCAAATGGCCTTTAGTCATATCTGGAAATGCTGGGATTAAAGGTGTGCACTGCAGCTGCCACCACCTTCATGTAGTGCTGGGACTTGAAGCTGGATCCTTTGGAAAAGCAGTCAGACGGCCAAGCATTCTCTCCAGGCCTTTGTCTTGTTTGAAACAGATGGTGTAACCCTGGAAATCAATTTGTTAAGGCAGGTGGAGTCAAAAAAACAGGTGAAACACTTACAGACGTAAAATAAGAGCTAGAGAAAGAGAAGAAAAGGGTGGGACTAATGGGATACAGGTCCAAGTTTCAATCACATCACACAAAGAATGCCTTGGGGGGGAAATTAAAAAATGGCTCAGAAGAGCACTGGCTATTCTTACAAAGGTCCTAAATTCAATTCCCAGCAACTACATGTTGGCTCATAACACTCTATAATGAGATCTGGTGCCATCTTCTGGCCAGATAACAGAATGCAGGCAGAAAGCTGTATATATAATAAATAGATAAATCTTAGAAAGAAAGAAAGAAAGAAAGAAAGAAAGAAAGAAAGAAAGATCCTTTGGGCAGAAAACTCTGGGTTTCTCTTTACTCAGCTGGAGCCACAAAAATGCAACCAATCAGAATTACCTGAAGCCTGAAACTTCATACTCTCATTTACATAGAGTAAATTGCATGATGGGAAACGGTAAGCAAATTTGCTCACCACAACCAAACAAGGACTCTTTCAACATGGCTACCCAGAGACCATCAGCCAAATATAGATGATTCAATGTTTCACAAGTGTCACTGGTCTTAATAATATGGAAATGATAGAATTTTATGAGTAAAAGTGTGGTTGAGGACTCAAAATGTTTATGTAAAATGGCAGTTGTATTTTCAAACTTTTCGTTTTGTTTTTTAGACAGAGTTTTTCTGTGTAGCCTTGGCTGTCCTAGGATAAAACTCAGGTCCTTGGACTTAGCCTGTACTCTAGGAGCCATTGCACCACTCCTGTACTCATTTTGTAAACCAGGCTGGCCTTGAACTCACAGAGCTCCACCTGCCTCTGCCTCCTGAGTGCTGGGATTAAAGACCACCACACCCAACAATATTTACATTTTTATATTAGTTTTAATCCCTCTGTTCTTATCTGCCTGGTTGATCCATTTTAACATCTCATGAACTCCTGACATAATAAAGCTTGATCTTGTACTGTACACACCCAGAAGGGACACACATCTGCAGAGACCTGTGTATCTTCATTGTCAGTTACTGAAAACCATATTTTGGAACAAGTTTCTTTCTCTTTATATTTAGCCTGGAGCTATTCATGTGGAGCAGGATGGGAGTAATAGTGAGCCAGCACCTTGATGGGGAGTTTCTCTATTCCTTTTCTTCTTCTTCTTCTTCTTCTTCTTCTTCTTCTTCTTCTTCTTCTTCTTCTTCTTCTTCTTCTCCTTCTTCTTGTTTTTCTTTTGTTTTTGTTTTTGTTTTTTGAGAGATGGTTTCTTTTGTAGCCGTAGCTCTCCTGGATTCACTTTATAGACCTGTCTGGCCTGAAACTCACAGAGATCCACCTACCTTTGCCTCCCAAGTGCTGGCATTACAGGCATGTGCCATCATGCCCAGCACCTGGGGCAGTTTCTTTCTGACTTCCACAAACAATTAACTATTAGCTCATTATAAAATATATTTAAGTATAGGAGAACAAATGTGCCTTTCCTTTTTTTTTAAGGTTTAGTAATTGTGTATATAGGGCTCTGTCTGCATGCATGCATGCCAGCCAGTAAAGGGCATTATATCACACTGTGGATGGTTGTGAGCCACCATGTGTTTTCTGGTAATTGAACTCAGGACTTCTGGAAGAACAGCCGATGTTCTCAACCACTGAGCCTTCTCTCCAGCCCTTTGCCTTTCCTTTATGACTAAGGTTGGGTTTGTTTTTGAGAGAGAAGAAGTGCTTGTGGTAAGGATGACTGATGTCATCAATTAGTTGCAGACCAAGGCAACTGTGGAAGACACAGATCAGATGCACTAAATTCTTTTTTCCACAAGGTGGAGCCCCACACCTGGTAATATACATCCTCATTTCTTCAGGTGAAATGCGTGGCCACCTTTGGCCAGAAGAGGTCGCAGCAACACCACACTTTTGTTTTCACTACCACAACATAATTCTGGTTACAATGGAGAAAAGTAGTGTTTCAATTCCTGTCACTAGTATAAATTACAAGAAGCCCTGTTCTATCATACAATATTATATTGAAGGGTTTTGTTGGTACTTACTAATATTAAAGTATAAGACTAAAAGAGCCAGAAGTAAATCATTTTTATGTGCAAATAGTATGATAACATTTATGAAAGTACCAAGATCATTGCAAATGACATTATCAACATAAAGAAAAAATTTCAAGCTGACTGAACATTAATTATTATACATAAGTTTTGTAGAAAAAATCAAAGAAAAAGCATGTTAATGAGTATTGAACAAAAAAGACTACAAGTACTTTTTATTTTTAAATTTTATTTTCATTATACTCTTTGTATATGTGTGTTTGTGTGTGTGTCTTTCTACATTTTTTACAGATATGTAAAAGTATGAATTCCTGTATGACAGGAACAAAGTAAAAATGTCCTGAGGGATAAAAAGAAATAATAGAAGAGACAAGAAAAGGGAGACCACTTTGTGTGGGTGGGTAGGGAATATGCCCAACATACATTACATACTAATATAAAATTACACACACACACACACACACACACACACACACACGGTTTTGTGTGTGTATGTGTGTGTGTGTACCTAACAAAGGGCTTTGCTCTGTATTTATTGACCATCACAGAAAGCATCGCATGGGGAAGGACTGAGCAATACTTTACTGAAATCTTTAAAAGAGTTTTATAAGAGATTAAGTCACTGACACCAATTGATTCCAACTGACTCAGAGACCAAAAATTACTTAAAACATCATTTTTTATCAAGTAACATCTGAATTCTGTATTCAGTGTTTATGGTGAATATTCATTCATAAAATTTTCTACCTAGCGAATTATTATTAGAACACATACACATTATTCTTTGTCAGGGCATGGAAAAGTACTATGGTTTGAATAAATTTGGGCTCCTATACACTCATATAATTGAATGTTTGGAGCCTAGTTGGTGGAACTACTGGGAAAAGATTTGGAGGTGTGGTCTCCTCCCCCCGCAGGTGTGTCACTATGGGTGTGCTTTAAGGTTTCAGAAAGCCACAACATTCCACAGGGCCCCACCCCCATCCCCACCCCCACCCCCCATTGTGTGCCCTCAGTTACTGCTCCAGCATCATGCCTACTTGACTGCAACTGTGCTACATACCATGTGGGTTGTTTTAGGGGTTCTTTTGTTTCTAATGAAACAACATGATCAAAAAGAAAGTTGGTGAGGAAAGAGTTTATTTGGCTTACACTTCCACATCACTATTCATCATCAAAGGAAGTCAGGGCAAGAACTCTAGAAGGGCTGGAATCCTGAGGCAGGAGCTGGTGCAGAGGCCATGGAGGGTGCTACTTACTGACTTCTCCCTTGTGCCTTGCTCAGTCTGCTTTCTTATAGAACCCAGAACCACCAGTGCAGGCATGACACCACCAAATGTGCTGGGCCCTCCCCACCAATCACCAATTAATCACCTGCTCTCAGAAGCCCTGAGCTTGTGTTAAGTTGACATGGTCATGGGCTCAACCCCTGAAACTGTAAGAAGCCTCCATTACATGCTTTCTTCTCTAAGCTGTCTTGGTCATGGTGCTTTTTCACAGCAAGAGAAGAGTAGCTAAAGAAGAGTAGATCATCAAGCACATGATCTAATATTAGAGCTGTGTGTTAGCTAGGGTCACAGATGTTTATTACATGGAAAGGCCAAGGAAAGTAAGTTTTCTTGTTACACTGTTCTGTTTCTCTCATTTTTAATGATTTGTTTATTTTTTATGTATATAGTGCTCTGTCTGCAAGTATACCTGTAGGCCAGAAAAGGGCATCAGATCCCAGTATAGATGGTTGTGAGCCACCATGCTACTGGGAACCAAACTCAGAACCTCTGATAGAGCCGACAGTGCTCTTCACTGCTGAGCCATCTACCCAGCCCCTACATTGTTTTCTTAAAGGTAGATTAAATAAATAGGCTGAGTACCCAGTAGAGTAGCAGTCTTAGATGACATCAGTGCACCTTATTAGCTCTGACTGTGAAGTCCAGCAAAAGTTTCAGTTCATGTCTCTTCAAATGTAAAAGATGTTTCTGTCATAACATACCAACACTGTACACTAGACAAAGAGTTTGAAGGGTAGTCACCTGCCACTTCAGCACATTCTCGTTAAGGATGGGTGCTCTCCCATGTCTTTGGCAGTCTCATAGAATCACAGAGGAATTTAAAATTCATACCATTTGGTGACACTGTACAAGCCCTACAACCATAGCAAAATGCATGTGAGTATGTGATGCCTGCTGTACAAGAGGAGAGCCCACTCCGCAACTCCCAGACTCTAGTCTGTGAACCAGTGTGCCTGCTATGAGCAACAGCTATGGACACTCAGGCATCTCTTTCTGAACTGTGTCTTCTGAAAGCTGCTAGCCTTGCTGAGGGCCTCACATGATGTAGATTCACAAATAAGTTTACAGACTCAGGGCTCCCCATTAACCCCCTCAGACAAGCAGGCATACTTTAACCTACTGAAGATCTGCAAAGAGGCCTATCTAGAGATCATAGACTCTCCTTTTCAAACCACCCTGACCCCCTGCAGTTTTTTACTAGAAGCCACTTTTACAGCCCTGGCTGTAGGAAAAATGTGGTCAGTTTAAGTTTTCCTCCTTAACTGCAGTGCAGGCAGTCACTAGAGAAGGAATCCTAGGCTCCTTCTACTCTTTCTTCTTTCAGTCCTGAGCTGGCTGAGACACTAGCTTGGTGACCAATGAAGGGGGATTCTGCATCCAGTTCCAGATTCTATCCTGGGCCTTCCCAGAGCAAAGACAGACATTGACAGGGATGGCATGGAGGGCTCTGGGGGTGCTCACAGGATGGAAGAAAGCAGGTTTTCACCAGAATTTGCTTCTTTAGTACCCTAGGAATACAAGCAAGGGGGTGGATGGGGTTACGATGATGGCAGGAGGCCACAGCAGAAAACCTGATAGAGACCTAGGGTTAAGACTGAGGTATTGGACTTTGTGGGAAAGATGAAGGTCTGCAGTTAGCCTACTTATTTCCCCAGTCTGAGTGGTATGGTCCTCAGAGTGTGTGGTAGGATTGGGACCTGGGAGAAAACAGCAGGTGGAATGAAGGATGTTCACAGATTGTGTGAGCCACTGGAGATCGGGAGAGAGGGGAAAGGGAGGCTGCAGTAGGCATTGTGCTGCAGCCTTGGGTTAAGACTGGGGCTTAGACTAGTGAATTTCAATCTTCTGTCCCTGAACTGAGATCTATACATCCCAGAATTTGGTCCAGTTTAGTAAGAGCAATTCATGAAGAATTGGATCAAAAGGAGCAGAAAAAATTCCTATTGAAGGTTTTCAGCTTTAGAAGAAATTAAAGAATTAATAGTGATAGATAAAGGTAGGAGATTCAACTACATTTCTTTTTTAGTGGATAAACCCCTTGTCTCAATTACCTAGTTTTTTATATGAAATATATATATATATATGAAAGTATATTTTATTTTAATATTCATAATATTAATAAGGTATGACCAGAGCAAAATATGACTTGTTATAGAATTTTCCTGTGAGATAAAGTAGAAACACACAACTTTAAATGTGTTTTAAAGAGGCTCTAATAATGGCTTGTTTCTAAGGGATCATCTTTTCTGATGTGCCCTCCAGTTAGGCCCTTTATCTGGAATCTTGTTGAATAACAGACAGTTTTAGTCTCATCTTATGTGATGAGAAAATGTGTAATCTGAAATAAATATTGCAGTACAGCTCTATGACAAAAATTAAAAAGAATTACAGGGATGAGAATTTTCCAGGAGATACTATTTAATCCAAAGAAATTCTCTTAGTGCCTGTCTCTGCATCCTGAGTGCTGGAATCAAAGGTATGCGCCACCAAACCCAGCCAGTCAACAGCTCTGGGGAAGCATCACTCATGTGTCATGATGTTGAACCTGTTTATACTCACTATTTGGGTCAATAAGAAATGATGCTATTCTTGTCTTACCAGTGGTTCTGCCCAGTACTTCCATTCCAACATCTATGATCCAAAGTATTCATCTGCCCCAATGTGGTCTTTTGACTTTTTTTTTTGTCTGTTGTTATTTAGAAATTGGTGTTGAAATTAGAAACTTTATGAATCACTAAGTAAATTGCAAGAGTTAAAACATGTACATGAATGATGACAATATACATTTCACAATTATCAAGATATTTTATAAATTAAAAAAAGGAATAGCTAGCACATTGTGTTAGTATACTGTGCCCAATCTGCCTAGCAACCTATGATGTCATTTCCTGCCTGCCAATAGGTATGCCTCTGCTCAGGATTAGGTAAAAGTACAAACTCATCTGTCTCTCTTACCTCTTACCTCCCTCTTTTGTTCCTTTCTCCTTCTTGCTGTATCTATTTCTCTGTCTCTCTTCCTGTCTCTCTCTTTCTCTCTGGGGTATCCTTCCCCCATGATAAACTTCTCCATGTCATATCTGTTGTGTGGCTTATAGTCCATATTTTAAACATTGAAGAAACATAACAGTTCTGAACTCTGATCTCTTCAGTTATCAACTCTAATGGGAACTAATGTTGAGTGCACAATCAGAAAATCTGTGTAATCACTGTTTTCTAAAGTCTCACTGCTTTTCTGACATACACCAGGTCAAAGAAAATCATGGGTTAGAGACAAGGGAATCTTTTTTTGAGTCATTTTCTCCTCATGTGCAGTTGCCCGGAGGGATTTTTCCTTCAGTTCTGAGATGCCTGCATAAAACAATGTCTTCTTCAGAGTGTTCAGGTTGAAGAACAGTCCCTCAAACCCTCAAGGAACACACAAAAGGCAGCAGAGCCTTTCTGTTGTCTTTTGTCTTTGTTGAAGGCAAACCCATACCTGCAACAGACCACGCCTCTGTCAACACTGCGTTTATTGTAAACCAAAGGCATTTTGTTTTGCATAAATTGAGGCAGCCTATTGCTCCCTGTCTCTCCAGCAAAGGCAAAACAAAGCAGGATGGATGGAAAGGCTAAGACCCTGTGAAAACCTTGACCTAGGGTGAGACCCTCACTCCCAGGACAGGAATGCTAACTGAAAAGTGTAGCTGGTTAAAGGAGTAGAGGCCAGCAGGTGAGAAAGCCTGGAGAAGAGGCTCAATGACCACCTGGTATGTTTCTATCATGTAATTCCTAGGTACCCAGGAGGTGTTGGAAGAGATGAGGCTTTGACATTCTCTGGTGCAAGATCTCAGGCTAATTTAGTGCTCAATGCCTGTATCTAGGGTATCTAGGCTAGAAGATCTTTAACCCTAGCTAGAAGGAGGACAGGGTCTCTCCTTTTAAATTGTTTAGTGAGCTGTGATCAGAGTAGAAGCCCCTTCCCATGATTCCCATGTCTTCAGGGATTGGCCATGCTGGTCTGCTATCAATTAGAAAGGTCAGTGAGAGGCCTGGTGTAGAGGATAAGTAAAAGAAAGAGGAGAAAATGTAGTAAAACAAACAAACAAAAAAATGTATGTTGGTGGTGATAAGTGAAACAGTGTGCTTTCTGTGATAAGAAATGACATGAGTTGTCCAACTGAGCATAGCAATAAACATAATGTAAAATGAGTGACATAACCCGATACCTTATTGGCTAAGTGAAAGTATGACTCCTCCCAAAATAGATAGGGTATATAAGCTAAGAACAAGACCACTTCCGGCTGGCCATGATGTTTACAAACTAAGATCACTCCATTGTGCTGACCCCAAATCCAAAGACCAGAGACCAGACTAGACTGGGGCCCAGACCTAGAGAAGGAAGTGTGCTATGAACCACTAAGTGCACCAGGACAGATGGCTAGCGACTTGAGAAGCCATCGACCAGGCTACAGATGTACTCAGCAGACCAGGAGAGGTACTGGGATGTCTGCGTGAAGTGTGATGAGTGAGTGACTAATAAAGCATCTGGAAAATATCTATACTCATCTCCTTGAGGTTCTTCTTTCCCTCAACTCATGACATCTGGTCAAATAAGACTAACAACAGGTTCTTAGCATTGACTGAAAATACATTTTGAATATGTTAAAGAACTTCATCTATAAGACCTTAATAATTAAAAACTAGGACTTTAGGTTTTATCCATATTAAGTTGGAGCCTTAAAAACATAAACACAGGGGGATGGAGAGATGGCTCAGGGGTTTAGAGCACTGTTTGCTATTCCAATGGACCCGTGTTCAATTCCCAGCCATGACATGGCAGCTCACAACTGTCTGTAATTCCATTTCCAATGGCTCTGACACCCTCACACCAATGCACATAAAATAAAATTAAATAAATTATTTTTTAAAATTTAAACATGGTCCATAAAAAGAGAGTAGAACAGTTTCCTGTATGATTAATCTTGTCACATTTATAAGGTTAAATATGTTTTTTTAATTTACTTTTTATTCATAATCATAAACTTAACTCTGCAATCCAGCTAAACTTGGAGAGGAATGAGGACAACATGGAACCTAAAGAATTTTAGCGAGAGCAGAGATTACAGAGTACTGCAAGCAGATGAGGTAGGGGGCTCTCCTGAGCTACAGAAGGAATGGTCTGATGGGTATGATGCCTGAAAGTCAAAAGAATTACATTTGTCCAGAGTTGGGAATGGTGAAATTCTTGCTTGTCTTGCCATTCTTGGATCCAAAGCACTCCATGGCTTCAATCTGTGCTCCCTCCTTCTTTCACCTTCTCAGAGACCGCATGCTTGCCACTCAGTCTTGGCAATGCAGATAAAACACTGGGAGCCGCTGGGTGTGGTTGTCCATGCCTTTAATTCCAGTACTGGGGAAGCAGAGGCAGGCTGATCTCTTTAAGTCCAAGGCCAGCCTAGTCTACAAAGTGAGTCCAGGACAGCCAAAGATACACACAGAAACCCTGTCTCAACAAACCAATAAAATAAAATTAAATTAAAAACTGGGAACCACTTATGTTTGGTCCATTGTTTGTCATGGACAAGATGCCAGGACCTGTATGCTTCAGGATGGAGTTCTCATACTCAAATTTCTCCCCATAAATGGACCGGCCACCAGAGCCATTATGGTATATGAAGTCACCACCCTGGCACATGAATCCTGGAATAATTCTGTGAAAGGAAGAATCTTTATCTCCAAATTCTTTCTCTCCAGTGCTCACAGCACAAAGGTTTTCTGCTCTCATTGGAACTTTGTCTGCAAAAAGCTCAAAGGAGATGCAACCCAAGGGCTTGCCATTGAACACGATGTTGAACAACACAGTGGGATTGACCACAGCTACAGCAAGCAATGACAGGGGACGGTGGTGTCTGCAAAGCCAGCTAAACAAGTTTTAAGGCAGTGATTTTTAGGCTTTGAGTATGAAGGTAGAGCATAACAATCAAGTTTTAACATTGTAAACAAATAATTTATTTATTTATTTATTTAATGGTTTTTTGAGACAGGGTTTTTCTGTGTAGATCTGGCTGTCCTGGACTTTCATTATAGAACAGGCTGCCTCGAACTCAGAGATCCACCTACCTCTACCTCCTGAGTGCTGGGATTAAAGGCATGTACAACCACGCCTGGCTATACAAATGAATTTTAATACAACAGAATATTACAGAATAATTTGAAAACTGTAACAAACCCATTAGCCAGGAAGTTGAATCCTGGGTAATGGTGACGGGAGGAAGAACATTTATTTCTTGGTAAACAATAGATGGTCTGTCCTGGTGATTCAATGGTGGGGCTTTTGGACCACAGACAGTGGCAGCCTACTGATCCACACCAGGGTACCAAGGAGAGCTGAGAGGTATGTAGCGAACTGTTGGGGACAGTAGGCCATATGGCCAGTGTTCAGCCATTTTGTTAGAGCCTAGGTTTCTTTGTCTCTAGCAGTCTGTCATTTACCAGAAACCAGCTGACCCTGTCTTGGTTCAGCAGTTAGATACCTGTTGTAATTTATTGTGGGGGACAGTCATTCTAAGACCCCTGAGCTCATGGTAAGAGCTACTCCTTTCTGGCTATAAACTATCTTTTCCAGTAAGACTACTGGTAAAATCAGATTAGAGGCCAGCTGCCTGCGAGCAGCAGTTCCAGGAACTTTTTCCTGACTAACCAGATCTTTTACAACTTCCCTTTCTCTCTGGAATTTCTCCATCGTCTGTGATTATAGCAGCTGTAAAGGTATGCTGGAGCATTCCAGAGCTAGGTATCCATAGCAACCCTCGCTTACACCCATGCCCCCATGCCTATAAAAACTCTGAAAAATTTCAATAAACGAGGCTTGATCAGAATCCAGACTTGCCCTCATTTCTTTGTGTCTCCTGTCCCCCCACTTGTCTGCCCCCTCCACAGGTACCCATTGAAGACCCCACTGGCCGGGTTAATTGGCACCCAACATTGTCTTGTGGAACAAACAGAGACCTAGTGAGTGCCGTTCTTCAGCTGTAGCTGCCTCTCCACAGAGGTTACCATGAAGAAATGCCCACTCTGTGAGTGAAGACCCGCACAGTGATCACCACAGATCGCCATGGACTTCATGCCCCTGAGACAGATTGACTTGGATCTTTATGTACTTCATGCCCTTGAGACAGATTGACACACATCACCACAGAATACCACCCATGAGACAGATCAGTTTGGATCGCCAGGATTCTCCCAATCGTGAGACAGATCGACTACTGTAAGGCATGGTGACACACACACACACATATGGGACAGGCAGTAAGTAAGCATTAGCTTTTCTTACAGGTGTTCGGAGTCAGCCCGGGGTCATTCAAGGCTAAAACAATCTACTGGCTATGGAAAAATACGGATGCCCCATTCCAAAGCTAAACTTCCTCCTTTCAGCCTCTGCATAACTTCCTCCTTTCAGCCTCTGCATAACACCCTCCTTTCACTCCCTGCAGATGTTGTTCAGCAGGATAGCTTGGGACTTTCCGAGAGATAGTGTTCCGTGATAAACCACAGGATGTTCCCCTGATGGTAACATCTAGAGGCATTCTCGGCACCACCACCCCCCCCCCCCCCCGCTGCTTAGCTCCTTCCTCTACCCCATATAAGCTTTTGCTTTTGAGTCAATAAACAGACCTTGATAGGAACGCTACTTGGTCTCGCCTCTCTCTTTTCCATCCCATCCCTCAGGTATGGCTCCCCTCGAGACCCCGTAATTACTGGTCCTGCTGGACCAGTGGCCACGCCCAACATGGCCACAAGGTACGAGCCCTCTACTGCGACAGAGACCCTTCATGGGCAATAGTTCAGAACGCCGTGGTCAAGTCTCTAGCCGAGGTCAAACTGAAAGTACCTCCGATTGTCTCCAGTGCGGGCCTGCCGCTCACAGGACCTCTCTGCACTTCGGTAAGTGTTCATCTCTGTCAATACAATGGGTAAAAGTCTCTCGAAGGGGGCACAATTTATTCACCACCTTAAAATTTTTCTCAGGGAAAGAGGAGTTAGAGTTGAGAAAAAAGACCTTATATGTTTTTTTCTTATTTGTTTCCCAAGCCTGTCCTTGGTTTGTCATTGATGGTCCTAATATTAATCCTGACCATTGGGACAGTATTCATCGAGAATTAGACTCCTATTCTTCCCAACATGGTCCTAAGACCATTCCTCTTCAAACTTTTAACTACTGGACTTTAATCAAAGATCTTATCTCTTCTGATTCCCCTGACATTTCTTCCACGGTTGCTTCAGCTGAGGCCTTCATTCAACCCTTATCTCGTTCCGCCTCCTTGGCCTCCCTGGAGTCACATGGCTCCAAGTCGTTACAACCCCTAAAATCCCCCCTGCCCTTCTGTTGTCGTAGACATGAGGGATGACCCTCTCGCCTCCAATAAGCCTTTATATCCTTCCCTGTCCAAGCTCTCTCTAGGGGATGATGCCCCCCAGACCAGGGCCCTGCAACCCAGGCTTATCTTTTTGTTAAAACAGTCCCCACTTCGGATGATTTAAGCCCCTCTGAGGAAGCTACCTTACAAGAAGAGGCGCCAAGTACCATAACCCAGATTGGCCACCCCTTTTGTGCCCACCCCCTTATTGGCCCCCTCCTTTTATTGCCCCCACACTTCAGCCTTACCTTCTTGGTAAATCCTCCTTACATTTGGCTAAACACAACTTAAAACTACAGATTCAAGACTTTAAAGAGGTTCTTACTCTTCAAAAGGAATACTCTGAACTTTCTATGGAGGTCCAATCCCTCCAAGATGCCCTCCGACAAGCTTTTCTCCTGCCCGCCCCATGACAGGGGTGACAATTCAGTGTCCCAAGGCCCCCTCTAAAAAACGCCCTATGCTAGCATTTCCTGTGATGACCCGGCTTTAAGCCAATCCCAAAGAGTCTTCCGGTGCCGAGGCCTCTACTGAGGATTCTCCACCACAGGGTGACAAAATGGCTGATGATCTAGATGAATTGATTGTCATGGCTCAGATGATGAGGAACAGGGGGGCTCTGACCCTTCCCCTTTGGACCCCAACCCAACTTTTAAGCCCCTAAAATTCAAGATCCTAAAAGAACTTCATAGTGCAGTTAAAAACTATGGGCCCACCGTTCCTTTCACTCTTTCTCTGCTCAATTCTCTTGCCCCCGAGGGCTACCTCATCCCAGGAGAGTGGCTCAAACTTGGCCAGTCGGTCCTCCAGTGTGGACAATATTTACTATGGAATGCTGATTTCATAGACCGCTGTCAAGAGACGGCAAAAAATAATAATAATAAAAAAAGACCACTTCTTCTTCCTGGACTTTTGATAAATTAACGGGGCCGGGCCGCTATTCTTCAGAAACAAAGCAAGCAGCATTGCCTCCCGGGCTTCTTGCCCAAGTTAAAATGCAGCCTTGGGGGCATGGCGTACTCTACCAGGGAAGGACTTTCTTACCACCCTGTTAACCAAGGTAGTTCAGGGCCCACATGAACCTTACAGTGATTTCATTGCACATCTATTTGAGACTGCAGAGAGGGTCTAGGGGCCAGATGAATCTGAAAATAAGCTTTTAAAACAGCTTGCTTATGAAAATGCTAATGGTGCCTGTAAAACCACATTGCGTGGCCATACGAGGGGTAAGGATATTAATGATTATATCAGACTCTGTGCTGATGTTGACCCCTTTGCACATAAGGTATCCCAAAGTGTATATCTGGCAATAGGAGTCGCCCTCCAGGCACCCCATCCTGGCCCAAGGACCTGTTTTCGCTGTAAGCAGCCCAGTCATTTTGCTAGGCAATGCCCTGTCTCAGCTGCCACCCCTGGTCTACCTGACAAGGTGCCTTCACCTACCTCGAGCGTTGCACCAGCAACCCTTTGCCAGTGCTGTAAATGCGGAAAACATTGGGCAAAACTTTGCCATTCCAAAACCGATATTCAAGGTAATCCCTTGCCTCTACCACAGGGAAACGGATGGAGGGGCCAGCCCTCGGCCCCAAGACCCATACCTTTTTGCCCAGCTTTGGGGACACAGACAGGCTCGACGCAATCAGTCCCCCTACAATCAGCCCCACCTCCTCGCTCTGCCGAGCCACTGCAGGGAGCATAGGACTGGACCTGTGTATCTCCACCGACACAATACTGACCCCTGAAGACGGTGTCCAGGCCCTCCCTACTGGGATATGTGGGCTTCCACCTCAAGATATACTTTCTTATTCTTGGCAGAGCCTCAACTACGCTCAATGGTTTGATTGTTCACCCTTCCATCGTAGACAGTGATTATTCTGGGGAAATAAATGTATTGGTCAATGCTCCCTCTGGCCCCGTGGCCATTGCTAAGGGACAGAGATTGGCCCAAGCCTTGCCATTGCCTATGTCTCGCCAATTCCCTCATATGTCACATCTTCAGGCTGCATCCTCCCCTGGATCCTCAGATGTTTATTGGGTACAGGCCATTTCCCAGAGTCGCCCCCACCCTCTGGCTACATCTAGATGGGAAACCTTTTGAGTGTATTATAGATACTGGGGCTGATGCTTCGGTCATCTCCGAGGCCCATTGGCCATCTACATGGCCTTTCCAGCCCTCTCTTACCCATCTACAAGGGATATGCCACTCCAACAATACTCTCCAGAGTTCCAAAATTTTAACTTGGACTGATTCAGAGGGTAACATGGGAACGGTGCAGCCCTATGTTATCAAAAACCTCCCCATTAATGTTTGGGGCAGAGACATTCTCTCTCAAATGAAACTTCTGATGTGTAGCCCTAATGAAGTTATAGCCAACAGATGATTGCCAATGGGTTCCTACCAGGTCAAGGCCTGGGAAGAAATAATCAAGGCATTGTTCAATCTCTCCTCATGTCATCAAAATCCAATAGAAAACGGTTGGGATATAAGGGTTTTTCCTAGGGGTCACTGTATCCCCTGCACCCCAGGCAGATAAGATCTCTTGGAAAAGTGATGCCCGTATCTGGGTAGACCAGTGGCCCTTGACACCCCCTAAATTACAGGCTGCCACAACGCTTGTGCAGGAGCAGTTGTATGCTGGCCACATTGAACCCTCCACTTCCCTTTGGAATACTCTCATTTTTGTTATCCAAAAAAAGACAGGTAAATGGAGGCTCCTGCAGGATTTAAGAAAAATAAATGAAACTATGATGGCTATGGGAGCCCTCCAACCTGGCCTTCCTTCACCTGTAGCAATTCCTAAAGGATATAATAACTGTTTTCGATCTCAGAGACCGTTTTTTTCCATATCTCTCCATCCAGACGACTGTAAGCGTTTTGCGTTCAGCCTCCCAGTTCTTAATTTTGCCGGCCCCATGGGATGGTACCAATGGAGAGTTCTCCCTCAAGGCATGGCAAATAGCCCTACTCTTTCCCAAAAGTTTGTTGCACAAGCTGTTGATCCTCTTTGGGGCTCTTGGCCTTCCATTTGTTTTATACATTATATGGATGACATAATACTAGCTGGCCCTGATATTCGCTCTCTACATAATGCCTTACAACAGCTTACCCGTCGCCTTCAGGCACTGGGCCTTCAAATATCCCCTGAGAAAATTCAATTAAAGCCTCCTCATTTATTTTTAGGATTTGAACTCTTTCCTCATAAAGTCCTATCCCAAAAAATGCAACTTAGAAGAGACTCCCTTCATACCTTAAATGATTTCCAACGCCTTTTAGGTGATATTAATTGGCTACGACCCTATCTAAAACTTACTACAGGGGATTTAAAACTGCTTTTTGACATTTTACTTGGAGACTATAATCCCACCTCTCAACGAGCTCTTACCCCAGAGGCTGAGGCTGCTCTAGCTCCCGTTGAGTCTGCCATTAACAACCAAAATATCTCCTTTTTTGACCCTACTAAACCCTTATAATTCATTGTCCTTCCCACTCCTTTTATGCCCACAGAAGTGTTTTGGCAAAGTGCCTCCCTTTATTGGGTACACCTCCCTTCAGAATCGTCTAAGATTCTTGCCACCTACCCATCTCTGGTGGCCCAGCTCATAAAAGATGGCCACCTACAATCAAGAAAGACCTTTGGAAAAGACTCCTGACATTTTGATCCTCCCCTATACCCCAGCTCAGATTAATTGACTATTTATCAATTCTAATATCTGGGTCATTAATTGCATAGATTTTCAAGGCAAAATTGATAACCATTATCCCCCCGATAGGCTGCTTCAATTCCTTTACAAAATGCATATTATTTTCCCTAAAAGGACAAAATCGTCCTCTATCTCCCAGGCTCATTTAGTTTTTACAGATGGTTCTTCTAATGGTATAGCAGCTTATTCCATTGATGGAGTAACCACTCGTGTGTCTTCCCCTTTTCTTTTGGCACAGCTAGTTGAGTTATATCCTATAATACAGGTACTTACAGCCCTCCCAGACCATTCCTTTAACCTATATACCGACAGCGCCTACGTTGCCTTTTCGGTCCCCTTGCTAGAAACAGTGCCTCACATAAAACCCACCATCAACGCTGCCCCATTATTTGTGGCATTACAAAGCCTTATCCATCAGCGCACCACCCCCTTTTTTGTCGGACATATTAGGGCTCATTCTGGACTCCCTGGACCTCTTGCCCAGGGAAACCAGTTAGTCAATGCCGCCACCCAAATGATCGGGTCAATTCAGGTTCAAGATAATCCCTCTGATCTAATTTCCCAAGCCCAACAGGCCCACGTGCTCCACCATCTTAATGCCCACACCCTTAGGTTGTGGTTCAAAATTACCCAAGAACAGGCTAGACAGATAGTTCGTAATTGCAAGAGTTGTTTGACTTTTCTCCCCGAAGCCCACTTCGGGGTCAACCCTCGAGGACTGCTCCCAGGCGAATTGTGGCAAATGGACATTACCCATGTTGCCTCCTTTGGAAAACAAAAATATGTCCATGTTACCGTTGATACATATAGTGGTTTTCTTTATGCCTCCCTTCAAATGGGAGAGGCCACTAAAAATGTCATCAACCATGTACTGACTTACCTCTCTGTCATGGGACAGCCCAGAACTATCAAAACAGACAATGGACCTGGATATACCAGCGCAAATTTTAAACAATTTTGTGCTCAATTAAACACCAAACATATTACTGGCATTCCCTACAACCCGCAGGGACAGGGAATTGTCGAGCTTGCTCACCAAACGCTTAAAAATATGTTGCTCAAATTTCAAGGTACGGGGGAATACTCTTCCCCACATTGGGCAATAACAAAACCCTTCTGTGCCATGCACTTTTTGTCCTAAATTTCCTTACCCTAGACAAAAATCACAGATCAGCAGCGGATCGCTTATGGCATGCTACAACTTCTCAGACTATGCTCAAGCCTTATGGAAAGATCCATTCACCTCCCAGTGGCAGGATCCCGACCCTATTCTTATTTGGGGAAAAGGACATGCCTGTGTCTATGACTCAGAGAAGGGGAATGCCCATTGGCTGCCTGAGCGCCTAATTAAACAGATTGATTCACCCAGGGAAGAATGCCCTGAGGAAAGGCTTTAATTGTGCCTAGTTACAGAAATATGACTGCACTCAGCCTTTTCCTGCTCCTGACCTGCCTCAGACGCACAGCCTTGTGTGCCTCATATCAGATGTAAAACTATACCTGGGGAATTATGAATGGGCCAGGGGACATCGTTAACTCCTCTTCCTCTACCACTCATCAAACACCCTGGCCTACTTTGGAAGTGGACTTATGTATGCTGGCCTTGGGGGCCAGCGAAGCCTGGGGAACCCCCTCCCATTATATGCCCCAAGATAAGCCATTGGATCTCCAACCTAAGAGTGTCCAAGCAGGATGTGATGGACAAGTGCCCAGGCGCTTTTTGGGAGTAATACCCATTTATGTGTGTCCTGAGGGACACAGAGACCACTCTCTTGGTCACAAATGCAGCTTCTCTAGTGACTTTTACTGTGCCACTTGGGGATGTGAGACCACGGGAGATACCTATTAGAAACCTTCATCTTCTTGGGATTATATAACTGTTTAAAGAATGGATCTCCCAGACACAGCTGACCCCTCTGGCACGTATGACTGTAGTAAATGGTAATCACCATTTGTGTGATTACCATTTACTACAGTAAATAAACCCTTGTGATTACCTTCACTGACAAAGGAAAGAAGGCCACATGGGAGGATCGAGGCGTAGAGTGGGGACTCAGGTTATATACAATTGGATATGATTCTGGCCTCACTTTTAAAATTAAACTCCTCAAGACCATTCCCAATTCAAAACCGGTGGCCATTGGCCCAAATCAGGTTTTACAGAACCTGCGGTCTCATACTGATGCACGCCACCCAACAGCCATTGGTACACCAATACCACCCTGTTTCAACCCGCCATACCTCCTGGTCCCTCACCTTCTATTAATATTATCCTGACCATGGTTAATGAATCCTGGTGTGCCCTGCACACTGTTCGTCCCAACCTTGCAGATGATTGTTGGTTATGTTATCATGCTTCCCCACCCTTTTATGAAGGCATTGCTGTCCTTGGCAAACTTACTGCTACCAACGACTCTTCCCTGGTCCACTGGAACCTGGAGGCCAGGAAAGGCATGACCCTGGCCCAAGTCTCAGGCCTGGGGCTCTGCATCAGCGGATCCAGGATGCATTTACCCTCCGTTATTTCCCCTTTGTGTAATCAGACCCTTGAGGTCAGTGGTGGCTCCACCTACGTGGTAGCCCCAAATGATACCTATTTGGCATGTTCCACTGGGCTAACCCCGTTTATCATGGTACAGCCCTTCCTACAACAATATGATTACTGTGTGCTTGTTCAGCTACTTCCTCGATTAACTGTTTATTCTACAGATGAATTTCTCAACTTCTGGACTCCTCCAGGTACGCCATCCAGAGTCAAACGCGAGCCTATTACGGCCACAACCATCGCGGTTCTACTGGGGCTCGGGGATGTCGGAGCCAGGATGGGCATTTCCTCTTTAGTGATCTCCAATCAAAACTATCACCAGCTCAGTGCAACCATAGATAAGGATATTGCTGAAATACAGGTTGCTATGGCAGGTTTAAAGGATTCACTTTACTCCCTTGCAGAAGTGGTACTGCAAAATAGGAGAGGGCTAGATTTGCTGTTTTTACAACAAGGGGGATTATGTGCAGCACTCAAAGAAGAATGCTGTTTCTATCCCGATAAAACTCGCATCATAGAAGATAGGATGAGGAAGGTGAGAGAAAGTCTAGAATATCACAAGCAGGAGCGAGATAGAGCTGAATCCTGGTATAAAATTTGGTTTTCTGCTTCCCCTCTTCTGACTACACTCCTCCCTTCACTGCTGGGACCTCTTATAGGGTTCTTGTTACTAATATCTTTTGGACCATGGGCTTTCAGAAAGATTACTGACTTTGTCAAACACCAGATAGACTCTGCCATACAGGGACCCACCCATGTGGAAGTTCATTACCACAGGCTCGAACGACTCGACCCCGAGGCAAAAGACTGTGTTGCGGCTAAAAGTGGCCTCGACTTCAACAAGCTGAGACCTAAAAGCTTGAGTCGATTGTTCACTTGAGAGGGTGCGAGGCTAAGCACTGCAGGGAACCATGCCAGACACCTTGGTAGGTTCCTGAGGAGCATGCCTGATTGCATACAGGCTGACGTGCATAAAGGATGTTACTTTCCTTTTCCTGTCCCCCGCAAACGTATCTGGGAGGTTGGGGACATGTGTGACCTGAAAAATGGCTGCGCATTGACCTCTTAACACAATGTCCATCTCGAGAGGGGTCAGGCCTCTACTCTCCCCTCTCTCTCTCACTCTGTTACTGTTTAATAAAGAAGGGGGAGATGTTTGGAGCCAGCCTGGGGTCATTCAAGGTTAAAATAATCTACTGGCTATGGAAAAATACTGATGCCCCATTCAAAGCTAAACTTCCTCCTTTCAGCCTCTGCATAACTTCCTCCTTTCAGCCTCTGCATGACTTCCTCCTTTCACCCCCTGCAGATGTTGTTCAGCAGGATAGCTCAGGACTTTCTGAGAGATAGTGTTCTGAGAAAAACCACAGGATGTTCCCCTGATGGTATCATCTGGAGGCATTTTCGCCCCCCCCCCCCCGCCTGCTGCTGCTTAGCTCCTGCCTCCACCCCATATAAGCTTTTGCTTTTGATTCAATAAACAGACCTTGATAGGAATGCTACTTGGTCTTACCTCTCTCTTTTCCGTCCCATCCCACAGGTATGGCTCCCCTCGCGACCCCATAATTACTGGTCCTGCTTGACGGGACATACAGGGATTCAAACAATCCCTCAAGACACGGGGAACTCAAGTATTGCTTTATAATCGTTATGTCAAATTTTATGTCTATGTCTGTAAATCTGTTTAATTTTTAAAATACTGTTTCATTTTTTTCTATGTCTTCAGAGAGGGCCAAGCTTTACTTGCTTGCCAATTTTCTAAAACAGTGCAGCACAACATGGCACAGAAATCCCATGAGGCAGTAAGAGTATTGCCTCTGCTACAGGAGTAGGCCCTTGACTCTTACAGAACAGTCATGGCTGTGAACACATGTCAGGTTGGAGAAGTATGGTCTAAAAAATAGTTTATTGCCTAAAACTTAGAATTTCTTGCTTAGTTTTTTGCTTGTAAGTGACTCACAGTTTTCCAAACTGGTCTAGGAAATGGAATTAATTCCAAACTCCTTAGCTACAAGGTGTTTATAATTTTCTTGTTTCTTTGCTTAATTTTTACTGGAGAGATATTTCTAAAAATTTTTTAGATTCTCCAAAAGAGAGTTAAACTAGTTTTGTCCTTGAAAGTAAACATTTACAGCTGGGAATTTCCAGCTTAGATCAAACTAGCCAAACAAGCCCAGGGCTAGAATTTCCTTGAGCCAGATAATTTTACAGACACTGCTCCTAGTTATCTGTGGGCTTGAGTCCTACAGAGCAGAGATGGCTACAGACACATGGCCAGGCGGAGAGGTGGAACTAGAAGGCTGATAGATTTCTAAACTAGGCTAGAGAATGTAGTTAACTACCTAGATCTTAAAATTTTCTTGTTTCCTTGATTATTTTTTGTTTGAGATGTTTAAAGTTTTTTTTTACTAGAATTGGAATGAAACAATTAAACAAGTCATGGTGGCACATGTCTTTAATTCCAGCACTAGGGAGGCAGAGACAAGTGGATTTCTGTGAGAGGGCATGGTGGTGCACACCTTTAATCCTGGTACTTGGGGATTAACACAGGTGGAACTCTTGCGTTCCAACCTGATCTCCACAGGGCATACTGTACATATAAGCTAAGTTACTTACAGAGATGTAAGTTTTTTAACTTACTTGAGACCTGCAACTTATGGGAACATTACAGCCAGGACTGCCCTCTCCTGTGGCTGTTCCCAAAAATACCTTCAAAATTGTCATAGACCTTAAGGATTGTTTTTCACTGTTCCCTTGCATCCAAAAGATTGTCATAGCTTTGCTTTCAGTAGGCATTCTGTGAATTCCAGAGAACGAATAAAAATATATCATTGGCAGGTTTTGCCTCAGAGAATGGCTAATAGTCCTACCCAATTATCTCAGTCTGTTCTACAAATAGCTCCTTAAAAAGTCCAAAAGCCTGATTCATATTCATATTTGGGATTCCAGCTTTTTCCTCCTCAGGTAAAACACCAAAAAGTATCACATTGCTAGTAGATCATTTAAAGACTTTAAATGATTTTCAAAAGTTGCTTGGTGATATAAATTGTCTTAGATCTTATTTAAAATTAACAACTAGAGATTTATGGCCCTTATTAAAAATCTTACAAGGAGATTCCTCTTCAAACTCACCCTGGGAGCTTACAGCTGAGGCTAGGAAAGCCTTGGTGTTAATGGAATCAATTCATAACCTATATAGACTATGACAAGACTCTAGGGTATATTATCTTGGCCACTCATGCTACACCTACTGCAGTGTTCTGACAAGGTGCACCTATTATGGGGGAACATTTGCCATCTTCTCCCAGTAAGGTAATAGTGCCATATTATTTGGCTGATGCAAAGTCGATTCATATGGGTCTATTGCAAGGAAGAAAGTATTTTGGCAAAGAACCTGATTTTATTATTCAGCCATATTCTAAGGAACAACAAAATTGACTGTCTGCTAACACTGACGATTGACTGTTGGCTTGTGAACAATTTTGTGGAGATATAGATAACCATTTTCCCTCTAACAGGCTTCTCCATTTTTTAAATGAACATCCAGTTATTTTTCCTGAGATAACTCAGTTTCAGCCTGTGAGAGATGGTTTACATAATGGAAAAGCTAGTTACATAGTAGAAAGACAGACATATGTTATTCCTACTACTGCTAAGTCTGCTCAAATAGCTGAGTTAGTAGTGGTAGCTACTGTTTTCCAACATTATGCCTTTTCTTCACTTAATTTATATTCTGATAGTGGCTGTGTAGCACAGGCAATTCCTCACTTAGAAACTACAGGACAAATCCAACCCCAGTCACTGACTAGTGGATTATTTTCTCAAATCCCAACAACTATTCTAAAGAGAAAATATTCTTTTTTTAAAAGGACATTTAAGAGCTCACACTGATTTACCTGGACCTTTGGCTACAAGTAATACATTAGCAGATGCAGCTATCTAAAATTTGGTATGCCTTACAAATGTAAAAAAAAAAGCTCAAAAAGCTAATAATTTACATCATATTAATAGCCAAAGTCTAAGATGTCATATAGGATTACTAAAGAGCAAGCTTGAGCCATTGTGACATTTTGAGCATGCCGTCACAAATGGATATTACTCATATACCTAAATTTGGAAAGTTAAAATACTCTTTTTTTTTTTCACGAAACATGTTACGGGTATTCCTTATAATCCTCAAGGACAAGGTATGGTGGAACGAGCTCACTCTACCATAAAAACCTATTTACAAAAAATAAAGAAGGGTAGACTTTACCCCCAATCACCTAAAATGCATTGAGTCATGTTCTCTTTATTCTAAATTTTTTACTGCTTGATGCCAAAGGAAATTCTGCAGCTGATCGATTCTGGCACACAGATAGTCATCCTTTGCTAGAATGAAATGGAAAGATCCTTTAACTGGACAGTGGAATAGACCCAACCCTGTATTAATATGGGGTAGAGGCTCTGTTTGTGTTTTCTCACAGGAACATGATGGTACACGCTGGCTGCCTGAGAGACTTGTGTGTCAAGTGGATGCTGGCATGGACGAGTTTGCCCATGATCTCGATGTCAGAGGAGAAGTGTTATTTCTATGCTAAAAAGTCTGGGATCGTTCGTGATAAGATTAAAAAGCTACAAGAAGACCTGGATAAGCAGCAAAAAGAGCTCCTACATAATCCCCTTTGGAATCGACTCTGAGGGTTCCTCTGGTATCTTCTCCCTCTTTTAGGTCCCTTGCTTAGCTTATTAATATTACTAATTTTTTTTTGTTTTTTTGAGACAGGGTTTCTCTGTGTAGCCTTGACTGTCCTGGACTCACTTTGTAGTCCACGCTGGCCTCGAACTCAGAGTGATCCGCCTGCCTCTGCCTCCGGAGTGCTGGGATTAAAGGCATGTGCCACCACGCCTGGCTTAATATTACTATTGCTAGGACCCTTACTCTTTAACAAACTTATAGCCTTTGTCAAACAGCAAGTGGATGCCATATGGACAAAACCTATACAGGTCCATGTTCACAGGCTGGAGCTTATGGACTAAGGCTATTCATATGAATAGCAGGCCACACCTTAGGCTTCTAGATGCCTTACCAGCTTTGTAAAACAACAGCTAGATGCTCGAGATGCCCGAGCAATACAGGTGCATTATCATAGACTTGACTGGGCGGACCAAGGCCATGAAGAACTTGAACACTAATTTGAGTCCGTTCCCCCTTCTGTGACACGGTTAGAATGGAATATACTCAGATATTGCCTGCCATAAGGCATGGGCACCTGCAAGGGGTGTAGGATGAGGTACTGCAAGGGGAGGACCCAATCTTCCGACTTTGAGTCCTCTGAGATGTAAACCTGATTGCATAGAGGTTGATGTCGAAAACTGTCTTGTTTACTGTATGTTGGGGATGCCCACAGACAGGAGATCAGGACCTCCCTTTCCTCCTCAAAAAGACATCTTGGCAGGCCAATCTGGCCCTAGGAGGATCAGATCAATGCTTCCCCACTCTAGTTAATGCCTGCTCCCTCTGGGGACCAAAGCTCACCAATATATGATGGATCCATCTATCTCCTCTTTTAATAAAGAAAGGAAGGAGATGTTGGGGACAGTAGGTCAAATGGCCAGTGTCAGTCATCTTGTCAGAGCCTAGGTTTCAATCTCTCCAGCAGTCTGTCATTTACCAGAAACCAGCTGACCCTGTCTTGGTTCAGCTGTTAGACACCTGTTGTGACTTATTAAGGGGGACAGTCATTCTAAGACCCTTGAGCTCATTGTAAGAGCTACTCCTTTCTGGCTATAAACTATCTTTTCCAGTAAGACTACTGGTAAAATCAGATTAGAGGCCAGCTGTCTGTGAGCAGCAGTTCCAGGAACTTTTTCCTGACTAACCAGATCTTTTACAACTTCCCTTTCTCTCTGGAATTGCTCCCTCATCTATGATTATAGCAGCTGTAAAGGTAGACACCCGCTGGAGCATTCCAGAGCTAGGTATCCATAGCAACCCTCGCTTAAACAAACACCCATGCCCCCATGCCTATAAAAACTCTGAAAAATTTCAATAAACGAGGCTTGATCAGAATCCAGACTTGCCCTCATTTCTTTGTGTCTCCTGTCCTCCCATTTGTCTGCCCCCTCCACAGGAACCCATTGAAGACCCTGGGCTGGGTCAGTGAACAGCCACACAGCAGACCAAATCACCAGCTTGCCACACTGAGTCACAGAAGAAAGCAGAGCCTGAAGGCAGGGCAGTGATGTGTTCAGACATGAATCAATGGAGATGCAGAGTGAAGTTTGGAACAGAAGGAATTTGTTGTGGGAAGTTGTTAGAATGAGTTTGGTAGAAAGGATTCCACACTTAACACAATTCTGGAAGAGTTCTCCAAGCATGGGCCACCAATTTTAAGTTTAAAAATAAGAAAATAAGATAAGAAGAAATAAGATGCCAGGCAAAAGATATTAGATGAGGAGTTTATCAACTGAACATAGAGAGAGAAAGAAAGGGGAATGGGTACCCGAGAGAGAGAGAGAGAGAGAGAGAGAGAGAGAGAGAGAGAGAGAGAGAGAGACATAGATAAGAGAATAAGAGAGGAAAGAGAGAGAGAGAAAGTGAGTAAGAGGTAAGAGGGAGTGGGTCAAGGTGGGCCTTTCCTTTTACATACTGGTCAGGGCCACAAAATGGCAGCTAGGCTATGACATCACAGGTAAGCAGACTGAGGTCGGCTCCGAACATACACCACACCTAAGTAGGACTTAACAGTGAATAACAGATGATTAGTAGAAGACAACAGATGGTTTAATTAAATGCTTTGCATATTCTGGGTCAAAACTGGGTAGTAGCAGCAAGCAAATCATTGCTGAGAGAGTTGCAAACAATTTAGGGCTCATGCTAGTCTGAGATAAAGGGAGTTATAACACAAGAAAGTAAAACTGAAAAAGGCAGGAAGACTTGTTTATTTTGTTTCTGTCATTTACAGTCAATGCAGATTACTAATGACTTAAAGGAAACTTCTGCAAATTATAAATTACATATGTTGTATCACTAACAATTTCAATTTTAATAAATACCCTTTTATAGAAACTGGGTCATACTGGAAAAATGTTATGTTCTATAATGATATGCAATATAAGGTTCAGGAAAGTTCCCAGCACCTATATTTAGAGATCTTGATGCAGAAGGAGCTTCAATTTAATGGTTGTCATTTTATTGACTGTTAAAGATAATTGAGATGTGCAGATTGTCAGTTGCATCATAAATGGTTGTATTCTTTCTCTCTCTCTCTCTCTCTCTCTTTTTTTGTTTTTGTTTTTCCAGACAGGGTTTCTCTGTGTAGCCTTGACTGTCCCAACTTACTTTGTAGACGAGGCTGGCCTTGAATTCACAGCAATCTCCCTGCCTCCACCTCCTGAGTCCTGGGATTAAAGGCCTGTGCCACCACACCCGGCTTTTGAATGGTTGTATTCTTAAATATCCTTGACTGTGTTTATGCTCATGATTGATTGCCACATGGGCTTGATTTGACCTCCTATGTTTGTTTCAAAATTAAACAAAAGATGATAAGCAGAGTAACCAGAAATGGCATATTTGAGATATAATGTTGGATTAAATTTATTTAAATTCAATGTCTAAGGTTACATAATTTAATATACGTCAAGAAAGATGTTTTTCTGATGTGTATTTAATATTGGTACAACAGAGTATCTGGTCTATTATTATTGTGCTTTTAAGATTGACGCTATATTTTTAATTAAAAAAAATTAAACTATAACTACATTGTTTTCCCAATACCCTTTCCTCCCTACAACTTCTACTTTGCCTTCCTCCAAAGACCTCATTATCTTTAGATGTTTTTCCTTTGGCATCTTGGCATTTTCTGTACCAAATATGAAGTGCGTGTGCAGTTTAATCAAAGACAATACCTGTAATAACTGGGATATACAATAATTGTGGCCTATAATGTGTATAATTTCATTCCTAACCCTATATATTTAAGAAAATGATGGATAGTACACATTTACAGCCCAGTTGCAGAGGTCGTATGTGGCTCTGGAGAGTCTCTAGAAAGACAAGGACATCTCCAGCATGAGAGATAAATTGTTTATGCCTAAGATGACATTTTGTTCCTTCCTCAAGCAGCTGCAATGGCCCTGCTTATGACTGGGACAGTGACTTTGCTCATTGCAAGAAGAGCTTAGCATTACAGCTGAAAGAACACTCCAGCTGAATATGAGGCAGGTGTCTGAAGAGCAGTTTCAGCTTAGAGGTCAGCAACGTGAAGAGCAGTAAAGAAAGGAGGCAGAAGGTTACAAGGTGACTGGGTAGTGTTCTTTTTTTTCCTTTATTAATTTATTCTTGTTACATCTCAATGGTTATCCCATCCCTTGTATCCTCCCATTCTTCCCTCCCTCCCATTTTCCCTTATTCCCCTCCCCTATGACTGTTCCTGAGGGGATTATCTCCCCCTGTATATGCTCATAGGCTATCAAGTCTCTTCTTGGTAACCTGCTGTCCTTCCTCTGAGTGCCACCAGGTCTCCCCCTCCAGGGGACATGGTCAAATGTGAGGCACCAGAGTATGTGAAAAAGTAATATCCCACTCTCCACTCTACTATGGAGAATGGTCTGTTCATTGGAGAGATCTGGGTAGGGGTTTAAGGTTTACTGCCTGTATTGTCCTTGGCTGGTGCCTTAGTTTGAGCGGGACAGCTGGGCCCAAATCTGCCTATCATAATGTTCTACTTGTAGGTTTCTAGGACCCTCTGGATCCTTCTACTTTGCCATTCTCCCATGCTTCTCTCATCTAGAGTCCCAAAAGAATGTCCTCCCCTCTGTCTCAGTTTCCCGGTAAGTGAAGGCTTTCGTGGGACATGCCCTTTGGGCTAATATGCAGATATAAGTGAGTATATACCGTTTGAGTCTTTCTGCTTCGGGGTTAACTCACTCATTATGATAATTTCTAGCTCAATCCATTTATCCACAGATTTCAGGAATTCCTTGTTTTTAATAGCTGAGTAGTATTCCATAGTGTATATGTACCACAGTTTCCTTAACCATTCTTCTACTGATGGACACTTAGGCTGTGTCCATGTTCTGGCTATTATGAATAAGGCTGCTATGAACATGGTTGAGCAAATTTTCTTGTTGTGTGCTGGAGCATATTCTGGGTATATTCCAAGGAGTGGAATAGCTGGGTCTTGAGGAAGCCCTATTCCCATTTTTCTGAGATAGCACCAGATAGATTTGCAAAGTAGCTGTACTAGTTTGCATTCCCACCAGCAATGAAGGAGTGTTCCTCTCTCCCCACATCCTCGCCAGCATGTGGTGTCACTTGAACTTTTGATTTTAGCCATTCTGATGGGTGTAAGATGGAATCTCAGAGTTGTTTTGATTTGCATTTCCCTGATGATTAAGGAGGTTGAGCATTTCTTTAAGTGTTTCTCAGCCATTTGATATTCCTGTGTTGAGAATTCTGTTTAATTCCAAGCCCCATTTCTCAATTGGGTTATTTGGTTTGGTGGTGTTTAATTTCTTGAGTTCTTTATAAATTTTGGATATTAGACCTTTGTCAGATGTCGAGTTGGTAACGATTTTTTTCCCAGTCTGTAGGCTGTCGCTTTGTTCTCTTGACAGTGTCTCCTGCCTTACAGAAGCTTCTCAGCCTCATGAGGTCCCATTTATTAATTGTTGACATTAATGTCTGGGCTGTTGGTATTCTGTTCAGGAAGTTGTCTCCTGTGCCAATATGTTCCAGGCTCTTCCCCACTTTTTCTTCTAAGTGACTTAGTGTCTCTGGTTTTATGTTGAGGTCTTTAATCCACTTGGATTTGAGTTTGTACAAGGTGACCAATATGGGTCAAGTCGCATTTTTTTACACATAGACATCCAGTTAGATCAGCACCCTTTTTTGAAGATGCTATCTTTTTTCCATCGAATGAATTTGACTTCTTTGTCAAAAATCAAGTGACCATATGTGTGTGGATTCATATCTGGGTCTTCGATTCGATTCCACTGTTCAACCGGCCTGTTGCTGTGCCAGTACCATGCTGTTTTAATTACTATTGCTTTATAGTACAGTTTGAGATCAGGTATGGAGACTCCTCCAGAGCACCTTTTATTGTACAAGATTTTTTTTTAGCTATTCTAGGTTTTTTGTTTTTCCATATGAAGTTCACAATTAAACTTTCAATGTCTTTAAAAAATTGTGTAGTTATTTTGATAGGGATTGCATTGAATCCATACATTGCTTTTGGTAGAATGGCCATTTTTACTATGTTAATTCTCCCGATCCATGAGCAAGGAAGATCATTCCATCTTCTCATGTCATCTTCAATCTCTTTCTTCAGAGTTTTGAAATTTTTTTCAAACAAATCCTTCACTTGCTTAGTTAGAGTAACTCCTAAGTATTTTATATTGCTTGTGGCTAATGTGAAGGGTGTAGTTTTCCTAATTTCTTCCTCTGCAAGCTTGTCATTTGTATATAGGAAGGCTACAGACTTTTTTGAGTTAATTTTGTATCCAGCCAATTTGCTGAAGGTGTTTATCAGCTGTAGGAGTTCTCTGGTGGAATTTTGAGGGTCACTTATGTAGACTATCATATCATCTGCAAATAGGGATAATTTGACTTCCTCCTTTCCCATTTGAATACCCTTGATCTCCTTTTGTTGTCTTATTGCTCTAGCTAGAACTTCGAAGACTATATTGAAGAGTTATGGAGAGAGTGGGCAGCCTTGCCTTGTTCCTGATTTTAGAGGAATTTCCTTGTGTACCTCACCATTTACTTTGATTTTGGCTATTGGCTTCCTATATATAGCCTTTATTATGTTGAGGAAAGTGCCTTGTATTCCCGATCTCTCTAAAACTTTAAACATGAATGGGTGTTGGATTTTATCAAATGCTTTCTCTGCATCTAAAGAGATGATCATGTTGATTTTTATTTTCAGTTTGTTTATATGGTGGATTACATTGATGGATTTCCGTATATTAAACCATCCCTGCATGCCTGGAATGAAGCCTACTTGGTAATGATGAATGATATCTTTGATGTGTTCTTTTATTCGTTTTGCAAGTGTTTTATTATTTTTGCATCGATGTTCATAAGAGAAATTAGTCTGAAATTCTCTTTCTTTGTTGTGTCTTTGTGAGGTTTTGGTATCAATGAGACTATGGCCTCATAGAATGAATTTGGTAATGTTCCATCCATTTCTATCTTTTGGAGTAGCTTGAAGAGTATTGGTAGTAGCTCGCCCTTGAAGGTCTGGTAGAAGTCTGCACTGAAACCATCTGGCCCTGGGCTTTTTTTGGTTGGGAGACTATCAATGATTGCTTCTATTTCTGTAGGGGAAATGGGACTATTTAGCTTGTTTATCTATTCCTCACTCAATTTTGGGAAGTGAAATTGATCCAGAAAATCATCCATTTCCCTTAGATTTTCAAATTTTGTGGCATATATGCCTTCAAAGTAGGATCTTATGATTCTTTGTATTTCTTCAGTGTCTGTTTTTATGTTTCCCTTTTCATTTCTGATTTTGTTGATTTCAATACTGTCTCTCTGCCTTTTAGTTAGTTTGGCTAATGGTCTGTCTATCTTGTTGATTTTCTCAAAGAACCAGCTCTTTGTTTTGTTGATTCTTTGGACTGTTTTCTTAGTTTCTAATTTGTTAATTTCACCCCTGAGTTTGATTATTTCCAGACGTCTACTCCTTCTGAGTGTTTCTGCTTCTTTTTTTTCTAGGTCTTCCAGTTGTGTTGTTAAGGTGCTTATGTGTGATGCTTCCAATTTCTTTTTAAAGGCACTTAGTGCTATGAATTTTCCTCTTAGCACTGCTTTCAATGTATCCCAC
The DNA here is from genome assembly GCF_964271855.1 of Acomys minous. Classification (NCBI taxonomy): domain Eukaryota; kingdom Metazoa; phylum Chordata; class Mammalia; order Rodentia; family Muridae; genus Acomys; species Acomys minous. The sequence goes on from NW_028182145.1 coordinate 252,162, forward strand.
AAGTTTGGGTATGTTGTTTCTTTCATTTTCATTGAATTTCAGAAACTCCTTGATTTCTTTCTTTATTTCTTCCCTGACCCAGGTGTCATTTAGCAGAGAGTTGTTTAGTTTCCACATACGTGTAGGCTTTTTGTTATTTCTGTTGTTGTTGAATTGCAGCCTAAGCCCATGATGATCTGATAGGATACAAGGTATTATTTCAATCCCCTTGTATCTGTTGAGGCTTTCTTTGTGAACTATGATGTGACCAATTTTGGAGAAGGTTCCATGGAGTGCAGAGAAGAACGTATATTCTTTCCTGTTTGGGTGAAAGGTTCTATAGATATCTGTTAGGTCCATTTGACCCATGGCATTGGTTAATGATGTTATTTCTTGGCTTAGTTTCTGTTTCAATGATTTGTCCTTCAGTGAGAGTGGTGTGTTGAAGTCTCCCACTATTATTGTGTGGGGATCGATGTGTGGTTTAAGCCTTTTTAGCAGATCTTTTACAAATGTGGGTGCCCTTGTATTGGAAGCATAGATGTTCAGAATTGTGATGTCATCTTGGTTGACTTTACCTTTGATGAGTATGAAGTGTCCTTCCTCATCCCTTTTGATTAATTTTGGTTGAAAGTCTATTTTGTTCGATATTAAAATGGCTACGCCTGCTTGCTTCTTGTGACCATTTGCTTGGAATATTTTTTTCCAACCTTTTATCCTGAGGTAATGCCTATCATTATGGGTGAGATGTGTTTCTTGAATGCAGAAGAATGTTGGATCCTGTTTATGCATCCATTCAGTTAGTCTGTGTCTTTTTATTGGAGAATTGAGACCATTGATGTTGAGAGATATTAATGACCAGTTACTGTTGAGAGTCTTAATTTTGATGTTGGTTCCAGTCGAGCGTTTGTGTAGTTGTGTTTTTGCCATGGTATAGTTATCTATTTCCTGAGTAGTTCTGGTTGTAGCTTGACCCTTTGGGATGGAGTTTTCCTTCTAGTACTTTCTGTAAAGCTGGATTTGTGGATAGGTACTGTTTGAATTTGGTTTTGTCATGGAATATTTTGTTTTCTCCATCAATGGTTATTGATAATTTTGCTGGGTAAAGTAGTCTGGCCTGACATCTGTGGTCTTTTAGGGTTTGCAGGATCTCTGTCCAGGCCCTTCTTGCTTTGATGGTCTCTGCTGAGAAGTCGGGCGTAATTCTGATAGGTTTGCCATTAAATGTTATTTGGCCCTTTTCCCTTGCAGCTTTTAATATTTTTTCTTTGTTCTGTATGTTTTGTGTTTTGATTATTATGTGAGGGGCAGTTTTTCTTTTCTGGTCAATTCTATTTGGTGTTCTGTATGCCTCTTGTATGTTTATAGGCATCTCTTTCTTTAGATTGGGGAAATTTTCTCCTATGATTTTGTTGAGAATAGTGTCTGGGCCTTGGAGTCTGATATCTTCTCTTTCTTCAATGCCTATTATCCTCAGATTTCTTCTTTTCATGGTGTCCTTAATTTCTTGGATGTTTTGTGCCAGTTTTCCAGATATGGCATTTTCTTTAATGGTTGCTTCAAGATCTGTGATTGCATCTTCTAGACGAGATTCGTTCTTCCATCTTTTGGATTCTGTTAGAAAAGCTCAGCACTGTGTCATTCGCCTTCCTTCTCTGAGGTCTCACATTCTCGTTTTTCTTCTGTCTGTGTGTTTATCATTGAATCCATTTTCATCTTCATATCTTGAACAGATTTTTTGGTTTCTTTCATCTGATTTTTTGTATATTCCTGAGCTTCTTCCATTGCCGCTTTATAGGTCTTCAGATCTTGAACCGTTTTATTTCTTTCTTTCATCTGGTTGTTTACATTTTCCTGAAATTTTTCCAGTTCCACTCTATGTGCATCTTTTATGTCTCGCACCTGCTTGGGTGCGTCTTCCTGCATCTGTTTTTGAATTTTATTTGCTTCCTCCATTATCATCCTCATTACCAAGGATTTGAGGTCATTTTCTTATGTTTCCATTGTATTTGAGTTCTCTGGGTTGTTTTCTTTGGGATAGCTGAAAACTGGAGACACCATGTTGTTTTGGGTTTTTTTTTTTTTTGCGTATGCTTTTACGCTGTTCTTTAGACATCTTGCTGTCTCTGTTTTGTTGGGTAACTTTCAGAGTTGGGTGGAGGGAGTCTGATGATAGATTCACTTGTTTTCTCATGATTTCCATAGGCTGGAAGCCCTGATACTTCACTGGTGCGGATGGCAGGAGGATAGCCCTGTCGTTTTGGACTCTCACAGCCAGTGATCCTCAGCTCCCCTTTGCTGTGGGTCCTGCAATCGTTCTGGGTCTCTGAATGAGCATTGGATCAGGCCAAGCTATCCACAGCCTTTTGGGTCCCCTGCCAAGTCCAGCCAGGGATACTGGGCCCGAACCACGTGTCAAGCTCAGCTAGATTCTCAGGGCCTGAACCGTCTCCCATAGCAGGGTAACTGCGACTGTGCTGAGCAAGCGACTAGGGTGGAAGTGAGTGCTCCACCCAGCCTGCGTCACAGCAGGAGTACTGCGACTGTGCTGGGCAAGAGCCTAGGGTGGAACTGAGCCCGCCCAGCCTGCGTCACAGCAGGAAAACTGCTGCTGTGCTGAGCTTCTGCCTAGGGTGGAAGTGAGCGCTCCACGCAGCCTGCATCACAGCAGGAGAACTGCGGCTGTGTTGAGCAAGCACCTAGGGTGGAAGTGAGTGCTCCGCCCAGCTTGTGTCACAGCAGGAAAACTGTGGCTGTGCTGAGCTGGTGCCTAGGGTGGAAGTGAGCACTCGGTTCAGCCTGTGTCACAGCAGGGGAGCTGAGCCTAGGGCAGAATTGCTTACTGAGCTGAGCCAGTGTCTCCGGGGCACAACTCACTGAGCAAACCCAGGACTCTGGGGCTGAACTGTCTGCCAAGTCCAGTTTGGGTCTCAAGGCATCACACGACCCAAATCCTGTCCAGACTCCCCTCTCCCGCAGCAACTTCCACCGTCCACCACACCATTCGCCTCCACTGGAAGGCTGTGAGCTGCAAACCTCAGCCACTGCCGCTGGTGCCGCTGGTGCCGCTGGTGCTGCTGGTGACACTGCTGTCTCTGCCACTGCTGCTCTTATCCAAGAAAGTCCTCGCTCCTCCCGTGTGCAGGGGCAAGCCGGTCCTCCGCACCCTGGTCCCTCTGAACCATGGAGCACTTCTGCTGCCGTGGTGTGGGGACCTTGGTGTTCCTGGCTCAGAAATCTGTGCAATTCCCTGAATTTGTTCACTGGAGCTTCCAAACATGGTCCACACTGCTCGCCGACATCTTGGATCCCTCCTGAGTAGTGTTCTTACTTGAGCAGATTAATATATCTACTTGGTACATGGTGCAGTTACTGATCTAGTAAATGCCTTTTTCTCAGTACCTGTCCACGAGCACTACCAGAAGCAATAAACTTCTAGTTGGCACTGCCAGAAGTATGTATTTACAGTTTTACCTCAAGGATATATTATCTTTCCAACCTGTTTCATAACTTAGAAGAGATCTTGATCATCTGTGTCTTCCATGAAATATATTAGTGTGCTATATTGATGACATTATGCCAAATTGGCCAAATGAACAGGAGGTAATAACCATTTTAGACTTATTGGTAACACATCAGCATCAGAAGATGGGAAATAAATCCAATCAAAATTCAAGGGCCTTCTAACTCAGTGAAACTCTTAGGAGTCCAGTGGTGTGGGCTTCAGAGACATTACTTTGAAGAGGAAAGAAAATCCAGTGTACTTGGCCCATCCAACCACCAAGAAAGAAGCACACTGTTCAGTGGGCCTATTTGGATTCTGGACATGGCACATTCCTCCTTGGGTATGTTACTCTGGCCAATATGTCAGATGACTCAGAAAGCTCCTATTTTGGGGGCAAGTGATGTTCTGCAATAGGAGATGGCTGATGTTCAAGCTGCTCTATCAGTTGGATCATATGATCCAGCAGATCTGATGGCACTAGAGGTGTCAGTACCAGACAGGAAGGCTGTTTGGAGCTTTGACAGGCCCTTGTGGGGAACCACAGAAGGCACTTTTAGTATTTTTGAGCAAGGCTCTACCATCATCTGTGTCCAACTATTTTCTCTTTTAAAAACAGCTCTTGGCCTGCAACTCTCTCGAGGAAACTCAACTTTTAGCAGCGATACAGCAAGTTACCATGTGGCCTGAGCTGCCCATCATGAGTTGGGTGCTATCTGACCCACGCAGTCATAAAATAGGACACACACAGCAGCAACCTATTATCAAATGAAAGTGCTATAAATATGATAGGGTTTGAGTATGCCCTGAGGGCACAGGAAAGTTACATGAAAAAGGTGACCAAAAGCCTATGGTTCCTACTCCTGTACAATGCCCTCTGATGCTGAGTATGCACCTAGAGTCTCATGGGGTGTACCCTATCATCAGGTGACAAAGAAAGAGAAGACAATGACATGGTTTACTGAATGTTCTGGATGTCGTGCAGGCCCAATCCAGAAGTGCTCCCATAGCATCCTGCCTCCAAGCACAGGACCTACCTCAGGTCCAGGGAGTCTCATGTAGCATTCTTAGAAATGGGAAAGGATCCCCTTTTGTCCTCTAGTTCTAATTTTTGTCTCTTGTGTAACACAAAGAATTTTAACAGAACTGACTAAGCCACTTGCCCTTTGACCCAAGTTTCATCTCCCCTAGCTCTCCCTTCTCCAGGTATAAGTTAGCACCAAGTGCCTAAAAAAGGCTTCTCTTCAAAGACAGATTACTATGGAATAAGAAAAAGGACTGCTGGGCTGTGGTGGCACACACTTTTAATCCCAGTACTTGCAAGGAAGAGGCAGGCAGATCTCTGTGAATTTGAGGCCAGCCTGGTCTACAAAGTGAGTCTAGGACAGCCAACGCTATACAGAGAAACCCTGTCTCAAAAAACCTAAAAGAGAAAAAAAGAAAAGAAAGAAAAAGGACTAAGCCAGGTGCTTAGTCCCAGCATTCAGGGAAGCAGAGGTAGATGAATCACTGTGAGTTCGAGGACAGCTGGGTATACAAATTGAGTCCAGGACAGCCAAGGCTACACAGAGAAACCGTGTCTGGTACAAAATCCAAAAAAGGAGAAGAAGAAGAGGAGAAGGGGGGTGAGGATGGGGAGGAGGCAGAGGAAGAGGAGAGGGAGGAGGAAGAGGGTGAGGAGGAGCAAGAGGAGGAAGAGGAGGAGGAGGAGGAAGAGGAGTAGCTTCAAGTCTGTCAGTCACATACACAGCTGCTACTGAGTGACTTCAGGGTGTTTCTCTCCGTACTTGACTCTTTAAATGTATCTTATCTTTCTCCTTTATCAATACTAACTGCTATATTCTGGTCATCCTCAAATTACTTGTTGGGGAACACACAGACACACACACACAGAGATACACAGACACACACACACACACACACACACACACACACACACACACACATGCAATGTGAGTACTTAGATGAAGCCATAGGTGTATTATTGACATGTTCATAGCCATGTCAAAGATGCCAATGACTCAGGAACATACAAATGGCAAAGCTTTCCCCCAACTGACACCCAGGAATAATGAAGCCTTCCTCTGTTGCAACTGTTTAGGAATTACGGGCCAGCCTGTGCAAAAAGCCAGCAACCACAGCTTCCTCCTGCTCCTCCAGGATGACCTCTCCCCAATAGAGCCCTCCTCGTGAGACTAGCTCTCCCCCTCCTCCTTGTGCTGATTGTAATAGGTGCTCCCATCAGAGTGACCACATCCCACGACCCAGCTGTTCTGTATGTCTGCCATTTCCTCATTCCTACATCACCCTAGTCAGGTTTCCAAGGCCATGCAGGCTTTAGCATACACGCACACTAGCATGCAACAAACACACATAGAGGCTCTGAGGGTCCACAGGTTGTACTGACACAACACTGAGTCGTATCTCCTGCTGCTGTTGACAGTTCCATTGGACTAGACTCCACCCCTTGTTTTTTTTGTTTCAAGATTCATTTCAGTAATTGTTTGTGCATGTGGATGACAAGAAGAATGTATCAGATCCAGCTCTAGAGCTGGAGTGCCAGGTGGTTGTGACTCCCCCACCTGGGTACTGGAAACTAACTCTGGTCTCCTGCAAGAGCAGTAAGTAGTCCTATATCTCCTAAGGAAATAGAAGAAGTCATCAAAAGTCTTCCAACGAAAATAAGCCCAGGTCCAGATGGATTCAGTGCAGAATTCTACCAAACCTTCAAAGAAGAGCTAATACCAATTCTCTCCAAAGTACTCCACAAAATAGAAACAGAAGGATTATTATCAAACTCATTCTATGAGGCCACAGTCACCTTGATACCTATACCTCATTAAGGCTCAAAAAGAGAATTTCAGAGCAATTTCCCTTATGAATGTTGATACAAAATATTCAATACTTACAAACCAAATCCAAGAACACATCAAAAATATCATTCACCATGACCAAGTAGGCTTCATACCAGGCATGCACAGGTGGTTCAATATACAGAAATCCATCAATGTAATCCATCATAAAAAGAAACTGAAAAAAAAAACATGATCATCTCCTTAGATGCTGAAAAATCATTTGAAAAAGTCCAACACGCATTACTGTTAAAACTCTTGGGAGAGATTGGGGGATACAAAGACTGTAAATAAATATAGTAAAGGCAATATACAGCAAGCCTATAGCCAACATCAAATTACATGAAGAGAAAGTTAACTCAATTCCATCAAAATCAGGGACATGACAAGGCTGTTCACTCTACTTATATCTCTTTAATATAGTGCTTGAAGTCCTAGCTAGAGCAATAAGACAACTAAAGGAGATCAAAGGGATACAAATTGGAAAAGAAGAGGTCAAATTACCACTATTCGCAGATGATATGATAATGCACATAACTGACTCCAAGAATTCTACCAAAAGATGATAAACACCTTCAGCAAAATGTCTGGATACAAAATCAATATTTAAAAAATCAGTAGCCCTCCTTTATACAAAAGACAAACAGACTGAGAAAGAAATTAGAGAAACTACACACTTCACAATAGCCAAAAAACAAACAAACAAACAAACAAAATAAAACAAAACAAAAACCCATAAAGTATCTTGGTGTAAGCTTAACCAAGCAAGTGAAAGACTCTATGGAAAAAATAACCCCTCAAATCTCTAAAGAAAGGAACTGAAGAAGATATCAGAAGAGGCAAAGATCTCCCATGCTCATGGATCGAGAGAATCAACATAGTAAAATGGCCATCTTACCAAAAACAATCTACAAATTCAATACAATTTCCATCAAAATTTCTACACAACTCTTTACAGAATTGGAAAGATCAATTCTCAACATCATATGGAAAAATAAAACAATCCCTATACAACAAAAGAATTTCTGGAAGAATTTCCATCCTGGATCAACAGTTAGCATGGTACTGGCACAGCAATAGGCTGGTTGATCAGTGGAATGCAATCAAAGACCCAGAAATAAACCCACACACCTATGGACATTTGATTTTTGACAAAGAAGCCAAATCTGTACAATGGAAAAAAGATAGCATCTTGAACAAATGGTGCCGGCCTAACTGGATGTCTACACATAGAAACATGCAAATAGATCCATATTTATCACCCTGCACAAAACTAAAGTCCAAGTGGATTAAAGGCCTCAATACACAACCAGACACACTAAATATGTTAGAAGAAAAGTGGGTAAGAGCCTCAAACTCATTAGCAGGGGAGACAACTTCCTGAAGAGAACACCATTATTAGCTCAGGCTCTAAGATCAACAATTAATGGGACTTCATGAAACTGAAAAGCTTCTGCAAGGCAAAGGAAACAGTCAACAGAGCAAAACAACAGCCTACAGACTGAGAAAAGATCTTCACCAACCCTACATCAGACAAAGGGCCAATATCCAAAATATGCAAAGAACTCAAGTAATTAAGCACCGCCAAACCAAATAATCCAATTAAAAATGGGGTGCAGAGCTAAACATAGTTCTCAACAGAGGAATATCAAATGGCCGAGAAACACTTAAATAAATGTTCAACATCTGTAGTCATCAGGGAAATGCAAATCAAAATGACACCTACCAAAATGACTAAGATGAAAAACTCAAATGACAGCACATGCTGATAAGGATGTGGAGAAAGGGGGACACTCCTCCATTGCTGGTAGTAATGTAAACTAGTACAACCACTTTGGAAATCAACGTGACATTTTCTCAGAAAACTGGGAATAGTGCTACCTCAAGACCCAGCTATTCCTCTCCTGTGCATATACCTGAAAGATTCTCCACCATACAACAAGGATACTTGTTCAACTATGTTCATAGCAGCCTTATTCTTAATAGCCAGAATCTGGAAACAACCTGTATGTCCCTCAACTGAAGAATGGACAAAGAAACTCTGGGACATTTGAACAATAGAATACTATTCAGCTATCAAGAACAAGGAAATCTTGAAATCTGCAGGCAAACGGATGGAACTAGAAATGCTCATCCTGAATGAGGTAACCCAGACTCAGAAAGACACATGGCATATACTCATTTATAAGTGGATATTAGCTCAACCCAGATAGCCTCTGAGAGATTCCACCCAGTGGGGGATCAGGACAGATACTGGGCCATGCAGCTGGACTCTGGGTGGAGAGCTTTGAATTGTATTGAAGAGCTGAGGGATGGAAAAATGTGGGCAGAGGGATGTCAGAAACTCCACAAGGAGACTATTGAGGCATGTGGATCTGGACCCAGGGGGGCCTGCACAAACTGATGCACTAATATTGCAAGCAGAAAACCCAGACTCCCTGTTCAGATGTAGATGATGGACAGCTCACTGTCCACAGGGGGAGGAAGATGAGTGGGGAACTGTCCTGTCCCATGGGACAACTTCAAACCAGGACTCACCTGAAAGAAGGAGTGCAGATGGGGGAAGAATAGAGAACACAGAGACAAGAAGACCTGGTAGAAGATCTCTGATGGAGGCCTCCATTTAATAAAGCACAATGCAAGGTTTATACAGACACCAGACACCAGCCTGCAAACTCCATCCCGCTTTGCCCTCAGGGCAGGCTATAAAGGAAGCATTCTCCTGCTAAATTCTCCTATTACAGAAACTTGTTACAAATCCTCAGGGGTAGGGGGTGGGGGTGGGAAGAGAGCAGAGCCTGGAGAGACTCTCTGCCCAAGTTCCTTTGTCTTATCTCAGCAGGAGGTAGTCCAGGTGTAGCAGCTTCTGCAACAACACAAAGGATCCTACCAGCAGGGTCTGGCTAGTAGAAGGCTGCCTTTGCACTCACTGAGTCACAGTCCTGAATTATGGCTTGCTACAGGGGACTGCCTCTGACAGGAACTCTGGTGCCTTTGATTTGTTCACTACCCCTGAGGGGAGAGGTCCTGTGGGAGGACAGAGGAAAGAATGCAGGCTTTCAAGATGAGACCTGGTAAGCTGTGGCCAGATGGTTGGGGAAGAGGACCCTACCTGTCAGAGGTTGGAGGTCAAAATAGAATGGAAAGGGAGGGAGGGTAGGAACAGGAAGATAACAGCAAGGGGATTACAATTAGGATGTCATGTTAATAAATCATCATCATCATCATCTTAATACATTTTTTAAAAAGAGCAGTTAAGTACTCTTAACCAATGTGCCATCTCTTCAACCAAACTCCTTGCTCTTAAGTTACAGGAGCCAACTCTCCCTCTTTGCAGAGTGATGCACCCACATAGTGTTGTGCACAGAGGGACTAAAGCAACCTCAGCCACAGCTGACTCCTTCAAGCCTTCTTGTCACCTCCCCCATTTGTTTACATTGCACTAAACTAAGTTTTCCATCACTGGCAGCCATAGCATCTCAGCTGACGTACATCTATATGTCCAGAACTCTTAGAGACCTAACAACCCAGAGCCTTTCGTTTTCCTAATAGACAGTGACCCTCTCAGAAACTTCAACACAACAAAACCATTACTTACTACATGAAGCAGACCCCAGAGAAGGGAACTGGGATATTAGAGACTGAATCACATCACACAAAAATAGAACACACTGCTTTTCTCTAAGGAGATACAAAAGAATGCACTAAAAACGTGTGAGCCACAGCAGCAGTCTTCTCAAGCTGGAGGATCAGAATGATGTGTAGGGTTCTGGCTTCTTCCAGAAACAACGCATGAGTGGAATGCAGGGAGAAGTACACAGCAGCCTCTGGGAAACAAGAACCTTACATGCTCTCCAGCACCTAAGTCTCAGCAGATGAGTCCATCCTGGAGACAGAGGGAAGATGGACAGATGCCCCACAGGTGGGAGACTGACTCCACATCAGCCCCTTAAGGGCCCATCAGTTCAGACAGAGCTCTCAGAGTCTAGTAGGCTCAAGGTCATACAGGAGGATGGGTGTGGAGAACCAAGTCTGCTACTGAGGTCACCCTCCAACAGCTCCAGGTAGAGTCTGATGAAAAGTTTTAGCCTCCTGCTGTGAGTAACAACATTTCTGGCTCTGGACCTAGGTTTCTGATTCATATTCGAGGCCAAGTACTCAGGTAAACCCAAGCCCCAGAGTTGCTGCCACTCAAAACTGATAGAAAAGCAGCAAAGCACAGCAAAAGGAAACTCTTCCAGGCTAGGAGTCTTGAGCTCAGGTTCAAGGACAGGACACTGCCCTAAATTTTATATCCTGCTTCCAGATCTTTCCTGAGCCAGGCAGAGGAGAGGCACCTCACTGCTGCCTTGCCTGGGCATCACTCAAGGCCAGGTATCCACGCAGGAAGGGGGCACTCAGATGGGATCCTCATGCAGTTTAAAGTCTCAACTGTCACATGGATTATCCTGACCATTTAGAGATCACCCACCACATCACATCTACACACATACTTTACCATTAGAATTCTGTTGAACATTGGTAAAGATGCCAGTTCTATGGTATTTACACCAGCTGTCAGCAAGTGACCCAGCCTTCCCATATCCTAGTGTTGGACCCTGGAGTCCAATTCAGGAAGGGGGTCGCCGCGAGAGACCACTCAAGTCACATAGGCTGGAGGTATATGTAAAATTTATTACTGACACATCAGAAGTCCCAATTGTCGATGTGTCAGGGTCCCTCAGTCACTCGGTGAAACCCCCAGTGACTGTTACAGGCTAGTTTTACAGGCTAAAACCACAAAGCAGGTGGGGTTGCTTATCTAGTTAGATATGGACATTAGGACATCTGGCGTTGGGAGACCTCTTGTGGGGACTTGGGTGTTGTCCCTAGGGCGGTTACTGGAAACCATATGGGACCTTTGATATTTGGGAGCTCTAATGTAGCTATTCTGGGAACTAGGGTGGAACTCCTGAGGCTAGCAGTAACGAGAACTGGGAGAAGCCTCTGGGTAGGCAGGGCAAGCAAGCGTCTTACATTTTATAATTTTACAATTTCTCACTAGCAAGGACCTAACATGTCTTCAAATTGCAATGAAAAATGAGTTAGAGAAAGCCCATTTCCATTAGTTTATAAAGATTTTTAAAAGTTAAACCCTAACTTTTCCTTTAGAAAGTGTCTTTCCTAAGTCAGCGTTGTTACATCTTCTCTGAGGTTCATGTTTTTAGAGAAGGCTTACTATTTTCTCATTCTGGACAAGGAAAAAAGCAGTATCCTCCAATTTTTACTGAATCTCTATTTTATGTAACAGAGAGCTCCTACTTTTCTTTACCATACTAAGGCAGGTGTGGGTAATGACAGGACACACACTGAGAAGTGAGTCATTTGGCAGTTTCTTTACTGTGCTGATATCACCCAACGCACACACACTAACCTAGATGGTGAAGGTTTATCACCTGCGTGGCCTCTCAACACAGTCACCAAGCTCCACAAAGACTCTCCAGGCTGCTGCTGGCATAGCAGAGCATCTTGCCTTATAATAAGCTCTCTGATTAGTAATGCTAAAGTAATGATCGAAGAGGAGTGAATGCACAAGCCAAAGAGCCAAAGTGATTGTTACTAAGCCAGGGACGTGGGCAGTACAGTCTGGCATATCTGAGACCATAGGCTCCATCCCCAGTACCCCCAAAGGAAGTATCATGCTCTACACCTAACTGGACGAAGAAACTCTTATAAAGCTAGAAGACTATACTGTTGACATCAGCGATTCACTGAACTAGGATGTAACAATTACTAAAAGGGATGATATCCCTCACAGGAACTTTTAGTTCCTACCAGGACCACCTTCACACATTGAAAGACCCCCAAAGGGAGACCCTCACTCAAGCCTCGGGATGGCCTGCACCCAAAGAAACACAAACAACCGTCTTGCTGTAAACACATGAGGCAGTTTATTGGCGGAGCTCTGGGTCGACACGTATCTCATGCAGGAGACAGAGGGGTCGACCCAGAAGCCCAGGGGTTTGGGGTTTATATGGGCAAACGTCGGGGGGAGCGGGAAGTTTTGGCGCGGCCACACAGGATTGGTTGTTTCAAACATTTGAACATCAGCAAATTGCATAGGCAGATCTGGGGTAAGCTCAGACTTAATCACATGGGAACAGTCCTTGGTTCCTGTTTTTCTCAGAACCCGAGGGTAGATGTTTATCTGAGCTAACAACACGTCTGGTTAAACTCAAACCTGGAACATTGTGTGCAGGCCTCAAGGGGGAATTAAGCAAACACCATAAGATCGGATGAGGGGTCTTGGCTCATTACTCACTCGACCATGTCTGGTACCTGATTCTCTCAGGAATTGGTTCTTGTGTATCCTCCCTATCTTTTATGGCCAGCCGGTCCCTGGAACACTCAATAGGCCTTTATCTCCTAGCTCCGCATTCTTTGTGACTTATCATCTGGGACCTTGGACTAGCGTACCTGCCGACCTGCAGTTATGAGTTAGAGAGCTCTGCTGTTCTGGTTGCTTTAATGCTAATTAAAAAATTTCCCTCTCAACATGTGGTTTGTCTTCCATCAAAGCATCAGTGTCTGGCAAATGACTACAGACTCGCTTGATCTGTAGAAAGTTTAAGGCACTGACAGATGTAAAGTGATCAGTGCAGGCAAGCTGGCTTCTGCCCTAACTTCCTCCCCAGGTATGCTCCTTCTCAGTCATACCTGTTCTTGAACACCGTTCATAACTGCATGGCTTAGTTTTCTGTTGAAGAGACCAATTTTTTTCTTCCTATCTCTCTCTTCCAGTCTCCGTCTCCCTCTCCGTCTCCCTCTCCCTCCCTCTCTCCCCCCACCCTGCAAATCTGCCATCAAAAACCTGGAAATCTGTGCCAAAGCCTCTAAGAAGAAACACCATCTTCAAAGACCCTCTATGTGCCTTGGACTGCTCCAGACCTCCCTCCTGGTTCAAAGCTTGCCTAAATCTTGTAGAGAAGACAGTGAATCACTCTTTGCTTCTGTCCCAAAGAGCTACAGAGAGCGAACTTGGGCAACTATCCTGAATGAACCCAAATGTGGGGTCATTGCCTTTCAACTACTGATGAGCCAGGCTCGGAAGTGCCCAACAAAGTAATAGAGCCAGGGGACAGGGACGACCCTCACACAGATGCAAAAGGCTTCTCTGCCCCGGAGAGAGGTGTCCCAGTTTTGAACAATGAAGTGCAAACTGATAATACAACCAGAGATCGAAAGGATGTGTTCACAAAGCACAGCACAGACCAATGCGCCTTAAACGCCAACAGGTGCTCCCAATCAAGCATGATGAGTGCAGACACAAGCTGGTGTCACCTCTGGCCTCCCCTGCCCCAAAGAGGGCAAAGGTGGTAGCTTGGCAGCCCTGGTAGCTCAGAGTTGGTCAAAGTTTGGGACCGCGGCTGCACCCCACCAACGCGCTAAATTCAGTACGGACCACGCTCCTGCTGTAGAGAACTGGGACTGTGGCTTTCCGAGCACGGTCTGCATTCCAGGCATTGGCTCCACTGCCTACCGGATGCGGTCTGTGGATGCGGACTCAGCGACCCCGCTTGCCAACCTGGGTCATGTCTGGCCCAGCTTCGCCACAACCGGCTCCGGTCCCGCAGCTCTTTTCCCAGGCCCTACTCACCTACGGAGTGGGGGGGGCTCTGCTCTATGAACCCTGATTCCAGATGCTGGCGCCAGGAGCCTAAAGCAAAGCTATCTCCGAAGGGTCCCTCGGAGGCTCTTCCAGTCATGCAGTCTTGGGGGCTCCCAAGTCCTCGGGGCGCCGCCCCCTCATTCTCGCGGGGTCTCCCCAGGGAAGGGGGAGGGGCGACCTTGGGGCCTGGCTTGGAGAAGCAGGACAAGGAGGCTGGGGAGACCCAAGGCCTTTCAAAAAGGGAGTACCATGGAGTGGAAGCCATGGACTGAGAAATTATAAAATGTAAGACGCTTGCTTGCCCTGCCCAGAGGCTTCTCCCAGTTCTCGTTACTACCAGCCTCAGAGTCCCACCCTAGTTCCCAGAATAGCTACATGCGAGCTCTCTATATCAGAAGTCCCATATGGTTTCTAGTAACCGCCCTAGGGACCCACACCCAAGTCCCCACAAGAAGTCTCCCACTGCCAATGTCCTGCCAATGTCCATATGGTTTAAGCTTGATAAGGAACCCCACGTGCTTTGTGGTTTTTTGCCCTTAAAAACTAGTCTGTAACAGCTACTCGGGGTCCTTCACCTCCCGAGGGCTGAGGGACCCTGGCGCGTCAGCAATAACAATAAACCTTTGCTTTTGCATCAGTGTGTTGTGCCTCGCGTGGTCTCTCACGGCAACTCCCCTTCCCGAGTTGGGCGTGAGAGTCCAACAGACCAGTTAAAAAGCACAAATCGTCCAGCCTGGTCTAAGTGAGTGAAGGATAGCCAGGGCTAAAACAGAAAACACTGTCTCAAGAAACAAAACGGAAAAAAAAAACCCTACGTATCATACTCTAATCAACAATTCTGTGGCTGGCTGCCCCAACCAGTGACAGACACACCCTGTAGCAGAGGTGTAGATGTGCTGCCTCCAACCAGGGCCCTGCTTCCTTCTAAATTATAATATGGGCTTTCCAAAGCATGCTGTGCCTTAGTTGTCACTGTGAAGAACCTATTTTATCGGGACCAGGGAGATGGCCTCATTCCCAAAGGCACTTGCCTAGCAAGCCTCATGACTCGAGTTGAATCCAGAACACATGTAAAAGTGACAACAGGTTCTGGAGAGATGGCTTGGCAGTGAAGAAAGCTGGCTGCTCTTCCCGAGGATCCATGTTCAATTCTCAGCACCCACACGGCAACTCACACCCAGCTGTAACTCCAATTCCACAAGATCCAGTGTCACCTTCTGGACTCCTCAGACACCAGGAATGCATGTGTTACATAGAAATACATGCAAGCGAAACCCTCATACATATACATTTTTTAAAAGTTAGAGGTTGAAAATAGACCCCACAGAGCTTTCCTCTCACTGCGCGCGCATACACACACACACACACACACACACACACACACACACACACACACACACACCACGGTGGGGGGGAACAGAGGGAGGGAGAGAAACACACACACACGGTACATGTTATGCACATACACATACGTATTCACAGAAAAAATTCTTTTTTAAATTATATATATATATATACATATATATATATATACATATATATATATATATACACACCTATTTTTATTATGTAGTATACGGTTTTCTGCCACATGCCAGAAGAGGGTAACAGATCCCATTACAGATAGTTGTGAGCAGCCATGTGGTTGCTGGGAGTTGAACTCAGGACCTTTGGAAGAGCAGGTAGTACTCTTAACCGCTGAACCATCTCTCCAGCCCCAATAAGTTCTTAACATGCTTTAAAAGACTGTATGTCCTCTAAGTCTCCTTACACTGGTTGGGTTTATCATGTGCTACTAGAAAATGAGCTGGTTTTAGGTGACGAGAAGTGCAGGGCCATTTCCAACATGCTGGACGTTATATCACCCAGGAACTCAGTCTCTGGGATCTTCACTTTCTTCAGCTGAGGAGACATAAAAATACCCATTTGCAGGGGGTGTGAACTAAATAATCTAGTCAAGTCAGCACCACATTAGACACAGCAGTAGCGCCTAGCCAGAGAGAAACAGGGCATGTTACTGCATTCTCCTAACTGTAGCAAATAGCTGAGATACACACACACACACACACACACACACACACACACACACACACACACACACACACACTATATATAAAGGTTTCTTTGGGCTTGCAGTTTTAGAGGTCTCAGTACATGATTGTTTACCGTTGTTGTTTCTGAGCGTGTGGTAAAGATGGAAGGCAGGAAAAGAGGGGGCAGGGGTGCCAGAGTCTCTTCTGAGGCACCTCCTCAATGGCTACAAGACCTGGTGCTAGATCCCAATCCGAACATCCCAACAGCATCACATCCTGGTGGGTCTTCTCTCTGCCAATATTTCATTTGTTTCACTTTTAAAGGTTATTTATCAATTTAGTCAGTGCACGTTGGGGGAGTACATATGCTTCATGGAGTGCACCCTTGTCCAGCAAGTGTCTTACCAGCTACACTGTCTCCCAGGCCCCAAAAGGTAGTATATTTTTAAAAATAATTACTTCCCATCACTTTTTAAACACACAAATGTTAGAGCACAGCCACCCAACCCATCCTTGAAGGAATGGTGTTTGGACTCCATCCTGAAACTACCTGATTTCCCACATGAAGAAAGTCACTTTTCCAGACAGAGATCTACGTTCACAATTTGCCCTGCAAATCACTTTGACAGATAGATTACCCTTGTCTTCCCAGCAAGAAAAACTGAGTCGTCATAGGGCACAACACAATCCCCTTTCGTGTGTGGACCTGATGTATCATTTTGAAGCCAACGATCTGGGAAACAAGGCTCCTGCTAGCAGCCCATGCTGAGACCTTGTCTGCTCCCAGCAGCTCGGCAAAGGCTCCGCAACATGCTGGCTCAACAGCCTGGTCTGGCTGACTCACCGTGACTGTAAAATGATCAGCTGTCTGTGCAGTGGTCACTGCTCTCCTTCCATTTCATACATTCTTTAGCAGTTATTCAGTAAACCCTTGAGCTAATATTGCTCTTTTCTTTTCTGTGTGTTTGTTTTCATGTTGAGCAAAACTGTACAAACTTTAAAAACTGAAGTACAGACTTGAGTTTGCTAAGCATGTGTTCTCCCACTGATAAACATCTCCAGGCTTAACATTCTATTCTCGATACAGGATGAAGTGAGAAGCAATAACACAACTTCTTTCTAGTCACAGGATGAAGTGAGAAGCAATAACACAACTTCTTTCTAGTCACTGGACTGTGTTCGTCTTTGATTCTTTGTATTTTTGTTTTCTTGTTCCTGACTGAAGCAGGGGAGGAAATGGAAGCATGTCTGCAAAGGTCTTATGGAGTCCTCGAGCAAGCAGCCCATTTAAGAATCTCTTTATGCCACCACGTGATATGAGTCATCTTTGGCTTTGGTGTTGCAGATTGAATGCAGGGCTGTGTGTGTGTAGGTATATGTTCTACCACTCAGTTTCACTCCCAGCTTACAGGTGACCTTAGAACTCACTGCCTACCTGTTTCTGCCTCCCTCAGTTCCTTCTCCCTCCCTCCCTCATTGTCCTTCTCCTTCTCTTCCTCCCTCCCTCCCTTAAACACTGAGCTATATCTAAGGAGGATTCTTGCCCACTGTTTCTGGTATCAGTTGCCTGTAATGTGTGGTTCCCCTTTCCACACCCGAAATTCTCTTCTCACCTTGTCCTTCTCGTCCTTCATTTTGGGAGACAGAGTCTTTCGTAAATCAGGCTGTGAGGTGTGCATGTCCCATGACGTGTATATCAGAAAACAACTTAATGGACTCCTTCCATCTTTATATGGATTTGGGAGATTGAACTAAAGATTGCCAGGTTTCATGATGAACACATTTGCCCACTGAGCTAAACCACAAGTCCCAGACTGCTAATATTCTTAACCAGGATGTATGTGGTACTCTCAGAACTATGTTTGCTCCAAACCTTCAAATGTTCTCAGCCCGTCTCCGTACTCGAGCAGTGCACTCCACTCATCAAGCAGGCATGTGTCCCACACCACACAGTAGACTTCCATACTCAGAGTCTCTCTAGGTAGAATCCACCTTCAGGAGACTCTCTGTCACATGTCTCACTAACCACCAAAAGGCTCACACAACTTCTGACACAAAGGTGCTATCACATCCTACACTGAGAACAGAAGTCCTATCAGAATTCCCTCTGAGCATGCTCTGTCCTCACACTGCTCAGCCTTACAAGACAGGGTCATGCAATCTCTGCTCTCTTTCATCTATTTATCTGTCAAGTTCCTCTTGGATGCCATGTATGTTGCCTGGGAAAGTAACATAACTGTCCCTTAAAAATGTAATTCCCAAGTCACCTCTCTTCTGAGAAATGTGAAGTACACTTGACAACAGAAAATGGTGACTAGAGGCTGAGCAAGAATGATAGAGTAGGGCTGGCACAGGAAAAGAAAAGATCACTTAGGAGGAATCAGACTAGGGACCATCCTACCCCAGGACCAGCACAGTCAAGGGCACTCTCTATGTATTTCAGTGTCACTCAAGGTCCCTTTGCCATGTCTCTCTGCTTTCCAGTGTTGATGGAGCAGCTGGGCTCCCTGGAGGCTGACATCTGGTAAGGATGCAGATAGCCACAGCAGGGAGCCCAACCTAAGTCCAGGCAGCTGTGTGCTTGCACCCTGGTCAAGAGCATTCTATCTAGCACCAATGGTATGCAAACTAACATATGCTTGTTCACAGAGAATCCCACTCAGAAAATTATCAGGCTCAGTGCTGGACATTAAATGTGTCTTGCTGAGAGTAGAGGTTGAGCCAAAAGGATGACCACCGACATTTGGTGACTAAAAGCCCCTGTGAAGCCCTGAACAGGGAATGTAATACACTGGTGTTGAGACATGACCCCCTGGTTGCTCCGCTGTCTGTTCTTCATGTTTCTGGGCAAAGGGAGGTGGTCTTCTGCATGAACTGCCCTTCCCTGTCAGACTAGCCCACTCTGGACAAAAGATGATGCAGGCTGGCTCAGGCCATGGAGCTTGTAGTTGTTGGTTACAGAGTGATAAACAATTGAACATATTCCATATGAACATTGTGCAAATCTCCGTTTTCAGATTTGGGAGCAATATAAGTATCATTTGAGTCAGGGAGAAACAGGATCAGAACCAGGGAGAGATGGGGTGCAAAGGCAGGGAGACGGAAGAATAATGACCTTCTAGTCTGACACCCCCAGATCCTTGCATTGGACCTTTACATACAGCGACACTGTTGGAAGGAAGCTTGTTACCATCATGGAATCACACAGAGATGCAGTGAATATTTTAGAATTTTGTTTTCTTTTAAAAATGCAGAAAGATTATTTGTTTTTGTTCTAATCTCACGTGTGGGGATAAGGGGCTGCTTTACAGCAGCTGCCTATGATTTGCCTAGTGCTCGGCCAGGGCCTTGGTTTTGCCAACTGCAGATAGTTTCTGCTGGTGTGTGATGTTGGGAAGTCATGGGAACTTTTCAGAAGATATATAAAATCATAGGTGTATGGCTGGTTGGTGGTTTGATGCTGTTGGTTGTGGTATGCTAAGTAGTTATGCTGCTCAAAGAAGAAATAATAAGAATAAATTAGATATCTTAATGGCAAAGGTCAAACTTCCCCCAAGGAATTCAATGCCTCTAAGTCAGCAGGAATAAGTCTAAAAGGATCTATGCTCCCTTTTCCCTCTATCCTTTTTCTCCTACCTAGTGTGGGAAAGTTGGAAGGGATTGGGTGTTGTAAGAGGTAGGAAAAGGAATGCAATACAATAGACAAAAAAAATCCAGCTACATATTGATGCCCTTAAACTTCAGCTATTCTAAGCCACACAGATCACCCACCTGGAAATGGGAATTTGGGCTCTCTGACATGGGTCAGATATTGCACATCATTACAACTTCTAATTAATCTAAGTTGAAAGAAGATTACAGTAAGCTCTTTCCCCTCCATTCCAGGATGGGGTGTGGACAGTTACAATGGGAAAATAACCTGTGAGGCATCCCAGTCTATGCAAGTCCAGCCCAAGGAGGCCAATCTTGTCAGGGTACTGATAAATATTACTGTGACACTTGGAGCTGTGTAACTATTGCGCCTGTCACCAAATGCCCAACAAAGAAGTTCTTACCATCACTCCCAACCCCCTAAGACCAAGACTGATGCTTGTTGCAAAAGGCTGCAAAAAATTCAAGGCCCAACTACACTGCGAGTCTTAGTCCTTGGGGATACAAACAATGAATTCTGTAAAAGATCTGTGGAGGATGTCCTGTACAATATAGATTTTGGAGGTTGCACCTTGACTGCTGACATCGCAGGACATCACTAGGCCTGTGTCCTAACTTTCTTCCACCTCTAGGTTAGAAAATATACAACATGAGCTGGAAGAAGCCACAGGCAGGATGAGAGACACCTGCAGACAGAGCTGCTGCCACAGGAGCACTAAGTGTGCCGGCCACGTGAGCCACCATTGCATCTTATCCCAGCAACATGGCATTCCTGGGGGCGATTTTTTTCACTGGCTTTGGTTTCCTATGTGTGAACAGGCCCTGACTTTGTCTGGCCCGTGACCCAGCAAGGCCTTTCCTTCTCTGACAGCACCATTGAGAGGACTGAGGAGACAACGGAAGCAGCAGAGAACAGGAAGCCCTGACACTCTCCACTCTAGGATCAAGGTCTCCTCAGAACCAGCTGTGCCCTTGTAGCTGTGACTCAACAGTGATGCAATAGGATCAAGGCCTCCTCAGAACAAGCTGTGCCCTTGTAGCTGTGACTCAACAGTGATGCAATAGGATCAAGGCCTCCTCAGAACAAGCTGTGCCCTTGTAGCTGTGACTCAACAGTGATGCAATAGGATCAAGGCCTCCTCAGAACAAGCTGTGCCCTTGTAGCTGTGACTCAACAGTGATGCAATAGGATCAAGGCCTCCTCAGAACAAGCTGTGCCCTTGTAGCTGTGACTCAGCAGTGATGCAATAGGATCAAGGCCTCCTCAGAACAAGGTGTGTCCTTGTAGCTGTGACTCAACAGTGATGCAATAGGATCAAGGCCTCCTCAGAACAAGCTGTATCCTTGTAGCTGTGATTCAACAGTGATGCAAATATCAACCTTGCTGCAGCTGGTCCATTCCCAGTGTGATCCATGTGTCTGTTGGCTCTCTGTTTCTGGAGTAAAGCAAACATCAGAAAGAACCACAAGATACAAAAAGTAAAAGAAAGATCCCCACCACATGTTACTCAGAACCATGACATCCACCAGCAAGTGGTCCCAGTGAGGGGCACATCATGGAGGGAGGACATGTTTGTGCTCATAGTTACTCCGTCAGTTTAGTGCTGAGACATTTTGTAAGCTCAGAGTCCTCAGTCCTTCACATGTGGGGGGAAATCTGTCAAGGGAGACTGTGTTGCTGCCACACTGCTGTCCAGAGAGACCACACCAAAACCATCTTATAGTCTAGACTGTCCAGTGCTGGAGCTACTCCATGTCATGCCCGTGTGATGCACATGTGCTGCTGCAGCTAGTGCTCTACAGGGATGGTAGTCCCTTGCCAGCCATGTTAGTCATTTGTTATTCCATAAGGAAACTGACCATGGGCTCTCCAGTTTCACAGTCTAGATTGAACTAAACAATCCTGAGAAAGGATTCAGAGAGGATGTCAAGTGACCTTTGATGGCTTTGGACAGCAGATGCTCCCCATGTACTATTTCAGTTTTGAATAAGCACACAGATAGGTGATGACTAAAAGATTATATAGTACTCAACATATTATAGGATTAGCATTGGGAGGACTTGACCTACAAAGCGCAAAAGCGGCATCTCTACCCTTGTCTCGAAAAGGTTATTACAATCCATGGCTACTTTCTACTATGTGTACAAGGCAGACCACAGGGTGTAGGTTGGTGCCACGAAATCTACTTCAAGAACGATGCTTACCTTAATTTTGTTTTTTGTTTGATTGTATGGGTGTCTTGGTTTCTTTTGAGGTTTTGTTATTTCTTTGTTCTTTCCTTTGTTCTTGTCTTTGATTTGAGATTTTGCTAAGGCTATTAGTTATATTTGCTGAATACACTTTTTAACCCCCCATTCTGTCCAATACGTATCTCTTTGAATAAAAAAACCATTTCCTACTATTCACTGTTACATCCTCATTGTACTCAGGTGTGGTGCCAGAGTTCACCTCTTGCAGGTTCAAAGAGCCTGAGGACAGTGACATGGCCACTGTGTGATAAAGGAGATGGCCACCAACCTGCCATTGAGAGAGGGCTCCAAACAGCTCAAGCCTCTCTGCTTCTATTTCACTCCAACGTTACAAAGCACACACCTTCCACTTTGCTGAAGCATTTAGAGCCCCCTGTGAAAATGTCTTTGACCCACAAAGTGGTCAGGACCCACTGGTTGACAATCACTGCTCTAGTGTCACACACAGTGTAGGGATAGATCTGTTCTGTGCTGAAGAATGAGTTCAATACCTGGGACCTACACAGTAGAAGGAGAAACCTGACTCCTGCCAGACGTCCTCTGAGCACACACACACACACACACACACACACACACACACACACACACACAATGTGGTTTATTTAAGGGGGTTAACGCACTTGTCAGCAAACATGAGGATCCAAGTTTGATCACCAGAACCCACGTGGTAGGAGGACTGACTTCCCATAAATTGTCCTCTGATTTCCATACACTCATATTAACACATATAGCCACATGCACACAAAATAAATGAAATAAGTGATTTTTCAAATTATCTTTTCTTGGCCAAGTAAGAAAGCACCAATGCCAATTTTCTAAGAACATATTAGTCAGAATCATGTAGCTTTTAAAGCCACAAAATGATCTATATAACTGTAACGACATTTAAATGTTGACATTCTGGCCAAGTGCAGTTGTGTAGGCCTTTAATCCCAGCACTTGGGAGGCAGAGGCAGGCGGATCTCTCTGAGTTCAAGGACAGCCTGGTCTACAAAGTGAGTCCAGGATAGCCAAGGCTACATAGAGAAACACTGTCTCAAACAAACAAACAAACAAAAAAGGTTGACATTCTCTGTTGAGAAGCCCAGACTCACTTTTGTTTTAGGATTACAAAGCTCGCCTGTGCACCTCTACCTTTCTTTCTCTTGCCTGTTACCCTTGTATGTGTATCTGCGTTTCATGAGGCCTGGAGTCCAAACCCCAGGATCCTGCAAACACCTGTAAATACAGATTCCAGGAATCACACACCCTCTTCTTAGGCAGAAATAATGAAAAACTCCCAATAATCAGGAGGAACATAAATTTACAAATTATATGACAAAAATGCAAAACTTTGTCCTTTTAGGCAGAGACAGGTGGATCATTGTGAGTTCGAGGCCAGCCTGGTCTACAGCAAAGGCTACACAGAGAAACCCTGTCTCGAAAACCAAAAAAAAAAAAAAAAGTAGCTCACAAAAGAGTTAGGACCTGGGTCATGAATGAGGGGGACTTAAAACTCACAGTTCCTTTGATACCAGTGACCCAACAAAGTACTGTCTCCTCTCCACCCACTTGATATGCTGCTTCTGAATATCAAGTTAGAAACCACTCAGCAAAGGGCCCTGGACCACAGTCCATACACTTACCAATTATATTATATTTTGTAATAAATATTTTTAAAAAACAAGTGATATTTCATACTCATTTTTATGTTCAATGCACAGAGCTTAGAATCCTATCATTTAAAGTTAAGACTGAGCTATAAAAGGAACTACAAAAAGCCTTTTTGCCAAGTACAAATGCTAAGTAAAAATATCTAGTGTTATACAAGTAGAGTACCATAGACAGAATTTTAAGTTTATAAGAAAAACTCAAGACGCATCAGCTCAGAGTATCTAGTAGTACATGGCAGGGCCTCATTGCCAAAACACAAAAGGGGGGAAAAAAAACCAAGGTATTCAAAACAAAATAAAATGGAGAGACAACAGTAGCTTTGTAGACTATTGTGGTAGGCTGCTTTAAGCTCCAACTTGAGAAACAAAATACAACGTGTAGGGAAGACTCCTTGTGAGAGATGGCAGAAAACATCTCACTAAAGATGTTAAAACATCTCTCCTTCCTAAACTACAAGAAACAGACTTCCATGAGATCTTCAAGGATTGTCCTGCCTGAAAACAAGAAGCCCGCCCTCTGTCCCCCACAGTCCTTCCGTCACCACAGTCATATTTCCAATGGAACTTCAAAGCAAAGGCTATGAAAGCCACTGTCGTGAGTGGTAGTAGGGACAATCACTTGGCATCAGCTTTAGATTGAAAAATAAAAAATCAACCTTACATACACATTAAGACTACAGAGAGGCCACCATCCTTAGCAGCGTATTTTTTATTTTATTCTAGACATATAGAGAAACTATTTAAAAAGTCAAATAACAAACAAAATTTCATTCAAAAAACAAAATATAAAAACTAATTAGATTTTATCCCATGCCAACAATAAAAAATGTTTTCGAAGCCAGGCAACGGGGGTGCGGGCCTTTAATCCCAGCACTCAGGAGACAGAGGCAGGTGGATCTCTTAAATTTGAGGCTAGTCTGGTCTACAGGCTGGCCCAAGGCAGCCAAGGATACAGGAGGAACGCTATCCCCTAAAAACAAAAACAAAAACAAAAAATGTTATTATGTGAAACAATAATTTTAAGGTTTTTTTTTTTTTGCTTTTTTTTTTAGGGCTAGGGAGAAGGCCCAGCACATGAAGTGCCTGCTTTGCAAGCAGGAGGACCCGAATTCAGACCCTGAGCCACATAACATCTGTGCAGCACTGCCCACTTCTTTCCAACTGCAGCGCTTTAGTGTGGTAAGACCCAGCCAGCCTAGTCACAATGGCAGTCTCCATGTTCAGTGGGATTGTGACTCAGAGCTAAGGCAGAGAGCAGCTGGAAGACGTCGGACACAGACCTCTGGCTGCCACACAACGTAAAGAAAACTCACACCTATGCACTTTGACATGTATTCAATTGCTCACTGTAATGCTGTAAGCTAGATAATACTGTAATCACCATGTACAGCTGAATAAAATGAGGCAACAAAAGTCGTTAACCTGTGCAGGGCCCTGCCCTCAGTAAATGGCAGCAGACAGGATCTTGACTGAAGTTGTCAAATGTTCAAATCAACTACAGCATTCATTTAGTTAACAATTTTTACTAAGAGTCTATTAGGTACCAGGCACAGCTAGGCATAAATTTAGGAATAAATCTAATAAGATCTCTACCCCAGAGCTAGGAAGAGAGAACACATGTAAAGCATATGTGTTCTTTATGCTGATATGCTATCAGCACATATCTGATAATATATGTGAAGGAGTAAAAGAACAAAACAAGAGTTTAATTTAATGCAGCACCCACACTGCTTGTCTAGGCTACAACAAGGGTCTGCGGATTGAAAAGACGACACAACAATGGGTCATTCATGCTAAGAGAATGCCATTTATTGGGAGTAACAGAGCTGCTTATATAGGGGAGGAACCAGCAACTGAACAGCACTGTGGAAAGTCCCCAAGAGGGAGCAAACCAAGGGCCAAACAATGAGACTCAAAACAAGGAAAATGAAGGCAATCAGCAGACCACAATGTTTCAACTGCGGACAAAAACAGGTAATGGTTCAGTACCAGCACAGCTGCGGCTCCCCACAGGTCCCACTTCTATATATAAAATGAGCTCCTGCTGTAGGTCGTCTGGGATGTCAATGTATGTCTTACCCGTCATGGGAGAGTCCATGTATATCATGAACTTCCTGTCTTAGGTTGATCATACATCCCCTGGATCTTACCCGTCATTGAAGACTCATTTATCCGGATTTGGGAAGTGGGATTGTCCATAACTAAGGACAAGACTGCTTCCTTTAGCCTGAATTGTTGAGCAGTGTGTGTGTGTGGAGTCGACACAGAAGCATAAGGAGAAACCCCCTATGCCACAAGCCATAGTACCAATGGCCAAAGTTCCATCCCACTCCTTCATCAGGGTGCCAAAAGTCTGCAATCCTTGCAAAAATGTGCCTCCCGTAATAGGGGGGGATCTGAGTCCTGTTAATTTTAACAATTTGGGAAGCCAATTGCCCTGTATAATTTGTAAATTTTCCTTCCAAGGTCCGGCCAAATACTGATTGAGTGTGCGAAGGTGACGGGAAGCGTGAGTGGCTGGAACAGGAGTGACAGGAGTATGGGGGTACACAGGGGAGCAAGTAGCCATGTGCGTGCCCCACAGCACGTCAAACTGCTCCTGCAACAATGCAGTTTACTGGTTCAAATTTAAAATGCCACGCTGTATCATAGAATTCAAATGATTCAACTTACCCACGGTGTTGACAACAGTTACTGATTGAGATATAGCAAGGACAATAGCTGCGGTGATACCAAAGTCTTGTTCCAAGGTAAAGGCGCAATCCCAGGGACTCAAACAATAACAGCTGTTTCTTCATTAGTCCAACAGCTGCAGAGATGGCATGTCTGTGGGGAGTAATTACTTCTCTGCGAATCCTCTGGTATCGCTGCCTTCCCCTTGCTGAGGTTGGCACTCATCTTCTGCAGCCATACTGTGCTGTGGATTCCCACTAGCATGAGTAAGGGCGGGTTTTTCACCAGTGCCCATACATTCTCCTGTCGGCTGAAAAGAGGAAGCAGCCACAGGAAGCACACAACACTCAGGAACCCAAATAGGTGATCCATGATCCTGCAGAAATATGCAAGCAAACCCTCTGGCCCAGACCAACATAGGGTCTGGGCCATTCCATTCTCCAGTGGCTAGGTCCTTCCATCGGGCCATGCCTTTGTGTTGTACAGGGGCCTTCCAATGCCTATCAGCAGTAGAATGACCTGAGGGATCGACAGTCAAAAAATTCAAGATATATAGAATATGGGCTAAATAAGAATGCGGGGAGGAAAGGTGCTCCCCTTTCTTTACTTTTAACTAGATAGACCTTAAGAGTACGATGGGCTCTTTCCACAAGGGCTTGGCCTTGTGGGTTGTAGGGAATTCCAGTTTTAAAAATAATGTCATAATTATTACAAAAGGCTTGGAATCCTGAACTGGTATATGCAGGTCCATTATCTGTTTTGTACTGTTTTGGAGCACCCATGTAGGCAAATGCTTGTAGACAATGAGCCTTAACATCCTTCAACTTTTCGCCCGAATGGGCAGAAGCACAGATAAAGTGGGAAAAGGTATCAACAGAAGAATGGACATATTGAAGCTTCCCGAAACTAGGAATATGGGTAACGTCCATTTGCCAAATGTGATTGGGCATAAGACTTTTTGGATTAACTGTTTGAAGAGAGAGTAGAAACTGCACAGGAGGGGCAATTTTTAACAATTTTAATGGCTTGGTCTCTGGGAATGGAAGTATAAAATGTTAAGGAACCAGCGTTTAAATGGAAGCAAGAATGTAAGGTACATGCCCTATGACAATTATTTTCTAAAGAATGATCTGCAGCAAGACTTATGGTCACTCGCGTATATGCATCAGTCAGGTTATTTCTAGCACTCAGGGGTCTAGGAAGATTAGTATGGGCCCTGAGGTGGCCAAGAAACAAAGGCTCAGTGCCTGACCAATTGAGCCCCTGAAGGTGTAACAAACTATCATGTACTGTGGACAGGGGCGGGCGGTGGAGGGGGGGGAGGGGGGAGGGGTTATAGAAGCTGCAGTTTCCAAAGGAGAAACTATTTGGGTAACATATTGACTATCTGAATAAATATTTAAAGGCAGAGAAGGAAAAAGTGGAAGGGCAGTAACTACAGCAATTAATTCTGAAACTTGGGCAAAGCGAGAGGGAACTTGTACCTGCTTAACTATGGACCTGGACACAACCACACCAAGACTTTAGAGGGGTCATCAGTAAAAAACCCCATCTGAGTCCCAGGAATGGGGGAATGGCACACAACCCGAGGAAAAATAATTGGATGAAATCAAAATTGCAGGTCGTAGAGGATAAAAATCGGCCCAATCATCATTAGAATTTTGCAGCCATGTCAATTGCGAAGCAGTCAGGGGTGAGATAATCAAATTGGGTGCCTTAAGCAAGAGTGAAATAATAGCCTGAGGGTAAGAGAGTACCACTTTAGCCAGTGAGGCTTGAGTGTGAACCCATAAAATAGTCGCAGTTTGCCAAAAAACCCCTGTGGGACTGTGGGAAGTACAGAAAACAAGAAGCGACAAAGTTTTATTATGATGCACAGGTGCATGTGCAGTGGACAAGGCCTTTTGGAGCAACTGTAAGTATTCTCGCCCCTGCGGGTAAGGTGCCTAGGAGAGGTTGGACTAGAATCCCCTGTCAGAATGTCAAAAAGGGGTTTTAACTGCCCTGTTGTTAATCCTAAACTGGAGCATATCCAGTTAATATTCCCCAACAGTTCCTGAAAGTCATTGAATGTCCACAGACTGTCAAGGCAAAGAGTACCTTTTTGTGGTTTAATACCATTATGAAGTAAATGGTGGCCTAAATACTGATAAGGAAATTGTTTCTGAACTTTCTCAGGTGCTATATGAAGTCCAGCTGCTCCTAGGACATCCTGAAGATCTCCAAAAGCCTGTAATAATTCATTCTCTTGGGGGGCTGCTAAAAGTATGTCATCCATATAATGGACGATATATAAGTCAGCGTACTTTCTACAGATAGGATCAATAGCAGCTGCCACGTATGTCTGGAAAATCATGGGGCTCTTAGCCATACCCAGGCCAGCACGATCCACTCATACTTCTGATAGGGCTGCCTTAAATTTGTGGATGACACGCTAAATGCAAAGCAGGGGCAATCGTTAGGATGCAAAGGAATGGGAAAAAACAATCTTTTAACTCAATAACCAACGTATGCCAATCCTTTTTTTTTTTTTTTTGGTTTTAAAGTGATGACTTTATTAATAAATATACATCTATATGATGATGTATATATGCCAATTCTTAGGAATAGCCATAGGGATGGGCAATCTGGGTTGAGTGGCTCACATAACTACCATGGTTTTATTAACCACCAGTAGGTCCTGTAAAAGTCTCCACTTACCAGATTTCTTTTTTATTACAAAAATAGGAGTGTTCCACGGGGAAGTAGATGGCTGTATATGACCTGCAACCAGTGGCTCACTGACAAGTATCTTGGCAGCCTCCAATTTTTCTTTAGAAAGGGGCCATTGCTCAGTCCACACAGGATCATCACTCTTCCAGGAAATAGCAGTTGGTGCTATAGGAGGCTGCCTTACAATGGTCCCTATGGAAAATTTCCCAAACCCCATCTATCCGATGACTGCCGAGCTGAGCCAAGGTCATCGGATATTGGTAAATTGCGTCCCTGCAGGTGCTTTCCCAAACCCTGCCCTGGACAGGATTCCTGGTTTGCAAGCATTCTTTGCACAGGCTGCGTAGTCAACACAGGCCCCATACCCACCAGAATATCCCTTCCCCATAGACTAACAGGAATACTAGGCAGCACATATGGTTGAAAAGTCCTGGAGTGGCCTTCGTCATCCCTCCATGTTAAAATCTTAGAACTCCTCATAGGGGCTCTTGCTGTGCCCACACCTTGAAGTTGAGTGCTGGTAGCTTGCAAAGGCCAAGCTTTTGGCCAGTGAGTCTGGGAAATAATGGAGGAATCCGCTCCAGTACTGAGCAAACCTGACTTCCTACTATTTATAGCAAAGGTTAACATGGGTCGATCACCTAAGGTGGAAACCCAGCAAGCAAGAGGTCCAGTGGATCCAAATCCTTCATGTGACCTGGATGATTTTAAAAAGGGATTGTTGGTCTTAACTTTAGGGACAAGCACAAGCCAAGCAATACGGGCACCCTGGGAAATGACAGTAACCCCTTTAGTTGCTTCAAGCTAATTTGAATCTCCCCCATGCTATCTTCATCAATTATCCCAGGAATCACCCGTACCCCTTTCATGACAGCACTGCTTCTTCCAAGTAACAGTCCGAAGGTTCCTGAAGGTAGGGGCCCCAGGACTCCCATACCTATAGCCTGGGGTCCCATTTGTGGAGTTAGTATGACTTGGGAGGAGGCACAGAGGTCCAATCCTGTGCTCCCTGGGGTGCCTCAGACAAGGTCTCAGATGGAAAGGGATTTCTTTGCGGGCCAAATTGGATAGAAGGCGTGACTGCTACAAGAGTATACCACAGAGAACACTCTGAGTGTCTCCTGCTCCATTTCCAGCACGCCAGGCCCTGTTCAGTACACTGCTACAGGAATACACCACAGAGTACACTCACTAAGTATCTCCTGCTCCATCTCCTGCACACCAGGCCCTGTTCAGTACACAGCTACAGGAGTTCACCACAGAGTACACTCACTAAGTATCTCCTGCTCCATCTCCTGCACATCAGGCCCTGTTCAGTACACAGCTACAGGAGTTCACCACAGAGTACACTCACTAAGTATCTCCTGCTCCATCTCCTGCACGCCAGGCCCTGTTCAGTACACTGCTACAGGAGTTCACCACAGAGTACACTCACTAAGTATCTCCTGCTCCATCTCCTGCACGCCAGGCCCTGTTCAGTACACTGCTACAGGAGTTCACCACAGAGTACACTCACTAAGTATCTCCTGCTCCATTTCCAGCACGCCAGGCCCTGTTCAGTACACTGCTACAGGAGTTCACCACAGAGTACACTCACTAAGTATCTCCTGCTCCATCTCCTGCACGCCAGGCCCTGTTCAGTACACAGCTACAGGAGTTCACCACAGAGTACACTCACTAAGTATCTCCTGCTCCATCTCCTGCATGCCAGGCCCTGTTCAGTACACAGCTACAGGAGTTCACCACAGATTACACTCACTAAGTATCTCCTGCTCCATCTCCTGCACGCCAGGCCCTGTTCAGTACACTGCTACAGGAGTACATCACAGAGAACGCTCACTGAGTACCCGCTCTAGACTCAGTCTCATCAAACGCCTTGCACTTAAGAACCAGTTCATCAGTTGGCTACCCAAGCTGGAAAATGGTGTCTTTAATCTATGGATGAAAAGCGTGTCCTAGGTCACACGACTAGCAGAGACACAATTCAAACCCACATCTAAACACCTTGGTCGTTCCACTTCAGAAGCCATTAAAGACCATGCTTGACAATTAAATAGAAGTACATGCAGTCACTGGAACTTATTAACGGTGACTGGCTGTTGAGAACAGTTTTGGGGGTTGTTTTTCCTATTCAGAATTTTAATTTTCAGTTGGGGTTAAGGTTACGGAGTTACATATTTAACACACATTAACTCTGAAATTTTGTATGTTTCTTCCTGAGAAACACAGAAATTCATCTTAAAAGTGATTCCCGTATTTTTAAACACGAATAGGCATTATTGACCATAAAAAGGAGTAAAGTTTCCTGACAAGATACACGACCTACAAAACACAAACAAGAAAACAGTAATTAAAGAAAAATGAAAAATAACTAGCTAAGCAGTGCCTGAGTGGCCCTGGATTGAGAGCTTCAGGTGAGCTTCCACGTGTCCAGCACAGGCAGCACCACGAGGGCAGGAAGGGATTCTAGCAGCATTTGCCTGGGCACAGCCCTGCCAACATGGGACCTTAGGAAGGCCCATGGAAGGTAACATTAAGCAGAGCTAATGTGCACTTACTCATCTAAAGGAGGAACTGACATTCTTGAGGATTGGAGGAGCCAGAGACAAGGCAGACAATATAAAAGTTCTTACATAGTCCTTAATAGTTAGAAAATCTGTTTATGATGTCTCTATTTTTATTACATACCATTTCTACTTTATACCTGGCCCAGGAAAAAGAGAGTAAAAAAAAATCCTCATTAGACATGTATTACCTGTAGTGTTTTATTGAGAACCGCTACTATATGAAGGCCCGGGCTTTCCAAACCAGGGAAAGGAAGGAAGAACCTCCAAACACAAGACAATTGCTCCTCTCCATCTCCCTCCTTACACTTGGGGACAGGTGTACTGTATATGCAGGGGACAGATAAGTAACAAGGAAAAAGGAGTGAGGAACACACTGCCTCCGGGATGCCTGAGAATATGGGAAAGGGAGAAGCCTGCACCAGGGACCAGCGGCGAGGAGGCCTGAGAGCGCACCGGGCGCCCCAGCCAGGTGCTGCAGACGCAGGTGGAGCTGACAAGCGCGCGAGAGAACGGATGGCCGCGAGACCAGAGGGAGCTAGGACTCACCTTCCGCGCCGCCCCAAGCCACCACGCGAGGGCCCAGCCACAGCCCATGCTTCCTCACTCCCTGCACGGGTTCAGCGCCTTCCCGCCCCCCCCCACCCCTCCCCTCGCCCCCCCCACCCCTCCCCCCGCCCCTCCAGCGACCCGAGAGTCCTCTCCCGTCCCTGCTGCGCCCGCCTTCCATCTCCTCTGGCTCCCCCTCTGGTTCTCCAACTCGCCGGGCTCCCCATCCCGTCCTACCCCTGCTGGGCCCCCGGCTACGCCCCCCCCCCGCCGCCGCCCCCGCCATCTCTGCTTCGCCAGGCTTGCCAGGAACCATGGGCTTGCACAGCCAGGCTCTCCCCTCCCACCCGCACCTATGGTGGGCATTGCCTCGGCTGGACAGGGACTCGTCGCTGGCTGTACTTGGGAAGAGCAGCGGCTCATCGTGCTTCAGCAACACGCTGGTGCCTGGATAATGGGTTTATGACCTCCCAGGGTCGGCCAAGGTGTGAAAAATGCCTGGGCGCAGCACCTGCAACTGATGTGCAGCAGCACGTGCTGCAAGGACGCACCTACTAGCACGTGCTCCTTTTGCACCCACTTAACAAGCCCTGACATTGGTACAAGAAAAAAATGACAAATCATAGAGAGCTTTGGGTGACTGTTCAGACGGCAAACTATCTCTGTCATTTTTTCATTTTGGAGGCTGCTAACCTGCACTTACTGTCTACTCAGGTAATTAATTTTCTTCCTTCTTAAGTCTCCAATAGGTTTGAAGACCAGTTGGCTTAGTGTTACAATTAAGCTTAGTTATGGTTAAGATGTTTTTAGTTCTAGATGGATGTTTTAAGTTGGCAAAGATGAGATATGATAGATATGGATTTACACTCACCAAGATAGCAAAGATGTTTTCTTTAAGGTTGCCAAATTAAATAGCCAAAACACTATGAATGAACATTTATATAATTCCTATTTCATGGTTCTTCTTGCTGTAGGTAATTTATTTCATATATGTATAATAATATAAATGTATATGTAAAAAATAAAAATAAAAAATAATAATTAAAAAATTATAAACCAACAACTAGAGTAAATTGATTGTAAACAACCTTGGAATTTTGTTATTATATCCACTCCTCATACTCCCGCTGCACGCCTGTGGCAAAATGGGTCACTTGAATGGATTCCTTCAAAAATTGTTGCCTCATATCCCTTCATAGTCGTCTCTCTGAGCCTTACAGGTATTCCATAAAGCCCACAAGGACAAACTATTGTGGAAAGAGCTCATCAAACTTTAGAGGAATGCATTACTAAATTACAAGAAGAATTTAAATATAGTTTTCCACATCAGATTCTCCAACATGCTCTTTTTGTGATCAGTCATTGTCAATGGAAAGGCCCCAGTGTAAGTCTTCTCACAGGATGCAGATTATCTTGATCTGACCTCATGGTTTTCAGCCACCTGGGCAGCAGAGCCAACACCTAAGTTCTGTGTGTGTGTGTGTGTGGGGGGGTTAACCCTTTCCGTTCCAGCCCAGGACCTACAGTCTCAGAGCTTGTGCCTCCATTTCTGGGTGAGCTATTGCCTGTAAGTCTGAACCAATCTTGGTCTGATGGCCCAGGAACCCATGCTTTAGATATTATTACTAATTCTCTTACTCGCCTAAGAGATTTGTTGCTGTTCTCATGTTAGAAATGACTGCTAGGATCTGTCACAGTCTCTGCTACTCCATTGGCTCAACAAGTGCATAAGACAGAACATATTGAACCGCTTTCTAAGAACGTTTCCTTATCACCTATTACACAGAATATTGATAAAAATTTAGAGGGCAGAGTAAATGCATTAGAAGAAGCAGTTTTGTTTATAGGCAATCAGATTCAAAATATTAAGGTTAGATTGACTGTTTCTTGTCACTCACAGTTTAAATGCATATGCGTTACCCCAGTTCCATATAATTCATCTAAAATAACATGGGGACCAGTTAGGACCCATTTGCATGGCCCAGGGATAATTGTGATTTGGCAATAACTATACAACACTTGCTTCAACAAATTGCAGCTGTAAGCTCAGATCAATCAGGACCTATCTCAGCTGCAGAAGTTGCAAATACATTTTGACAGACTCTGACATCCATTGTCTCGGGAAGGGACTTTGGTCGTCTTTTATTACTAATTCAGGAATAATTCTGGGAATTGTTCCAGTTTTCACTCCTGTTCTTCCAGTCATCTTCTGAAGACTAAAAGAATGTTCTACATACCACACAACAAAAATCTACAAACTTTTAAGTTATTAAACCACAAAGGGGGAAATGACGCAGCCATATCCACTGGAAACAGAGTCATGAAGCCAGCACAGCTGTTTGACACAGTTCCAGTAAAGCTCAGCAGACTGCTACAATCACTGTCTTTCTATCTGTAACTTTTGGGTTTTGGTCTCTTGGTGTTGCATTATTGGGGACTTTCTGCATTATGATTCAACTTATGTCTTCTTCTGAGACAAATTGTGTCTGAGTCTTTTTAGAGAAACCTAAAGTTAACTTTATTTGGCCACAATTTGGAAGTCTTCCTTATGCCCTGGAGATCACAGACAAGCTCAGAGCGAGGCATAGCTATATGAGGCCATTACTCCAGGAAGCTTCTTAGAGTATCTACCCCTGAGCTAACTTATACATTGTAATTGCTGTAGGGTAAACAGAGACAGTTGACAAACTCTGACTGGCCAGGGGAATAGGTTCCAGATTCAAAGGTCTCTTTTTATTACAGGTTTAGAGCTCTCTGAAAATGTAGTATAAAGATAGGGGGTTATACAGGGTACATCCCTGGAGGAATAAAATTCAGTAAGTAAGATACATTTAATAAAATAAACTTTTCCTACTGTATAGCATGGATGATGAAACACAGTAAAAGGAGTTAGGTATGAGTATTTGTTATTCATAAAAAGACCAGTTCAGATATTTTCTATCTGGAGTGCTCTCAAACTACAAACGTTGCTAGCCTAAAAACAGGCTGTCATATACAAAGTGTATTTGCTTTGGAGGAGACAGTCTTTAGATTCTTTAAATTGGAGTTATAGGGCTAATAATACAAATTAAATCTACTCTGTTTATATTTTCTAATTGTAACTGAATTTGTAACCCTGGACGTGTAATGAAAATTCAAGCACATACTCTGTACCACTTGGATAATCATTGCGCTGCCTTTGTTCTGTGAAACTTGTATAGATAAAGGAGCACCTGGTTGCTAGTGAGTCAGAGCCATGGAAGCAGCCTGATTGGGAGCCAGCAGAGCTGCTGCATTCACCCCATCACCTGACTCCCTCCCTCCCCTTACCCACTTCTTACCTCCTGTAAGCAAAGAGCTCCTTGCAGGGAAGACACCCCTCCCAGAGAGGGCTCACACCCAGGAAGCCCCCCCCCCCAAGTTCTGCATCTTGATCAGCAGGCAGCAAGAAGAGACTGTGTTCACACGGAGTGTAGTTTGAGCATATAGAAAACCCCAAAGCCTACCTCCACAGTGACACACTTCCTCCATCAAGGCCACACATTCTCCAATAAAGCCACGCCTCCTAATAGCTGCCACTCCCTATGGGCCAAGCATTCAAACCCGTGAGTGTGGGGGCTCCATTCCTATTCAAACCACCACAGTGGGCATGTGGGAATTTGAGCCAATGTCTTTATAAAAGTGTTATGTACATTTGTCAGTGTTCTACTTCATGTATCTTAACTCTCAGTTGGATGGGTACCTGACTCACTTAGGAATCTCTTTCCAGGGAATTTGAAACCAAAAACAGACACAGACATCTCTCTGTGGCATGTAACGTTGGAACCTCTGCATGAAGGGGTCGGGGGGGAGGGGGGAGCCCAGTGTGGCCAACCTAAGAAACCTACTTTTGGAATTTTTTTAAACAAAGCAGCTAAATAGGAGCAAATCTCTGTTGACTTCCTCCCAGGAGTTTCCTGGGCCCTGGCCAATTATCTTAGGCCAGATCTGTGCCTGTGCTGAGCTCTGCGAACCAGGCCTGCGTCCTTGGAGTATGTCTCCACCGACACACCACCTACCTGAACTGACTGGCTTGAGTTGGTTTCAACTACTTACAGTAAAAACAGATGAAGATCAAAGTTGTGGGGGCTGGGCGGGCGGCAGCGGCGTTAGCGGAAGGCGGAAGGCGGAGACAGTTCAGAGCGAATGGCGGAGACCATAAAGTCCTGAGGTTATTGACGAGGCTTAGAAAGCTGCCATCAATTAACATGAGAGGCATAAGGATCAAATGTGTGGATTAAATATAAGTTCATCCCTCACACTGGATGTCCTAATGATGCTGAATACCTGTTTCTAGACATGCGGGGTCTTCCTTAGAGTCTTTCTGTAGCTTAATGCTCCACAGAAGAAAATCCCAAGGGGCAAATATTCCTGAAGTTATATACCATACGAAGGAAGAACTGGAAATAAAACTAGGGACTTACTGCCCATGCTGTTAATAACAACTCCAGGGGCCGTTACAGTCTGGTTTTGGTTTTTATTGAAAATTTTTCTTTTATAGGTATTGCAAGATCAAATACTAAAAGAGAGGGGAGGGATGCACATCATATGAAAATGGCATACAGATGGCCAACAAATACAAATAACACTTTAAATGGAAGTACAGTTCTGTTGTAAGAAGAGCATCAGACATGAAGTCTGCAACCAGGCTTCCAATTCTCACTCTGCTGTTAATACGCTGCTAGTTTTTTGGACAAACACTTTGATTGGCTTCTCTGTATCTCAGGTCCTGTTCTGTAAAGTGAAAGCACTGTTAGAAATAATGTCTCCCCTGGTTGCAAAATTCTATGAGAGCTTTTAAAAGTGAATTAAATGAATCAAAATGATAGTTATATTATGAAGTAATGAAATTGCCCAAAAATTATATTGAATGCATTTTTAGAAAGCCAAAATGGACACAGAAGAATATATTTAATTAAATACAGATAGAGCAATAGAGGGAGTTTTGTTTCTGGCCTTTAAAAAACCTTCTCGGTAAGAGAAATATAGGAGATATGGAAATAGAAGGACCCAGAGGCTCCTAGAAACCTACAAGAAGAACATCGTGATGGGTGGATCGGGGCCCAGGGAAGTCTGCTCAAACTATTGCACTAACCAAGGACAATACAAATAGTAAACATCGAACCCCTACTCTGATCTACCCAATGGACAGGACATTCTCCACAGTTATGTAGAGAGCAGGGACTGACTCTGACATGAACTCTGGTGCTCTGTATTTGACCACCTCCCCTTAGAGGGGAGGCCTGATGGCAATCAAAGAAAGAATAAGCAGGCTACCAAGATAAGACTTGATATCCTATGACCATATAGTAGGGGAGGAGGTCCCCCTTGGTCTTAGACCCAGGGAAGAGGAATAGGGTGAAAGCAGGAGGGAGGGAGGAATAGGAGGATACAAGTGATGGGATAACAATTTAATTGTAATCTGAATAAATTAATAAAATTAAAATAAAAAAACAAGGAACCTAGCAAGAATATGGATAACAGAATTATAAAAGACAAGCAGAATTAATCATTATGACTTTAATTAGGGGAAGATTTTTTTTTAAAGTCAAGAGGCTCAATATTGCAGGCAGCATCCATAATCATAAGCTTTTCAACCATATGCACAAAACAGCACATACATCACATAGGAGGAAAAAGGGTTCAGAGAGCAAAGGACGTAAAGCTAGGAAGGTTTGGAAGAGCCTTGTGTGGGAAGCACTGGATGTTCAGGAGGCAGAATTACAGGAGTGCACTGGTAGAAATGATTGCCAACTGGCAGCTAAGCAAGGCACCAAGCCCAGATGTTCTTGTCTCAAGAGCATTCAACACATAAGCAGCAATGAAGGGAAAACTTGCAGAAGAAATTACAATACAAGAAGGTACAGGAAAAGGAGAAAAATACAATATAAAGAAACATTTCAAAATAGATGAAGCACATTTATCGTGATGAGGAAAAATCAAAACAAACAGTAACAAAGGAACCAACAGATGATAAAACAATGCAGACAGACTGTAGAAAAATGGGCAGAAAGTAAGTTGTGGGAATGTTCACGGAACAGTCTAGAAGCTTCGTTTGTCCTCGTTTTTATATATTAGCTAGTCGCATTATTCCAAACTCCATGTGCTTCCAGATGTCACTGCTATAGTTATGGAAGGGGTCATTTTGCACATGATGATTTGGGACAAGGAGAGGGGAAAGCAAGGATTACTTGTGCTTTACTACATGGGAAACTATTTTCAAAGACTGAGTCAGAAGCTAGAAAGATCTGACATCAGAGCCAATCCAGGAAGAAGGAGGAAAGTGGCTTCATCGGTAATTCTAGGGTGGAGAAACTCATCTCAGAAAGTCTCCTGACACCAAGAAGAGGACTTAGGAAAGAAAACTGAAAAGAAAGAAGAGGAAAGAAAGAGAATTCTGATATAAGTCACTATGGCATCAGATTGCCCGTCCTTAGAAAAACCCAAATACGCAGTATCCACAAGTATATGACAGAGAAGAGGAAAGAGCCAGTGTCCTACAGATGGACAGATGGACAGATGTCACAAGTAGAATCACACAGGTCCATCAAAGCAGGCTAAGGTGTCTGTGAAAACAACAAACTGTCATGGTCAGGTGTCCCTGCCCCAGGCCTTATTCTTGATCAAACAGACTGGGCTGATGTTACTGCCTATGAAATTAGTAGCTGTGATTAATGATTTGAGGTAAACAGTGCCAGAAAGGGTTTCCTAAAGAAAAATTTCCTTTGGAAGTATTTAAAGGAGCAAGTTTTGTCTGCTCAGTTGTTTTGTCATTCTTCCCAGCACCAATTAAGGGATTGCAGATTCACAGATGCACTGGTATGGGAGCAGCAGCTGCCGGCTGGGCAAAACACCAAAGAGAGTTTTGTTTTGCTTTAGGGCCAGGAGAGCAGGGGTATCTGAAATAAAAGGATGAAGAGAGACCTGCATAGAGATGTTTCTGTATCAATGGAGAACCATTGACAACATGGTGTACAAAAGGGAAATCTGAAAATGGTTGAAGAATTTGAAAATGTACCTTGCTTCATCACCAGTTGACCCTCTTTGTTCCACCATCTTGGGACGTCGCTGTCCACCTCTGAAGTTGGAAATTTGTGGCAGACTCCTGAAAAGCCCCAGTTTCAGGCCTTAGATGGAATAGAAGCTTGGTCGTCAGGAGGAGGTGGCCTCTACCTTTTGAGAAGGGGAGCGGGAACTTGAGGACCATTCGCTCCGAGTTTGACTGCTGTGATGTTTATTAACTACATCTGCTCAGATGCCTTCTGAGGTGCAAGGATGAGTTCTCTCTGCTGCTTTCCCCAGAAGTCTAGCTCTCTGTGATATGCAGAGGCCATTTAGAAAGAGCAGCTTACGTCTATGGATATAACATCTAAGCTTTTGTAACAGGCCCCAAGACAGTAGTGTGACACCATGTTATAGGCACCATGTTGACTTAGAAGCCAGCACATAGCCTCCAACACCAGAAAAAATGGGAACATAGACCTAAGCTTTCAAGACTTAGTCCACAGTTCCAGGATCAAGGAAAGCCCTAAATATAATAATCTTGTCTTTGGCTTTTCAATAGCTATCTGTTTTTGCTGACCAAAGAGTCAATCAAGATGTGATTTTTATTCACAAAAGAAAAAGAACTGTGAAGCTTGGGGCTGTATGATCTGGGCAAATTCTCCATGCCATGGCCAGCTGGCAATACAGGCTTTCTCTCTGGCTTTAAGAGTGTCTGTGTGTTCTCTAGGGAAATTACCATGCAACACATTCATATGTGAGTTCCTCACAGTGATTAATTATACTTGCTTGAAAGAAGGTAGTTATTGACTTCTTAGGGTTATCATAACACAATGTCACAGACTGGGTGACTTAAAACAACAGAAGGGGGATGGAGAGATGGCTCAGCAGTTGGGAGCATTGACTGTTCTTCCAGAGGACCCAGGTTCAATTCCCAGCACCCACATGACAGCTCACAACTGTCTGTAACTCCAAAATCTGACACCCGTAGACATACAATGCACATAAAATAAAAATAAACTAAAACAAACAAACAAACAGAAGGTAATTTCTTACCCTGGAGGCTGAAGCCACACTGTGCACAGAGCCATGTGGTGTCTGAAGGCTCTACAGAAAGATCTGCCCTGGCCTCTGCCTAACTCCCAGTGGTTCCTGGGAGCCACTGGTGCTGCTGGGCCTTTTTGTGTCCCACAGCCTTCTTCCTTCCTATGTGTGCCTTGGTGTGCAAATGCATCAGGATGCCTGTGGAGGAGTTTTGGTGCCAAGTACAACCCGGTGTGGCCGGGCTGTGATACTAACTTGATTGTGGAGAACTCCCATCTCTACTGAGGTCACACTGACAGGTTTGGATTTGAATATATCATCTTAGGGGAAACAATTCAACTTGGAATAGGTAGGATATAAGATTAGCAGCAAATTTCCAAACACGGAGCAATCTGTTACTAATTAATAAAGGGGTGCTCTGAGGGCACTTGGGGTGTTCACAACCATTAGAGGTGCTGGTAATGCTTCAGGGTGTAGAAGATAAGGTTTGTGACAGCTTTGATGACTGCATCTTAGTGTTCTGTGCATCTCCTGTTCTCCCCTGAGAATGCTAATTGAGGCATTTCTGAGTAAAAGACAAAGTTTTATTTAAGTTCTTGTTAAAATTAGTAGTACAATGATTGTCCCTTTCAGTTCAGGATTTCCAAAGGTGAAAAGACAAAAGACTCTTTGGAGCTAGCTCAGTGGTCAGAGCACTCGCTGCTCAAGCCTGGGCCCCTGCGTCCAGATCCCTGGAAGCCACATAGAGCCAGGCACAGCTGTGCACACACCTATAACCCCAGCGCCAGGCACAGCTGTACACATGCCTAAAACCCTAGCACCAGGCACAGCAGCTGTGCACATGCCTATAACCCCAGAGCCAGGCACAGCTGTGCACATGCCTATAACCCAAGAGCCAGGTACAGCTGTACACACGCCTATAACCCCAGAGCCAGGCACAGCAGCTGTGCACATGTCTATAACCCAAGAGCCAGGCACAGCTGTGCACATGCCTATAACCCAAGAGCCAGGCACAGCTGTGCACACGCCTATAACCCCCAGACCCAGGCACAGCTGTGCACACACCTATAACCCCAGCGCCGGGGGAGAAGAGGACAGGATGATCCCCAGACATGCTGGCTGAGTCCCAGCCTAGCTTCAGGCTCAGCAAGAGGCTGTGTCTTAAGGGACAAAGGCTGAGAGTGATACATGGTGAACTGATGTCCTGCTCTGGCCTCCCTCATACAGAGAATAAGCCACCCACACACACATGTGCACATGCACCACACCCACAAAAGGATTTATCTGTTTTCATGTTTTTGCCATGGTTAGACTGAGAGTTCTCTGGCAAAGAGGGGCTTCAATCTGCTTTGATAATAAATGGACAGTAACCAGAGTGCATTTCTAACCCAGTGAAGGAACACTCATGTCAGATCCACCTGCAGTGTTCAGAGGGTCCTTGATATTTGATGCTCATGCATGTCTGGCCTAAATGATTTTGCCAGGATTGTGTCACAGGCAGGTGTGGACCATGTTGGAAGCACCCTTAGCAAATCCTCTAAAATTCGCCTGCTTATGGTGATTTAACAGTATTATCAATGGATTCCTGCTATTATGTGTAATGCCAAGAGAAGCATTTTTGCTAAGTTCCATATTTAATTTTTTGGCATTACCAGTCAATTACCTCCAAAAGAACCAAATATTTATCTACAATGAATGCCTTAATTTTTTCTATTTGGCTTTTGTTTTATTTCAAATCAGGAGTTTGTCTCTTACAGTTAACAATGCCTTCTTTGATTTCTTTTTTCTGTGTTATTATGTGGCCCTTTTTGACACAGAGGTCAACTGAAGTGTTTCCTGAGGTTCAGGGTTTTTGCATTTGAATGTTCTTTTAAAACGTTTAAAAAGTGTGTGTGTGTGTGTGTGTGTGTGTGTGTGTGTGTGTGTGTGTGTGTGTAGATAGAGAAAGAGAGACAGAGAGGGAGGAGAGAAAGTGAAGAGAGGTGGGGCCATGCGCAGGTGCCATGATGGGTGTGCAAAGGTCAGAGGATGAAGGAACCAGCCGGCTTAAGGACCCCATTAAGGCCAAAGTCTGGGAAAATGTAAAAGCCTACTCAGTCTTCCCTTTAAGATCCCCATTAAGGCCAAAGCATGTAAATTTCTAGAGGGTCCAGCTTGAACAAAGGACAGACAGATATCAGATCACTGTGTGTGTGTGTGTGTGTGTGTGTGTGTGTGTGTGTGTGTGTCAAGAAAAACCTTGAAGAGTCCAACTTGACTCAAGGTCTCAGTCTGTGTTCAGGGTCCAGCTGGACTCAAGGACAACCAGTTGTGTTTAAATTTTCTACTACCCCTCCCCCCAACTAAAAAAGTTCATAAACGCCTCTTGTGACTGTTTCAACCAATCTCTTCCATAGGTTAACTTGCCCCTCCACCCATTATCCAACCACCAAACGCCAAGACTTGTAACCCTCTGCTTCCAGCTTTTCTGCCCAAATGCCAACCAATCACATACTGTGAAACTCATTTCTTTGTCTAAAACCTATAAAAGGCACACACCTCTTTTTCTTGGGGTCTGCAGCTTGAAAGAGCTGGACAGACCTCATCGCGATGGCTCAATAAATTCCTATTCCTATGCATTTTCATCGACAACAGACTCCGTCTCTTAGTGGGGACTCCGGGAATAGACTAGAGATCTCTCTAGAGGTCTCAGTCTTAAAAGGACACGTTTAGGAATTCGTTCTCTCCTTCTACCACTTGGGTCCTGGAGACTGAACTGAATTGGTGGGTTGGTGGCATGTTGCCTTTACCTGCCGAGCCATCTCACTGGCTTAATCTTCCACTTTTATGTTGTTCTCCCAGTTAAAAAAAAAAAAGATGTATTTTTACGATATTTTGGTGATGTGTGCATGCGTGTATTTGTGTGTAGGGTCTGTTCACATGCTAGTACAGGTGCCCAAGAAGGTCAAAAGGAGTAGCTGGATCCCTGCAGCTGGGTTATAGGCAGTTGGGAGCCACCAAGCAGGGGTGCTGGGAAGTGAGAGCTCCAGTGCTATGCAAGATCAGTAAACGCTCTGAACTGCTGAGCATTCTCTCCAGCCCCTGACAGAAGATTTTCCTTTAAAACACCACCTACATGTAATTAAATATAAAACAAATATTTTTTAAACAAACTTAAAATGAAAATGAAAACTATTTGAGGTGCTGCATACATCACTCGGTCTTGATCATTTCACACCGTATACATATATGCAACTAGCATTCTGTATGCCATAAATATCTATAATTGTGCCAATTAAAAACAGACTAGAAGGAAAGCAAATGGGCCGCAGATGAGTCTCATGTAATTGATGAATACTCCCTGAATTTAGATTGTTTATGAACAACAGGGATTGCATGGGTTTTGTTAATGAGGTGCTCCTGTTTGAGTGCCATGGCAGAGCTGTATTTAGGTCCCAGTTTATTTTCCTAGGGTAGAGGTCCAGGAACTAAGGACATAATTCATGGAAAGAGGGTCTGATGTGAGAAAGTTTAATACCTGTGACATACAGCCGCCCCCAGGAATGCTCAAGGTCATTTTGTCAGACTTGGGAAATTCTGCATGTTTGTCCTTTTTACATAATGAAATGTGCCTTCCTATGGTAC
Source organism: Acomys minous (assembly GCF_964271855.1). Lineage (NCBI taxonomy): Eukaryota > Metazoa > Chordata > Mammalia > Rodentia > Muridae > Acomys > Acomys minous. Next base: position 295,915 of record NW_028182145.1, read on the forward strand.
AGCATGCCAGAAGCAAGGAGGCTTTGCTGTTGTTGCAGCATATTTTAATTCCTCTTTGAAGGTTTTCTGTTTCTCCTGGGCTTAGGTCTTAATAAATATGCAAAATCAGTCTTAAACCTTTACTCATTTTTTAAGTTGCAAAACGTCATCTACCCTTACTAGAATAGACTCATGAGGAATCTCAACTCCTTGGGCTCCCAACTAAGAACCTGAGAGAAATACAGCGTGAGAAGAACTCAAGTAAACGTCTGCACAAAAGGCAGGTGCATTGTTGGGTTTCCTATGAGAAGGGAAGCTATTATTGAGCACCTGGATCTAATGGTGCCAATGGTCATAACCCCAGTGGACAGAACGGCTTCAGGCCATGCCGAAGACAGAATGGAATCTGGATTAAGTATCACTGGAAAAGGGAATCAAACTTTACTTGTTGTCTGTGGTTTTGCATGAATCAGTATCTATGCCCATGAGGCTTTTTCTTCCTGGACAACACCAGAGTACCACATGGGCAGGTGCAAAGAGTAATGAGTCTCTGGTTTATAAAGTCCTCAGCGGGCTGCATCCCTTTCTGAACTCTGTGTTCTCAAGGGTATTGAACAGGAACAGGTGAAGATCTGGAAAAGTCAACTCACACCTTGAGTGGTTTGATCCTTATAATTGTTTCTCAGTAGAACTCCTCTTCAGGGGTCATCAAAGGCCTGATGTAACCTCTCAGGTTGAGATTGGGTAAACTTTTCCTCACTAGCAAAGTACCATCTAAATTATGCTAGTGAGAGCGTGAGGGTGTGGCTCAGAGGGAAAGCACTTGCCTGGCACACATGAACTCCCCGGCCCCAGCTTCAGCCTGATAAATAAATTGCATTCCTGGAGAGAATGGAAGGATGCAGCCTGGTGTCAGAGCCTTGCCTCGCATACATGGTACATGGCTTTGGTGTCAGTACTACCAAATAAATAAACAAAGTCAAAGATAAGGAGGCAAGAGAGAAAATAAGTTGTACTAGCCACGCGTGGTGGAGTTCCCAGCTGTTTTCTGAAGTAGTCCAGTGCAGAGCCTCTGGTGTTTACATGAAGGACCCCCTCATGAATTTAGTAGTGTGGTATCATGGAGAAGTTTGTGTTGATTGGCAGAGGGTCGGGAGTTACAGCCATAGACGAGGAGAGGGGAAAGTCTGAGCCCTGTTTGAAATCCCTGGACAGTTCAAAGGCTCCAAGGAAGGTGGGTGAAGACCATGGTAGAGTTGAGAGCAGACAGCACTTCCACCTATGGGAAAGGTCTGCTGCTGCTGCTGCTGCTGCTGCTGCTGCTGCTGCTGCTGCTGCTGCTGCTGCTTTGTTACTGAGGCCAGTTCTCCTTCATGATGCAGTGGGGTCATTGGATAGTAACCCCAGGCTCTCTTCTTCATTTTGCTTTGGCACGACATGAAGGATGTGGTAACTTATTTAATTTTCCTTCTCTTCTTCCTCCTTTCTTCCTCACTTCCATTCTTTTTTTTTTTAAGATTTATTTATTTTATTTATTGCATATGAGTGCTTTATCTGCAGAAGAGGGTATCAGATTACATTATAGGTGGTTGTGAGCCACCATGTGGTTGCTGGGAATTGAACTCAGGACCTCTGGAAGAGCAGGTGGCGCTCTTAACTATTCTTGATAGAGTCTCACTGTACATAGCCTAGGCTAGCCCCAAACTCTCGCTCATCCTGCCTCAGCTTCCTCAACACTGTTGGCATTATTTTCTCCCACAAGGCTCAGCATTTTTTTTTCCATTTTAGTTGAGATGAGATGGTTGTTTCTCCAGCACATCCCTGAATACCAAGGCGGAGGGGAATAAAAAGGTGCTAGTAAACATGTGTCAGAGAGGGGGTTCCCACATCTCCTAGCCTCTAGCAACAAATAACTTGTTCCCTGTTTCTAAAATGTAATCTTTTAAGAAGCAACAAATGAGCTTAATTATGTGTGTTTGAGACCAGTGGCTCTTTGTTCAGCATAATTCTCTGGAGATTTATCAGCTGTAGCATGTTTCAATGGTTGGTTCTTTCGTACTGAAGAGTAATTGTTTATATCTTTACAATTTTTTTGAGATTACAATCACATCATTTCTCTGTTCTCTTTCATCACTCTAAACCCTGCCGTACATTGCCACCCCCACAACAGCCCTGCCCTCTATTGGAGTAACAGTTTCCTTAGAGGTCTGGCAGGGAAGTTCCTGAAGCAGGGAAGTAAACAACTTAAAATAGTTTCAGGATGTCCATGAAACTGACCAGATTTGCCGCCCAGTCAGAGTAAACAGGAAAACCTTGCCCCGGCCTGCAGGGTCTTAAAAGGAACCTGGGAGGGGGTGCCGAAGTGAAAGGTCAGGAGACGCGAAGAAATGAGGGCAAGTCTGAACATTGATCAAGCCCCGTTTATTGAAAATTCTTATAGGGTTTATGTAGGTAATATCTAGGGCAAGGGCAGGGTTGCTGTGGGAACCTAACAGCAGATATCCAGCCATCTTCCTTGGCAGGAAGAACTCCAAGATTAGGGATTGGGCTCTGAGGGAACACAGCTACGGAAGCAAGATAAGCAAGCAGCCTCCCAGGATCTGGAGGAGCCCGCTACGTGTCAGGCAGCAGTTCCCAGGGTCCGGGTGGAGTGGATTGGGCTGACCTCAGCCTGCTACGTACCAGGCAGAGGTACAGAAAATGGAATCTACAGACAAGGTGGAATTGCCCAATGTTTTAAGCCAAGAGCCACTAAGGGCAGCTCCCCACAAAACCTGAGAGTCCCTCTTAGACCTGAGGAACAACTGCAAAGAAGGCTCTAAGACTAGCCTAGCTGCAAAGACTCTAAGACCAGACCAACAGCCTCAAAGAAAGCAGAGACAACGGCCCAGAAAAGATTTAGACCAACCGAGTCGTTTTGGAGAGGACCCTCTCCAACTTGTTGAGCTGCCTGCAGGCTGTGCAGTGTGCTCCAGTTTCCAGCATTGTGAGCTGTCACCCATATTGGGTTGGGCTTTGGCGCTGTGGGTCATTTCTGGGCCTCTACACCCTTCCCTGGGGCTGCATGTGGGTGAGGGGCTCTGATCTGCAACTGATTGTGAGCTTGCTCTCTAGAACAAAAGGACACTCATATCCCTCCTCAGACAGTCTGGGATACTTTTCAGTCTCTAGTAGAAGTGATTGTTTTCCAAAAACCCACTCTTGCTCTTGCCCATTAGTGTCCATCTGCACACTTGAGGACAGAGGAGGATGTTAAGGGTCCTGCCCTGCCAGTTAGTGTCCATCTGCTCATGTGAGGAGGACAGAGGAAGATGTTAAGGGTCGTGCCCTATCACTCTCGGCCTTGACCTCCTAGTCTCTCAACCCGCACCGATACTGTTTGGCTGTCTGCCAGCCAGGAAGCGTCATCAGTTTTTGTTTCTCTGCCTCACCCTAGTGCTAGGGTTACATGTACAAAAGGCCACATTGCTGGAGTCTCATAGTGCTGGGGTGACTGTCACACAGAGCCACACTGCTGGAATCCCATAGTTGTGGCGCCCGCGACACCGTAGTACCAAGTCGAGGGCGAGGGACTGCGGATTCAACTCATGCACACACACAATAACACAGCGGGTCCTTCCTGCTAAGAGAGCAGCAGCCAGAGCAGCAGCCGCGGCAGCAGTTTATTAATAATCATCCTCCCAGAGTTCCAAAGAGCCTTCTTATAGGAAGCAAGACAGGAATCCTCCTCCCAGGTGAAATCCCTCAAGAGGTGATTGCACACAGGAGGAAAAGTCTCGAGGCAGGGAGGGGCGCGTTCTCAGAGCAGTAAACAAGACTAGCTAACCAAGATAAACACAGACATGGAAGCTGCTAGAAACAGGACATGAAACAGCAAGACAGGCAAGCAGCCCAGTCGGGCCTGGTTCCTACACATAGTGCTGGGGTGACCGGCACACAGGGCCACACTGCTGGAGTCTCATAGTGCTGGGGTGACTGGCACACAGGGCCACACTGCTGAAGTCTTATAGTGCTGGGGTGACCGGCACACAGGGCCACACTGCTGCAATCTCATAGTGCTGGGGTAACTGGCACACAGGGCCACACTGCTGGAATCTGAACTCGGGTCCTCATGTCTGTGCAACAAGCGCTCTGACCACTGAACCATAATTATCTGAGTCATGGATGTAGAATGGAGGGATGATTACACCTAATGCATTGTTGGTTTTCTGCATACTTTTTGTCTCTGTATTTTTTGTGATGCTGAGCATCACTTCTAGGGCCTTACGCATGTTAGACATTGTCTGCTGTGTTCCATACTTGTATTTTTCTACTATATCACATCCCACAGGAAGGTGACTCTAGCGCAGGGAAGGCAGGGGATTAAGTATCTCTTTTCTGTTAAATTCAGCTCTCCCAGGAACACGCTTGACAGCTCCCTACTCCCACAGGGATGGTGTGCAGGTAAAGGAAAGAGCACTATGCTGTAGAAACATCCACTTAACTGGTGGAGACGGTGAACTGCCAATGCAGCTCAGAGGGCAGTGAAGAAAGGGGCCAGGCTGAGAGCCAAGCACAAGTCAGCTGTCAGGAGAGGGTGTGGAGGAGGGTGAGCTCTGATGGTGATGGCCAGTCACTAATGAGATCCTACACAGTCACAGTGAACTGGCATTTATTTGTAGGGCGTAATTAGTGGACGTCTAGAAGCAAAAATGGAACACAGAGAGCAACATCTACTACATCTACTACTCTTGCAGCATTAGAGAAGTCGCAGCTGCTTTCCTCTCCTTTCTCCTGCATCCTCCTTTGTCCTCTGTCTTTCCTTGGACTCATTTACTGACCACCTAGATCTTGGGCTAGAAATGCAAATAAGCAAGAGAAAGCACTCGGAGTCCAGATCAGCCTTACAGCATCCAGATTTTGTACAGTGGGCACAGGAGTGGGGCAGATGAACTTGTGAGCAAACGCACCTTACCAGTGTGGTGGTTAATCATTTTGAGCCTGGCTGCATTTACAATCACCCAGGAAACATGCACCTCTCTGGACACATCTGTGAGTATCCCTCCTGAGAGGTTTAACTGAGGAGGGATGACCCACCCTGAACGTGGCTGGTCCCTCCCTATGATCTGTATTGCTAGACTGAACAGTTCTAGAAGTTGTTTGTTCTCTGCTTCCTGTCTGTGGATGCAATGAGACCAGCTGTCTTAGAGTCCTGCTGCCATGACTCCCTCCTAAGCAAGATGGACTGTTGTGTAACAGTTTCCTTTGAGATTGAAACATCCCATCCCTAGGGAAGCAGGGAGGTGAAGGATTCAATATGGCTTAAGGAAGTCTGAGAAACTGACCAGATTCTCTGGGCCCCTGTCTGCCTGAGTAATATAGAAGGCCCTAGGTCACTCTCAGACAAGTCAAGCTGCAAAGTACACTAAGGCCACACCAGCTGCCTGGTAGAAGTCAAGCTGCCTGGAACATGGTTAGACCAACTGAGTCGCTTGGAAAGGACACTCTCTAACCCATTGAGCTGAGCTGCCTGCAGGTTGTGTGATATGCTCCAAGTTCCTAGCTCTTGTGAGCTGTCACCATGACCTCATGGGCTTTGCTGATAGAGCTTTTACATGTCATTTCTACTGCTGTAAGAAATGACTCCAATAAAATTCACTGGTTCACCAAGTTTGACTTTGATGGTACCCATATTTTGATTTGTTGGTGGGCTCCCTATCTGGGGTAAGTAGACACATACCCCTCAAAATGTTTGTCACACAACTTGGATAATGTTCCTTCTTAAACCTTGAGGCAAAATAAACCCTCCTTGGACTGGAGATTCAGTTCATTAGTTAAAATGCTCACTGCTCCTGCAGAGGACCCAAGTCCAGTTCCTAGCACACACATCAGACAGATTAAACTTGCAACTCTAGCTCCAAGGGATCCAACTTTAGGCTCTAGATAAGCTCATGCCCATACTTTAAGAAGAACATCTCGGGCTGGAGAGATGGCTCAGAGGTTAAGAGCACCATCTGCTCTTCCAAAGGTCCCGAGTTCAATTCCAGGAAACCACATGGTGGCTTACAACCACCTATAAAGAGATGTGGTGCCTTCTTGTAGTGGACAGGCACACATGTGGGCAGAATAAGAAAAACATCTATCTATAAATTGGTTTTGTTAGGTATTTGTCTCAGGAATGAGAAATGTAACTGATACACACAGATAGTAGACATAGCAGTTGAGGAAGGTTGTGTTGAGTGTGGGTGTGTGTCATGACTCCTCCAGTGCAGTCTGTGTGACAAAATGTTATCACAGAACCGAGGCAATGGCCCCTACTCAATTGGAAGAGCCTCCTGGAAGGTGGGTCTGATGTTCTTACCAGGAGTGGTGATTGCAGCCCCCTCCTTCTTTCCTCACTCATTTGCTTTGGGAATATTTCACTTTTGTTTTCACTTGTCTTATCAAAGAACTTTGCAGACGTAACTGTTGCTAGTCAACCCTTTACTCGAAACTGCAGCCAAGGGTCATTCAGTCAAGCTGACCACTAAGTTCCATTCCACTTGTTAATGTAAACATGGCTAAGAATTAGTCACCAATTAATAGTTTATATTATGACTTACAAGGAGTTTTGAGTAAAACCCCAGATAGTGGTGGATGAGCTAAGAAAACTGTCTTGACTCACACATAGTTGGCATAATGAGAGAACACTGACCTTTGATAAAGAGAACACAGGATTTGATGCCAATCTGATGACTTATGAATGATTGTTCAAGATTGATGACAACATAATTACACAGCATCCTGTATTTTGATTTGTATGGAAAAATAATGTAACCACGTGTAAACCATTTCAAAATGTGTATATAAAGCTGGTTTGATGGTCTCCAAAATACACTCAGAATCAAATAGCACCTTTGCGTTTGTGTTCTGTTGTGTCACTCGCCTATCTTTGTCCACCGACACTTCGAGCACTCCTGACCCAGGGACCGATACCCAACTGAGACGGTCCGCAACAGGTGTGGGTGATAAGGAGTTCCCTGAGTAAAGCTGGAGAAAGGTGATCTAGGGAGTAGGAGGAGGCCAGAAAGCGCTAAACGGTTGCTTGTTTAAGGAACCCCAAGCAGGCTCGGCATGACTGTTGCACTCTGAGGGGAGGAATGGAATGAGATTCATGGGTAAGAGTTAGAATGCTAGGAGTCCACAGATTAATAGAGGTGGAGTTTCCTTCTAAAGCAGGAGTTCTCCTTGGGTGGGTGTGAGGCAGGTCAATGTTGCTGCTAACTATTCTACAGTGGATAGACCAGTGTTGACTGCTGAGCTTATAAGATGTACCACTGAATGGAATGGTGGGTCTCATTGCCCAAGGAGTAGGAGAAAAATGACAATACAATTACTAAAATATATGCCTCTAATCCAACCCAGCACTGAGGAGGCTGAGGCAGGAGGATGGCCTGTTTGAGGCCAGCTTGGTTATATAACAAGACCCAGTCTCCTGAATCAAATCCAACCAAATAGACAAACATCAACTATGTAAAATCATTTCCTTTTTTCCACATTGTAATTATTTGTCATGGTTTTTACTTGCTACTCAGTGTTGTTCTAAATAGAGAAAAGTAAGAAATTTCAAATTATCAGCAGATGGTGCCCCCTTTATCTTCATACTGTGCAGCAGTGGTTTTAAACTACAAATATTAAGGAGCTCATGCAGCTGGGTTCAACCCAATCACACTCCTTTAAAAGCAGAACATTCTCTATGGCTAGTGCCATATGCAGAGAGATTAGAGAGATTCAAAGCATAAGAAGGATTTGAAGTGCCTTTGCTGACTTTGAAGATGCTGAGCTAGAAAGATGAGCTTGAGAGAAGCCTCTCTACACTGAGTATGTACTCTGATCAATAGCCAGCAGGGACATGAGGCCCCTGCCTATAGCTGCATGAAAAAGATTGCTGCCAACAACTGGAAACAACTTAAGAGTGGCATCTTCTCCAGCCCTGCTGATCTGATTCTGCATTCCAGATCATGAGTAGAGAACCCAGTCATCTCTAAAGACTGCTGGCTCACAGAGGCATGAGACGATAGAGCGGGCTGGCCCACAGGGGCATGAGACGATAGAGGGGGGCTGACCCACAGAGGCATGAGACGATACAGGGGGCTGACCCACAGAGGCATGAGACGATAGAGGGGGACTGACCCACAGAGGCATGAGAGGATACAGGGGGCTGACCCACAGAGGCATGAGATGATAGAGGGGAGCTGACCCACAGAGGCATGAGATGATAGAGGGGCTGACCACAGAGGCATGAGATGATAGAGGGGGGCTGACCCACAGAGGCATGAGACGATCGATAGAGGGGGGCTGACCCACAGAGGCATGAAATGATAGAGGGGGGCTGACCCACAGACACATGAGATGATAGAGCGGGGCTGACCCACAGAGCATGAGACGATAGAGGGGGGCTGACCCAGAGAGCCATGAGATGATAGAGGGGAGCTGACCCACAGAGGCATGAGACAATCGATAGAGGGGGGCTGACCCAGAGAGGCATGAAATGATAGAGGGGGGCTGACCCACAGACACATGAGATGATAGAGCGGGGCTGACCCACAGAGCATGAGACGATAGAGTGGAGCTATTTAAAACCCGTCCATTTGCAGTAATTCATTAGCTAGAATTAACAAACTGATATAGCCCACTAAGATGTCAGCTAGTAATTCCTTAAGCAGTTTTAAATTAGGAACTGGGAGGTAGAGGAACCCAAGCATGCAAATATATGAGTGATATGAGTGTATGTGAGGGAGCTGGTGGGAGAGGAAAGTGACTTGGCTTGGGGATATGCTTAGCACCCTTTTCTGGTGTCTCAGGAGAGGTCAGATGCTTCCTGTACATACAAAGAAACAACAAAGGATTTTTTAAAATTGTCAGTTGTTATAATTGTTTAGGTTTCAAAAGATCTTTACCTTTTACTTTTTGGTTTATGTTTCAAGTTCTGGGAATTCTCCACACTCAATTTCAAACAGGTGTGAAAAATCACAAGCTGCAAAGACTTGCTTTGTTAACAGGTACACATAACCCTCATATGCAAAGGGGATGCAGAAAAATGTCCTGAGCCACCCAGTGATCCTCTAAGTGACAAAACACTACACTAGAAGCTGAGCAAATTTACTCTGAAATGTGTATTTCAATTTATGCTTTTTACAGTCACATGACTGAAAAAAGGACACATATAGTAGAGCAACTGCGCTATTGTGCTGTGCCTGCAAGGCTTCTGACCCACTCTACCCTAGAGTCAAGGCCAGTTACGAGTGTTGCAAACCAGGTGCTCTAGCTAGCTTTCCTATACTAAACACAAAAAAGCAACTTGAGGAGGAACAGGTTTACATGGCTTACATGTCTCCTTCATTCAGCCTCATGAAGGGAAGTCAGGCAGGAACTCCAACAGAGCAGGAACCTGGAGGTAGGCATTGGAGCAGAGACCACAGAGGAGTGCTGCTTACTGGCTGGCTCTTCGTGACTTGCTCAGCTTGCTTCCTCACACAACTCAGGATGACCTGCCCAGAGTAGCACCTTCCACAGTGGGATGAGCCCTCCTACATCAGTTAGCAACTAAGGAAAGCCTCACAGATGTGCTCACAGGCCAGTCTGACTGAAGCACTGCTTTGGGTGAGGTTCCCTCTTCCCAGAGGACTCTAGGTTTATGTCAAGTTGACAGCTGAAGCTACCTATGACACCAGCCCTGATCCCTGTCTTTGTCTAAGTCTGTTCAAAAGCAAATGTGTGTGGCTTTGTACAGACATCATTAGGCTACAGAGATGGAATGGAAGACAACAGCAGAGCACAGAGGGTATGTGTGTTGGTGAACATGCAGTAGTTCCTCCACCATCCTTGAGGAATGTTCTAATAGGGTTGTCTAAGTCTGCAGATAGTAGCAAATCTCACCGACGACACACTTGACTTCATAATCTAAGCATAGTAAAAACTTAATAATACTTAACAAAAAGTAGAATTATCTTAACACTATACTATAATGAAGTTATGTGAAGTTATGGTGTCTATCAAGGTATCTTTGTGTGTCTGTGTTGTATGTGCATCTGTGTACTTATTGTTCATGTGTATGGGAGGTGCAGGCACTTGTGTTTTTGCACATGTGGAGGGCATAGGCCAACACTGGGTGTCTTTCTTAATTGCTTTCTACTTAATTTCTTGAACCAGCGTCTCTCATTGAATCTGGAGCTTCTTCATTAAGCTGGACTAGCTGGCCAGCAAAGCCTCCCATCTCTGCCTCCCCAGCAGGAGGGTGACAGATGCACACTGCCACGCACGGTTTCCATGTGGGCCCTGGCAATCCAAGCTCAGCCCTCCATGCCTGGGTAGCTTTGCCAAGTTAGCCAAGCCCAGTTCTAGAAACATTTCCATGGACTGTATTCCCCTCTCTTCTTGTGAGGATGTGAGGTCTCAGGATGGCTACAGGACAAGAGGAAGCAAGATGAATGACACAGGCATTGTGATGTGCAGTTAGGTGCTAATCGGCTTTCTGACTCTGTACAAGAAGGAGGTTCACTGGGCCACAACTGTGCAGTTGATCTCAGGAAACTAGAACTGTAGAAGCAGAACTGGGAGATAGGAATGGTGGTGCTCCATATCACACTTCAGTGGGGACATATAGACCACAACAGACAGTGGTCCCTGTGGTGAATGTGTCATGTAGGCTCCTTGTTCACACCAATGGGGACTCCAACGAAGCCTGCTGATAACAGAGAGGCTCCAGCAGCCAGTGCACAGGGGCTCTATAGGACATAGCTTAACTTCCCTCTTGGCTTTGCTGTGAACCTAAAACCACTCTTTAAAATGACATCTTTATGAGAAAGGATTCGAACAGAAATTGTGTATCAGGGTCTCAAGGCGGCTTTTGATTTAACACACCACGGTCAGGGCTCCTTTTGTTCCTGATTTTGCTGAATGATTTTGCCTCTGTCTCTTGTACATTTATCCTTTGTTAAGTTCTGCACGTGGCAAGAGGCTTCTTTCTCAGTACTGGACCTAAAAGCTAAATCTAGAACAGATTATTATGATAAGAAAAAAGTTTTCTGGATATTAAAAATGTTTAGGACAGGAAGAACTTACCAGCTAGCTCCTTTGTTCATTTATTTGCTGGCTCAACAACACAAGAGTGCACAACCTTTGCAGGCTGGGTACTGGGGAATTGACAGTCTCCATGCCAAAGCCTTAAGTATGAATCTGCAATCCATCTGGTCCTCTTGCCTGGTGTATATTCCATATCCAGAACTCTTACCTTTTCTACTCCTCCTCAGCGTCAATGCAGCAGTTTTGGGGCACAGCAGCTACATGGAGGCTCAGATCCATTTTATCTGTTTTCAGAATGAGTCTCACATAGTAAATCTAGTGAGAAAGGCCTGAGGAGCAAATGTCCTGGCTGCTCCATAGGGGCCTCCATAGGGCCAGGTGGGAGGGGACTCTCCAACAAAAGAAACCGTTTTTTCTTCTGTCTGACAGATACTCATCTTACCATTTCTAATGATGCTCTGTGGTGGTTTGAAAAGGTATGGCCCCAGAGGCTCAGAGATGTCAGTGCTTGGTCACCAGGCACTAATAGGCACTATTAGGAGGTGTGGCCTCATTGGAGGAAAGGTGTCACTGGGGGCGTGCTTTGAGGTTTCAAATGCTCAAGCCAGGCCTAGTGTATCTCTTCCTGCTGCCTGCTGATCCAGCTTTAAAAGTCTTTGCTCCTTCTCCTGCACCATGCCTGCCTTCACACTGCCATGCTTCTGGCCATGACAACAGTGCACTAGAGTGAACCTGTAAGATAGCCCTAATTCAATGTTTTCCTTTATAAGAGCTTCTGTGATCATGCTGTCTCTTCACAGCAAGAGCACATTGACAGTGACATGCTACCAACTTAAAAAAAAAATATATATATATATATATATATATATATATATATATATATATATATATATATATAATTATATGTGTGTGTGGTATGACTAAACATGAGTAGTCAAATTTCTCAAAGATAAGCAAATACCTCCATAATTAGGGAAAGAGCTGAGTTTTAATCCCTTCACTAAGGCCAACTTCAGGGGCACAATGTTAAACTTTTACAGCTCCATGAAAACAAGGAGTTGCTCCCCTTTCTTGGGAATATGTTCCCCATATCCTGCCACAGAGAAGGTGACGGCCAACCAAGCACTCAACTGGTACAGCTCCTCCCAGCAGGAACACGCTAATACCCAGAATGCCCCACACCCAGCCCATGTCTGAAATTCACAGGGGGTGACATCTTGGGCTTGTGGAAAGAACACACAATGTATCTGAACTTAAATCAGGCTAAGTCTCCCAGCTCCTCCAGCCACTGTTCTCCCTGAGGGCAAAATGGGGAGGGGATTCCTAGAAAGAGGAAAAGAGGTCTTTCTTGAGCATTTCGTGCTTACTTTGTGTCTTTGTCCAGGGTTGGAGAAACTGAGGCAGGTGACTGTAAATTGAGGATTGGAGACAGGCAGACTTGTGTCTTTTTCTCAAGTTCTGTACCCAAATTCAAAAGCTTTTAAAATTTGAGGCTGCAAAAGGACCCAGTAAGAACAAAGAAGAGAGGAGAGAGACAGGGCTTCCTTCTCTAGCGATGTGGGACTAGTTGTACTACTGTTAAGGAGGAAAATTTAAACCAACCACATTTTTTTCCTGTAGCTGGAGCTGTAAAAGCAGCTTCTATCCCCAAACTGCAGAGGGTCATAAAAAGATCTTGGATCTGAGGTCAGCTCCTGTGCAGAAGCAGGCCACTGCAGAGAGCTTGCTGGCTACGGTAAACTTTGGCCTGCTTGCCTTAGAAGGCTGATGGTAAGGCCCTAGGTCTATTAACTTATTTGTGAATCTACAGAGAATTAAGAAATAAGAGAGAGATAAAACTTTGGCCTGCTTGCCTTAGAAGGCTGATGGTAAGGCCCTAGGTCTATTAACTTATTTGTGAATCTACAGAGAATTAAGAAATAAGAGAGAGATAGAATACAGACCACACACACACACACACACACACACACACACTCAAGAGGAAAAGGTGAATGAAGTTAAAAACTTCAACTCTATGTACACATAGACAAAAGATCAGACATATAGACCTGCACATATTCATACATATACTCAATGGATGATACAAAAAGAGCTCCTTACATACAATTAGCATACATGTATTTAACACATGTACAAAAATCAGACACATGGACACATTCACTTATTTATAAACATATTTACATATTTACAACTCATGGATGAAGCAAATTCCAGTGGACTTCAAATGACATTTTTTTTTGGTCTGGCACACTAGTTTTATATTTCTGAGAAAAAGCTCTCTACATCAGAAAAGGAACTACCTCATAGACAAGAAGGCAATTAATCACACACCAAAAACCAGATGAATGCAACAGGATAATAGGCTACATGTTTTTCATTAAAATTAAACATTTCTTATCTATGTATCCATTACATAAATTCATAATGAGTTCAGAATGACAAAGGTGGACAAGCCCTAATGGTTAACAGGGTCCAAGAAGTTACAACAAGATATACGTCTTTTCAATTAGGACTGACCTGGCTATGCATTATCCAGTTATCTCTTAGCTTCTGGTGATATCTGGACAATAATTTTATTTGTCTTTAATGCCAAGATTAGTTAATTGTCTATTTTCTGTGCACACAGAGAGCGAGGACTTTATTGCTAGCGCTAGAGTGAAAGCATGCCTGAGTGATAAACCTGTCTCAGGCCGTCTATTCTAGTGATGTTTATGTGTCAGTGACGAGTGAAAAACACAAAATTCCTGGCAGATTTAGTTATTCTGCATGAGAGGCTGAAAAAGCCACTTGAATCAACTTAGGAGTCATTGTCAGGAATCATGACACCATCCTCATTGTGTCTCTGCAAGAATCTTCCTGGCAGAGAAAAGCAGTTGCATCAGAGCACAGGCATTATGTATATATGTATGTACACACATATATTTATATTTATATGTATGGTACAGGCATGGAAAGGCAATCAGCAGAAGAAGCAATCTAGAGATGAGCTACCTAGGGTCTTCGCTTACTAGGTCACACCCATCACAGCATACTGCAGCAGTGGGCCACCTCCAGTTTGCTCACTTGCTTGCCTCAAGCCCACTCCTGCATGACTGGCTCCTGACAATTTTGGTGAAGCTTAAAGCATTAGTTAAGAGATGCATGAGAGACACTTTGGCCCTGAGTCTAATTAATGTTTGAGAAGAACTAAAACTCCCTGTGTTTGGGGCTTCGACCCTAGTGGTGTGAAGTACCAGTTGGGTCTGCATGGGTCACCCAGATGCTGTGGGGCAGAATGTTTGGGGTCTCATTGGCTGCCATAAAAAGCAGTGAGTTCTCATGCGTGTTGGCACTCTTCTCTTTCCTGCCTCTGACTAAGTTTTCACTTGCAATTAAGTGATTTTGTTGAACAGGCACTAGCCTATTACTTCCGCTGTGAGAAGTTTACCTTTTCCAAGTCCCCTATGGCAGAGCTTTCTGGAGGATGGGCCTCCCAGAGCTGCTGCCCCTAATCCATGTCAGGCACGAGAGATGTAAGATACACATAAAGAGAGCTCAGTCTCCCCACCTCCAGGGGAAAAGCCCAAGAGCACATGGTATGTATGACACTGGCCAGTGGATCTTGGGCTCTGTCACGATTCCTGAACTATAGCATTAAGTGGTTAAGGTAGTTTTCATGGCAGATGTCAGATCAGGAACCTAAAGTTGGTTCTTTCCCTTTCTTTCTGGATACCACTGATTTCTAATGCCAGAGCTGAGTGATGGAGAGGGTGGGAACTCACCTGTAACACCTATTACTGTTCTGGTGAGCACTTCCCACAACCAGAAAGGATTCCTAATCTGGACAGCACACATGCAGATTTCCATAACAACTGCCTTCCCTGGATGTCCTTGCTGTTCTCTTATGGGCTTGACTGTGGGTTGGTGGCTACCCTGCTGTCAACTCTCGATCCCATCAGAAAGTCCTATGTTCCACATCATGCACCTGATGGCTGCACAGTGTATTTCCTTCGCCTCTTTTTATGATAATGCTCTTGCTGTGTATCTGAGGTGACACTAAACGCACTATGGAGTCCAAGCTGGTCTTGAACTCACAATTCCCTTACTTCAGCTTTGCAAGCGCTGGGATTATAGGGCTATCCCTGCATTTCTGGTATATGGTAATGCTTGAACTGGGAGACTGAGACCTCTAGAGAGATCTCTAGTCTATTCCCCGAGTCCCCACTAAGAGACGGAGTCCGTTGTCGATGCAAATGCATAGGAATAGGAATTTATTGAGCCATCGCGATGGGGTCTGTCTAGCTCTTTCAAGCTGCAGACCCTGAGAAACAGAGGCACAGGCCTTTTATAGGTTTTAGACAAAGAAATGAGTTTTACAGTATGTGATTGGTTGGCATTTGGGCAGAAAAGCTACAAGCAGGGAGTTACAAGTCTTGGCGTTTGGTGGTTGGATAATGGGTGGAGGGGCAAGTTAACCTATGGAAAAGATTGGTTGAAGCAGTCACAAGGGACATTTAGGAACTTTTTTAGTTGGGGAGGGGTAGTGGAAATTTTAAACACAGCTGGTTGTCCTTGAGTCCAGCTGGACCCTGAGCACAGACTGAGACCTTGAGTCAAGTTGGACTCTTCAAGGTTTTTCCTGTCCCTGCCACACACACACAGTGATCTGATATCTCTCTGTCCTTGGTTCAAGCTGAACCCTCTAGAAATTTACATGCTTTGGTCTTAATGGGGGTCTTTAAGGGAAGACTGAGTAGGTCGACTTTTACATTTTCCCAGACTTTGGCCTTAATGGGGGTCCTTAAGGGGCCTGGTTCCTTCAGAACCCTGCTCAGTGACAGCAGTGGACCTGAACATATGCATCCCAATCTAGTGACTGACCCTTATGCTTGTTAAGCAGGGGAGTTAACATGTTGAGCCAGTGAGGCGAGAAGGGCAGCTTTCTGCAAGGGCTTTGTGTAGCTGCAGGAAAGTGCTCAGGGACCAGTTACTGCCCTTCTGCATCTCCAGCATCAGTGACTTCCTGCTTTGCAGCTTTGTTTTTTTAAACTTCACTGTCTCTTGGAAGTGCTCTACTAAAGAGACAAGATAGTAAATCGAACTTAGGGAATTTACACTCCAAGAATAAGAACAAAATCCAGTTCTCAAATGGGGATGTTTTGGAATTGGAATGGAAGCCCTGGAACTCTAAGGGATGAATAATCAGTGTCAACATCACTCTCTCTACTGGAAAACGACTCAGAAGTTGGCTGTAAGAGATTGAGCTTTCCAAACGGCAGGTTAAATACCTTAATGAACATTACCACTAAGAGCTGTGACTGTAGGTCCCTCTGCAGCTGACCCCAAATTTACCCCTTGGTGTTAAAAGTGCCAATTAAGTAATAAAAACCAAAACATTGGTCAGATGTAATTAGTTTGAGAATAGAGTTTTACAACGCACCTCATGCCATGCCAAGCAAACAAATTAACCTGTCTGAAGATGCACACAGTGATGTGGACAAGGAGAACAGGGTTCTCAGATTGGACCATCTCTGTGCTGTTTCTTAGTATGTGCTTTTCTGGGAACAGGAAACAGGAAACAAATTCTGGATCCAAACAGTTGAGACACAGTTTATGTGATCACCCCCCACCTCATTAAAGATGTCTTTAAAGACTCCAGTTGTTGTAGGCTTGGTTGAAAGTGTAACGCATTTTAAAACACAATTTTGATAGGAATAGACTCCAAAGGCTTTGCCAACAAGTTATCCAACATAAAGACATTTCTTGTTTGGAAGGTTGCTGGGCATTTCTTAACCCACCTCTGAAAGAGCATCCTTTCAGTAGTCCCTGGAACTACTAAGGACAAGTGCCCTGTCCTAGGCACCTCTTGGGACCAGGTGGGCTCCTTTGCCGTAGCTGTCTGTTCAGTTTATGAAGACTGAACTAAACTGTCTAACCTTATCTGTTTTATCTCCAGACTATGTAGATGGTGTCAGATGGTGCAGTGGGGAAAGATATCTGAACCTGAGGACACTGACTGCATCAGTTCAAGAAGTCATTTCACTTCTGTTATTTCTGCATCTACAGCTTGGGATGGAGAAGAGGGTGAGAGATAAGAATGACAATAAGGCTGACGGATAGACCGCCACCTACAGAGGCTCTCTCTAGGTCATGTCCTGGCCACTGCTCTAATATTTCAGCTCTTTGATCCAGACATCTTTTACTTCTTAAGCAAGTGTTGCAAACATTATTCCAATATGTTGTTTTAAGTTGAAAAACTCTAACACAAGTAGTCAGGGAATTGAGTTATGCCATTAAAGATTGTCCATTAGAGCAGCATTTCTGGGCTGCTACTTGAGCAAGCATCCTTCTGCATAATTATTAACAGGAAGCTCCCTGGTTTCCTCATCATCAGTCTTTGAGATACAAAATAGAGAAAGAGAGGGGAAAGTGTGTGTGTGTGTGTGTGTGTGTGTGTGTGTGTGTGTGTGTGTGTGTGTGTACGCGCCTGCACGGTCAATTGAACTACAGGTTTTTTTTTTTGAACTACAGTTCTATTGAAAAAATATTAAACTTAGCAATGATATCCCATGGGAGCTACATTGAAACATTAGTGAGGGCTGGAGATATAGCTCAGTGTTAGAGAGCTTGCATAGTGTATGCAAGGCCCTGAGTTCAATATCTAGGATAGGGAAAAACAGAAAGAAAGGAACAAAAGAGAAGAGGAGGAGGAGGTAAGGAGAATGAGAGAGGGAGAGCGAGAGCGAGAGCGAGAGCGAGAGCGAGAGAGAGAGAGAGAGAGAGAGAGAGAGAGAGAGGAGAGAGAGCAAGCATTCCTGAAATAAGGTTGCCTCTAGAGATTCCAAACTGGGAACCAGGATACTGCCTTGAAAATATTTAAATTCTAAAGTTTCCTTGTAAAGTATTAACAGAAATGAAATCGGTTAACTTTTTTATGTGCAACTCGATTTCTGTGAAACTGGTTAACTTTTTTATGTGCAACTTGATTTCTGTCATGTATAACATAAATCATTTAATCTATCATTTACAGCCTTAGAGAGGCAGACATATTTAATCCAAGTTCATAAACTCAATAATAAAATAAAATTTAAAAAACTGACAAAAACCATGATCAAGACAAACACACCAGATGCAGCAAGATATAACAAGACACTTTGGTTGCTGCTACTCAGAGTTGTGATCATAACAGGGATAACTTTCCCTGCACTGTATGCAGCTTGCTAAAAAGCTTGAAAAATATTCCCCCAAACAAAATACACTCAATACACATGCACACTGTATGAGAAAAGCAAGAATCAGGCAGATGGAACAGTAAGTGGCTCCCAGTCTGCTAAGCAGCAGCCAGATCTAGGGATAGCACACTCTAGAGAGTGGCTTCATTGGAAAAAAAAAAGTTGCAGGAAAGCTATTGTAGAAAGAAAAGAATTAGCAGATCGCTGTAATTTGAGGTCAGCTTGGTCTACAAAGAGAGTTCAGTACAGGCAACGCTACACAGAGAAACCCTGTCTCAATAAATAAATTAAATGAAATTAAATTAAATTAAAAGAAAGGAAGGAAGAACTGCATTGACTGCCAACAGCTGGGTGGCTGTAGGGCCTCAGTGTCACAGCAGCAGGAAGAGGAAACGCAGGTGCCTAGAGGCCTCAGTGTCCCAGCAGCAGGAAGAGGAAACGCAGGTGCCTAGAGGGCTCAGTGTCCCAGCAGCAGGAAGAGGAAACGCAGGTGCCTAGAGGGCTCGGTGTCACAGCAGCGGGAAGAGGAAACGCAGGTGCCTAGAGGGCTCGGTGTCACAGCAGCGGGAAGAGGAAACGCAGGTGCCTAGAGGGCTCGGTGTCCCAGCAGCGGGAAGAGGAAACGCAGGTGCCTAGAGGGCTTGGTGTCCCAGCAGCAGGAAGAGGAAACGCAGGTGCCTAGAGGGCTTGGTGTCACAGCAGCAGGAAGAGGAAACGCAGGTGCCTAGAGGCCTCAGTGTCACAGCAGCAGGAAGAGGAAATGCAGGTGCCTAGAGGGCTTGGTGTCACAGCAGCAGGAAGAGGAAACGCAGGTGCCTAGAGGGCTTGGGGCCACAGGTGCAAATGTTCATTCTGAGCCAGAACAGCCACTGCTGCTTTTGTGACTGCAGAGCTTTTACTGAATTTGAGGGTAGGGTGGGGGAATAGGTTGAGACCGGGTATCTCTGTGTAGCCTTGGCTGTCCTGGACTCACTTTGAAGACCAGAATGGCCTTGAATTCACAGAGATCTGCCTGCCTCTGGCTTCCTGAGGTGGCGTGCGCCACCATGCCCAGCTTCTTCCAAATCTTGATGCCATTTTTATACGCTGTGGGGACAAGACAAGGGAAGCATGTGGACGCTATTGGATTATAATGTGTTTGTAGACGATGGGTAGGGTGGGGTATTAGAGGAGGGCAAGAAATGTAGAAACATGCAACCTAGTGAGACTATGGCACAAAAATAACTGACTTGTTTTCATTATTCATTACTCATTAATATACAACAACCAAAAGCAATTGGGGAGTTTACATACTACTGAAATTAATAAATAATAAGAGGTTCAATTCATCCAGCAGGTAAGTTGCAGGAGTTGGGTGTGGTGGTGCCCGCCTTTAATCCCAGCACTCAGGAGGCAGACCCAGGCAGATCTCTGTGAGTTCAAAGCTAGACTGGTCTACAAAGAGAGTTCCAGGACACCCAGGGCTATCACACAGAGAAACCCTGTCTCGAAAAACCAAAACAGCTGATCCCTGGGATACTGGGGATGAATAATTGGGTTTTCTTTGTTGAGAGGTGGTAAAAATAAGGACGCAGCTAGCCTCTGTGGTGCACACCTGTAATCCCAGCACTCGGGCACTCAGTAAGGCAGAGAGAGGCAGACAGATTCCTGTGAGTTTGAGGAAAGCTTATTCTATAAAGTAAGTCCAGGATAGCCAAAGGTACAGAGAGAAGCCTTATCTCAAAATAATAAATAAATAAATATAAGGACACAAAGGCAGGGGACCAATCAGCTAGGCTCTCAAGGCCTGTTCTCCAAGCTTTGCAAGCCTCAAGTGTGTCATAAATGGGGTGATTCTGGACAACAGAGATGGCAGGTTTGGCCTCAAGGCAACGGGTGGATGAGGCCTCTCAGAGGTGCCTCTGTCAGGGAGACGGCCTAGCACAAGGAGCTATGGTGCTCTAACTTGCTAGACAGGACCGGACCTTGAAACAGGCAATACATTCTTTCAAATACTTTATACTGTGGTCCCTTTTCAAATGTCAGCCAGTGTAGGAGAGTCAGGCGTAGGGTAGCTGAGGTAGAAGTGAAGAGGTGTGTGTCCCTCACAGTGAGGCTTCAGAACAAATCCTGTCATTTCCAAGTCAACATTCCTATTTTGGGGCATAGTTCCCAGTGGCTGATAGTGTGGCTGCCATTCCTTACTTAGTATTCTCCGCATGTACTCACGTATACTCCTTTCTTCTCCCCCCACACACCCTCCTGCTGGAAGCAGAGCTTCCCTGATGAGCTCCGCTGTCTGAGTACATGAAGTATAGAGAGTTAGATCACTGGACCTTGTTCCATTGCGTTTCCACACGCAACGAGGGACAAAGCTGCCTCGGCACAGTTCAAGGCCTTTTCTACCTGACCAACAGAATCAGTGGACTGTACATTAATAAGAGCTTTTTGGTTTTTTAACAGGCTCATCGTCATAGAGTTTATATGCTTTCAGACACCCAGCGTTTGAACTTGAAAACAAATAGATATGTAGCTCTCCCTGCCATCTATAGCCCATTTTCCATGGTTCTAGGTACCTGTGGTCAATATGGTCTGAAAATGTTAGGAGAAAAATAGAGTTAGGAGAGAAATAAAAGTTCTTGAGCTTGTACATTGATTCATACCTTTCTATTACAATTTCCTTAGGTTTTATTAGTTACTAGTTGTTGTTGATGTCTTTTTGTGCTTAACTACATATCAGAGACATGAATGTATATGAAAAACTGTGTAACTAAGGCTTTGAACAATCTGCAGCATCAAGGACTGCTATGGGAGCCTGGAGCTCGGAGCCCATCTCCCCTGACTAAAAGGGACCTGGCTCACGTCCTCTGCAGTTATTATCTCAGGTTGCCACTAGTTCTGTTGTTGTTGTTTTGCTTTGAGTTTTTTTGAGACAGGGTCTCTCTGTGTAGCCTTGGCTGTTCTGGACTTGGTTGTACACCAGGCTGGCCTCAAACTCACAGAGATCCTCCTGCCTCCGCCTCCCTGAGTGCTGGATTACAGGCATGCACCACTGCATTTGGCTAAATTGTCACTAGTTTGAGGCAAGTGAATGCTTACAAGTAGAATACGTGTGACAGCTGCCAATACAGCTCAAAGCTTCGATTTTGCAGTTTTCTGTTTCCTTCTTCCCTAGTGGTCTGGCAAATCCATTCCTACACAGTGTAAAACATGCTCTTAACTACTCTCAGCCCTACCATTAAAAAAATAAATCCCAACTTTCATTAACAATGATATCTTTGGAAATGAATACAGGGCAAAACTTTTACTTATTAATAAATAAAAAATTCACAGCCGGGTGTGGTGGCACACGCCTTTAATCCCAGCAGTCGGGAGGCAGAGGCAGGTGGATCGCTCTGAGTTCGAGGCCAGCCTCGTCTACAAAGAGAGTTCAGGACAGCCAAGGCTACACAGAGAAACCCTGTCTCGGAAAAAAAACAAAAAAAAATCACACATTATAATTCAAACAGGCATTTGGATGCAGTGGTGCACTCTTTAACCCCAGCACTTGGGAGGTAGAGACAGGTGGATCCCTGAGTTCGAGGCTGGTCTACAGAGGGAGTCCCAGGACAGCCAGAACTATACAAAGAAACCCTGTATCAAAAAACCAAAAACTGCCTTTCCTGCGGTGACAAGCTCCCTAGGAGAACATGCCTCTCGCAAGGGACCTATCTCCTTCATCCCTTTCCAGAAGAGAAGAGGAAACACAAGAAAAAGCACCTGGTGCAGAGCCCCAGGTCATACTCTATGGATGTGAATGCCCAGGATGCTATGAATCCCCACAGTCTTTAGGCATGTGCACACGGTCATCTTGTGTACTGACTGCTCCACTGCTGTCAGCCCACAGGCGGAAAAGCAAGGCTAACAGAAGGATGCTCCTACTAAACATATTCTTTTACACATGCTTATTCTACTTCACCTACTCTTTTTCCAACAAATAATAACTCCAAATTATACATTAACAAACAAATCTCAAAAGCACCACCTCCTACCTTCCCTAACTATCGTAACACAAACCTTGCCCCTGATACTTCAGCTAATTATATAAATTTAGGATATAATAGTCCAAGAGTCTTCAAAGCCCTAAGAAAACATACAGTTTAACTTCTGACAAGAACTGTAAGATTCCATCCTACATCTATTGAATGCAAATCAATCACTTTAATTGAGCTAAATCTATGACTGTTCTCAACAAACCATAAAGACACTAGAATCTTATACTTAATCATTGGGGCTTGCACAAGTATAGTAGGAACAGTCCTAAGCATTTTAATTTGAGCCAAAGTAGGTTAACCTGAGCCCTATTAGAAATGTACAATGTAATTGTTACTGCACACACATTTGCCATAATTTTCTTCATCGTAATACCTATAATGATTGGAGGCTTCAGAAACTGATTACTGCATCTAATAATTGGAGTACCTGATATAGCATTTGCATGAATAAATAATTTGACTTTCTAACTCCTACCTCCTCATTTCTCCTGCTTCTGTCATCATGAAAAATAAAAAGCCAGGGCAGGAAGGGTATCTCGCTCTTTGGCTGGAAACCTAGCCCATGCAGGAGCATCTGTAGACCTAACAGTCTTCTTCCTACATCTATCCTGTGTCTCATCTATCCTAGGTGCTATCAACTTTATACCACTATTATTACTATAAATCCACCTGCCATAACACAGTATCAAATACCAGTACTCATCACAGCTCTACCATGGCTACTCTCCCTTCCAGTATTAGCCACAGGTGTTACTATACCTCCTCCTGTACAACCTACTCTGATCCTGCTGGATGGGGTGGACCAACTCTTTATCAACATTTATTCTGATTCTTTGGTTATCCAGAACTCTATATCCTTAAACTCATAGGATTCAGAATTATTTCACATATCTTCACTTATTCGGGTAAAAAAGAGCCTTTCAGATATACAGAAAGAGTGTGAAATATATCTATTGGCTTCCTCGGATTTATTGTTTGAGTCCACCATATATTTACAGTAAACACCTGAGTCTCCTTCACACCAGCCACTATAATTATTGCTATTCCCACTGACATAAAGTTTTTAGTTGACTTGCTACACTCCATGGAGGCAACACAAATGATCCATAGCTAGACTATGAGCCCCAGGGTTCATCTTCTTATTCACAGTCCGCACTCCGTGGAGTTAACATTAAATGATGCCCAGGCAGACTATGAGCCTCAGGGTTCATCTTCTTACTCACAGGAATTGTTCTATCAAACTCTTCACTTGACATTGTCCTTCACAATATATACTACGTAGTCGCCCACTTTCACTATGTATTATCTGTGGGAGCTGTGTTTGCTATGATAGCTGGATTTGTCCACTGATTTCCTCTATTCTCAGGTTAAACTAAATAATACATAAGCAAAACCCCCTTTGCTACTATATTTGTAAGAGTAAACTTAACTTTCTTCCCTCAACATTTTGTAGGTCTTTCAGGAATGCCCAATGCTACTCCAACTACCCAGATGCCGACTCCACATGAAATGTAATATTCTCTCTAAGATCGTTTATCTCACAAACAGCTTTCCTTATCATGATTTTTATAATCTGAGAAGCTTTTGCCTCCACATGAGAAGTACTCTCAGTTTCATCAACAAACCTAGAATTACTTCACGGCTGCCCTTCACCATGTCACTGTAATAAACATGTCAGGGCTTGTTTCAAAGCCCAGTGTAGGAAGCAGCTACATGTCAGGGCTTGTTTCAAAGCCCAGCGTAGAAAATAGCTGACAGTCCAAAAAGCTGACGTCTGACCAGATGTGTGAGTGATAGATAAAACCTTAGTAGTAAATTCTGACCTAGGAGCAGCCACGACTGCAAGTTGGTGATAAGAGTGCCACAGAAAGCTAGATGTGTGAACTAGAGAGGATAAGGTTAAGTTAGTATAAAAACCCTGAGAAGAAGCAGCCAGCTCGCGCTCTCTTGCCCTCTCCCCCCCCCCTCTCTCTCTCTCTCTCTCTCTCTCTCTCTCTCTCTCTCTCTCTCTGCCACCATGATCACCTGAAATGCTGCCAGCCGACGGGGCGCTCTCCCAGGACAGAGCAGACAGACATCGCTCTCTTGCCCTCTCTCTCTCTCTCTCTCTCTGCCACCATGATCACCTGAAATGCTGCCAGCCGACGGGGCGCTCTCCCAGGACAGAGCAGACAGACATCGCTCTCTTGCCCTCTCTCTCTCTCTCTCTCTCTGCCACCATGATCACCTGAAATGCTGCCAGCCGACGGGGCGCTCTCCCAGGACAGAGCAAACAGACATGCTGTCAGATAACAACCCGAGAACTGAATCAAGTCGCAGCAGCGAACCTGTTCGACAGAACTTCGCGATATCAGGTCGTATACCCTAATGGCATAAGCTCCCAGAACATTGATAGTATAAGATGCTAAATGCTACTCCTATTAGAATTAGGATAGTTTTAAGAGTGTAATGAAATGGTATTGGTGGCTTGGCCTTGGAGCCTTAGCCGCTGCCTTTTGTTGTAGTTGCCTTTGTATTGCTAATAAACCTCTCTTGCTAAGTCGTACCACTTGCTCTTGGCCTGCCTCCTTTGTTCCGGATTCTGAGTGTAAACTCTCTGCTCGCGACAGTCACACATTCAAAGAGCCTACTTATGTAAAAGTTAAATAAGAAAGGAAGGATTGGAGCCCCATAAAACTGGTTTCAATCTAATCTCATAATCGTTATGTCTTTCTCAATGAGATACTAGTAAATTTACAGATCTAATATCTTATATGGCTTACCCTTTGCAACTAGGCTTACAAGACACTTCATCCCCTATTATGAAGAACTTATGAACTTTCATGATTGTACATTAATAATCGCTTTCTTTATCAGTTCTCTAGTTCTCTATATTATCTCATTAATACTAGCCACTAACTGCACATCCTAGTACAACAGACGCTCAAGAAGTTGAACCAATCTGAACCACTTTACCGGCTGTAATTCTAATCCTCTTTGCCCTTCCTTCCCTTCAAATCCTTTATGTAACAGATGAAGTGAGAAATTGTAAAATTATAAAATGTAAGATGCTTGCTTGCCCTGCCCAGAGGCTTCTCCCAGTTCTCGTTACTACTAGCTTCAGAGTTCCACCCTAGTTCCCAGAATAGCTACATGCGAGCTCCCTATATCAGAAGTCCCATATGGTTTCTAGTAACCGCCCTAGGGACCCACACCCAAGTCCCCACAAGAAGTCTCCCACTGCCAATGTCCATATGGTTTAAGCTTGATAAGGAACCCCACGTGCTTTGTGGTTTTTGCCCTTAAAAACTAGTCTGTAACAGCTACTCGGGGTCCTTCACATCCCGAGGGCTGAGGGACCCTGGCGCGTCAGCAATAACAATAAACCTTTGCTTTTGCATCAGTGTGTTGTGCCTCGCGTGGTCTCTCACGGTGACCCCCCTTCCCGAGTTGGGCGTGAGAGTCCAACAGAAGCTAACAATCCTGCCCTCACAGTGAAACTACAGGACATCAGTGACATTGAAGCCATCAATATACTGATTTCGAAGACCTGTGCTTTGTCTCATACATGGTCCCAATAAGCGACTGAAAACCAGCTGAACTCTGCCTACTAGAAGTTGACAATCGAGCTGTACTTCCAATAGAACTTCCAATCCATATCCTAATTTCTTATGAAGAAGTACTTCATTCATGAGCTGTTCTCTCATTAGGACTAAATACAGATGTAATCCCAGGACATCTAAAACAAGCCACAGTAACATCAAATCACCCAGGTGTATTCTACGGCCAATGTCCAGAAATCTTTGGGTATAATCCCAGTTTTATACCAATTGTTCTTGAAATAGTACCACTAAAATATTTTGACAATTGATCAGTTTCCATACTTTAAACTCACTATGAAGGTTAGAGCATTAACCGTTTAAGTTAAAGTTAGAGACTAAACTTTTCCATAGTGAAATGCCACAACTAGGTATATCCACATGATTCACTACTGCTCTATCTGCAATAACTACACTCTTTATCTTATTTCAATTTTAAAAAGTCTACACAAGTTTTCCCTACTCACCATCCCCTAAAACTCTAAAATCACCAAAACTCCAAAGCCCTTGAGAATCAAAATGAATGAAAATCTATTTGCCTCTTTTATTACCCAACATTAATAGCACACCAGTAGTAATTATCATTATTATATTCCCCTCCATCTTATTCCCCTCTTCAAAATGCTTAATAATAGCCAACTCCACTCATTCTTACGACTAACTAAACTTATTATAAAACAAATAATATTAACCCACTCCCCAAAAGGACAAATATGTTCCCGAGTAATTATTTCCCTCGTTGTATTCATCAGATCAACAGACCTGCTAGTCCTTCTCCTGCACACATTCACACTGACCACCCAGCTCCCTGTAGACGTCAGCATAGCCACCCCACTATGAGTAGGAGCAGCAACCCTAGGTTTTTGACACAAAATAAAAAGCTCATTAGCCCACTTTCTTCCTCAAGGAAGGACTATTTCACTCATCACTCAATATCATGCAAACTATCAGCTTATTTACTCAACCTAAAGCCTGAGCAGTTTGTCTTACAGTTAGTATTATTGCCAGACCCCTGCTAATACACGTAATTGGCGTAGCTACCTTATTATTAATAAATATTAGTCCACCAACTGTTACAATCACATTTATTATTATTGTATTGCTTATCTTACTTGGATTTGCCATTGCCCTTATTCAAGCCTACATATCTACCCTCTCAGTTAGCCTTTATCTACATATTACATAATGACCCCCTAAACATATGCACATCGCATAGTTAATCCAAGCCCATGAACCCTAACAGGAGCCTTTTCCACCCTGCTATTAAATTCTGGTCTAGTAATGTAATCTCATCATAACTCTATTATTCTTCTATCATTAGGCCTTCTAACAAATACTATGTACCTGTGTTGACAAGATATTATCTGTGAAGGAACCAATCAAGGCTCCATATCCCTGTTGTACAAAAAGGCCTTTGTTATGGAATAATCTTATTTATTGTATCCGAAGTATTTTTCTTTGCAGGCTTCTCGTGAGCCTTCTACCTCTCCAGTCTTGTCCCAACACATGACCTAGGAGTCTGCTAATCACCTACAGGAAGAGCACCCCTAAATCCACTAAAAGTATCTCTTCTTTTTTTGTTTTGTTTTGTGGATAACAAAGAAAAACTAAAACCTCAAACTCCAGGGGAAAATATTTTAAAATACGTTTTATTAAAAAAAAAATACCGTATAAGTCTCTACTCCTCTCCCTCCCTCCCAACAGCCCTCCTGGTGTTCTTTTTCACGTGTGCCCTGCCCCCCCCCCATTCACTGTTCTTGCTACTGTACGCCCATGTCTCATTACCTACCCAGGTTGCCCACCCCGTTCTTTCATTTCCGGTGAAGTATGTACCTACTGCCCCACTTCCCCAGCATGCAAGAGCCGCCTCTTCAAAGACTTCGCATTGTTTGCCCTACTACCCTCTCCCGCTGTGAGCTATTCTAATACAAGTAAACTGCACCCTGCCAATCCCCCAGCTCCCACCGCACCCTGCCTCCCCAAAGGCAGCTTTAGCCAGGAAAAGCTAGTCTTCAAAGTTCTTTCAGCCTTTGCATTTTTCCCTCCCTCCACATTGTTCGTGCACCTCTACAAAAAGAAATCTTTCTTTGGGACCCCACAGTCCCTCACCATCGTAAACCCTGTCTCCGACTCCATCTTTTTCTCCTACTCTTTGGGGCAAGGTCTTCTCTCCAATCCTCCTGCTTACAATGTACGCCTGATCCAAAACCAGCCCCCGACTTCTGCTGGGCCCAGAACCGCCCCTCCGCGCGCTCAGCCTCCCGCCCTTCAGCGGATAAGGATCTCCCCGACACCTGCCTCCAGCACATTCTCAGCTGTGGTTTCGCCATACTGCTCCTTGAGGTGCCGCCCGGCCTGTGGCCGAAGCGCACATCATGGTAGGAACATCCGCAGGGCTGCGCTCTGAGTGCAGGTTGAGGAGATCGTGCAGCGTGGACTTCTGAATGAAACACTTGCCGCAGATGCCACACGAGTGCGCCTTGACGCAGCGATGGACGCTCACATGGCGGTTGAGGTTGCTGCTGCTGTGGTTGAACTGTTTGCCGTAGTGCAGGCACATTAAGACTAAACGTTGCGCTCGCATGTGGAAGACCAACTTCTCCACACCCTGATACACACTTTGGTGCACTTGATGTTCTTTAAGGGGTTTCCACTTGAGAAGCCCCAGGCAGGTGTTCCCAGCCGCACCCTGCCACCAGACTGCCTCCCCGCCTACGCCCGGGCAGCCCCAGCGGCCTGCCGCTGCTTCCACAAGTCCCGCAGTGGCCCCCACACTAGCCCTGCCTCCTGGGATCAACAAACAGGCCTTCGCCTTTGCGGCCTCTTACAGGCTGTAGCAGGCCTTCACCACACCTTGCGGCGGGGCTACAGTGTTGGGGCCACACTGCTCTGGGTTAGCTCCCCCAGGTGGCTGCGCACAGAAGCCCCAATACCCAGACCCCCTACTAGGCCTCCAGGGGGTTTGAGCCAGTATGCCACTTTAGACTCCACCTTGACGATGTAGATGTCAGAAACATCCTCATCCTCGGCCTCTGCCTTCAGCTCTAGGTCCTCATCC
Source organism: Acomys minous (assembly GCF_964271855.1). NCBI lineage: Eukaryota > Metazoa > Chordata > Mammalia > Rodentia > Muridae > Acomys > Acomys minous. The sequence continues at coordinate 324,797 of NW_028182145.1, forward strand.
AGCGGCAACTCCAGCTTCACCGGCCGCAGAAGTGGAAGGGTTAGAAGAGGTGGGGTGGAGATTTTGGTGCTGGCTTTGGGGTCCTGGGGAGGGAGGAGGGACTTGGTGACACTGACACTGCTCACCAGGCTTGCCTCGCTGACCCCATCCTCTTTGAAGCCTATTTTGGGCTCAACAAACTGCCTGAGGGCGTTCCTGCATTTCTCCACCAGTGCCCCATTCGCAGGTAGGAGGCGACGGCAGGTAGTTCACGATGTCCTTGACTGCTCCAGGGCACCCGTGCAGCAAGTGAGGAGCAGGTCCGCTACAATGCGCGCTGTGCATCAGCGAGTGCTGCCGCTCAGAGCTGGGGTTCAGCAAGAACCGGTCCCAGAGGAAAGGCGATCAGGCCGCCTGGAGGCAGACAACGGCCAAGAAGGACTGATGCCTCCGCCCCCAATAAACGTTTGTGCAAAATAAAAGAAAACCAAATGACCCGATCTGTGCCATGTCTGACCAAACTTCTTGTTTTTAAGCTCACTGAGAAGAGTCGAGGTTTCGCCCCCCACCTGTAATTTAAAATTATTTTACCACTTTCCAAATCCTCCCCCAATCTGGCTTTTTCCCTTAGGTAAGCTTTTGTTTCACCGGCCTCCCAGTGTTCCTTTTAGCCTTGTTAGAGTGGGGGAGGCTTGTTTACAAGTCCAGAGCCACTGGGCTCTGAGAATCTAAGTTGCTAAGAAACACAGCACAGCAGAAATTTTCCTAGCAGTTAGAGTTTGACTCCCCCTTTGAAAATTTCCTGGGCAGGCAAGAGCGAAATGTCCCAGAGAATTAGATTAGACCTCGGCTGTAGTTGAACCTCCCTCTCCTCCCTTTCCTATATTGACTTTGGCCCTGGAGAGTGTTAGAAGTTTCCATTCAGAACTTTTTAATGTTTAGATCTGAATATTAAGGGTGTTGATAACATTAAATTCATTGGACGCCATTTGTTGATGAATATTAAAAATTAATATTGTCATACATTTAGCAAAACCTTATTTTATTCATTAATCATTAATTTCTCCAAATAACCAAACACTGAGACTACGAGCCATTCAAAATTAAGCACAAAGGGGTACATAGTAACGACTCTGTTATCCCGTTATCATTTTATCCTCTCCTCCAAGCCTTTCTCTGGAATCGTCTCCTCTCCTGCACCTTCTTCTTCCTCTCTGACTTCTGGCCTCTCAGCCTCAAAACTCCACCCCTTCTCTTTCTGCCAAATCCCAACCAGCTTTAAATTAGGTGGAGCAGAGTTCACACAACAAGGACAGGAGTACTTGATAATGTGCCCATCACAGCAGGGGCCAGATCTTAGCGCTAAATGTGTTAGCATTAGAACACATGGCACCAGACCAAGCGCCATCTTGTTCCAGTGAGGTCCCCTCCCCCACCTTGATTTTCCTTCTCTCCAGCCCTCTCACCTCCCACCCCTGACTTCCCTGCACCTGGTCCCCACCATAGTCCCCCTTCCCAGCCTCTCTTCTCTCTCCATCCTCTTCCAAGGTGAATTTTATTTCCCCTTCTGGGGAAGATGCATTCATGAGAAAAAAATTAATATTTATGTCATTTACTTTACAATATTCTGAAATCCCCAAGTCACAAAATCTCCACAGACTACCAGTGACCAGTCAGATGCAATGTTCACAGGGTCTTTTATTTATCATGCTCTGGAGTGAGGACAGTCTGTTCCCCAGAGGCTGAGGAAGGTGGGCGGCCTTGACTCCTTAGAATACATGGTTTATAAATGCAGAAACTGCAAGCGGGACTTTCCCAGCCTTGGCATTATGTACTTGAGTAAGGGGTATAGAGGAAGCGAGTCTTCAGGGGGGCTCTTAAAGTTTTTATCTGCTGTAGCTGTTACACTGTTGGTCTCCCACACAATTGGGTAAGGGGATGAAGGGGAAACTGGCCCTAATCTGATAAGGAGAGCTTTTGTTTGGATCTTAGGGAAGTGAGCAACCCCCCCCCCATGGAAGTTGACTTTAAGTTGATTAAGCAAAGGGTGGGGGTGGGGATGTGGGTGGAGGCTTCTGCTCAGGGAAGGCAGCCCTTGTCCAGTTCTCACAATTCCATCCCTTCTCCAGGTACCAGAATTGGTTTCGTTGTGGCTCTCAAGCACCTGTCCATTTTTTCTCTGAAATGTCTTCCTCAGAAAGTCACCTTTGTTCACATTCAGCTGACCTCATAGGGGCTGTCAAAGAAACCAGTTCCGCCTCAAGGAATCAGGAGAACTTTAGGCAGCCCAGAAGGTGACACAGGAATTGTGAGGCACAAGAATTCGGCCCCTTGTTTGCTTCCTACATGGCCATGTTAACAGTGGCCTTTCTCTGCTCGGCAGCCTCCAGCCATCTCTCACCCTCTCTCGTCTCCTGACACCCAGGCTGGTTTCTCTCTTTCTTTTGAGCCATCACTGTAGGCTGACTGCAGCTTACAGTGGTCCTACCTGAGCACTGAGATTTATTCACAAGTGCCACCACCCTCTTTCCCTGGCCCTTTGCCCCTTGAGCCTCTCATTCAGTCTGAGTCCTTTGATGTTAGAATTGAAGCCATTGATATTTTAAATTATTGAAATGTGCGTGTTAGTAATAAGCAATCCTGTTGACTTTTGATGCTTTTCTTCTTCTCAATGTAGTTTGTGTTTTAGTAATTAAGACTTGGTATTTCTTTCTACAGTCTTTCTCTGCAATGCTCAATACCCTTTTCAGGGAGAAATGCTTCCTTTATTTTCTTTATAGAGTTTAGTTTGTTGATTATAATTTGTTTAGGCTGTTTATGTCATAGAATGTTTTTTTATTCTCCTTCAATCACCATAGTTTTGCTGTGTGTATTATTTTAGGTTTGTTGTTATAGCCTGCATTGCTCCAGGCTGTGCTGGATTTCAGTGTTCACTGAAAAAAAACTGTTATTCTTATAGATTTTCCTTCATATGTGACTTGGATATTTTTCTTATGCCTTTCATTAACTTTCTTTGTTGTGTATACTTCCTGTTTTAATATGCCTTGAGAGTTTTCTTTTCTGGTCCTGTCTATTTGGTGCTCTGTGTGCATTTTGTTTTTGTATAACTGTGCCTTTCCTTAGAGGGGGAGTCTTTTCAACTATTATGTTGAAGATACTATCCATGTTATTGACTTTGTATGTGTCTCCCTCATCTATGCCATTGTATTTTTGATGGTATTCCACATGTCTTATGTCTTCCTTTCGTGTGTGTGTGTGTGTGTGTGAGAGAGAGAGAGAGAGAGAGAGAGAGAGAGAGAGAGAGAGAGAGAGAGAGACAGAGAGACAGAGAGAGACAGAGAGAGATTTTCATATGCATTAACATCTCTTCATGCTGACTGCAACTCTAAGGTAAAATAAAGCTTGTAATCCACATGTTGTTTTTGATCAATAGGAACCTATAAAGACAAACATGAAGCTGCAGAGAGTTTTCTGTGATTTGAATTTGTTCATGATATTTTGTAGAGAGCTGCGAGGTGCCGCGCCTTAACATGGCGCAGGCTTCTGCCTTCTGCCACCCCGACGGCGAGCGCTCTCTAAGATAAACAAGTCCTTATATGGCAAAAGGCTGTGCAAGAGTAACTGGTGATCTGATGACGCGCAGTCCTGCTCTGACGCGGACCTATGAGAAGGTGACACCTGGCATGAGCTGATTGGCCCTTGAGTTGTACTTAAGCTTGGCCCTTCCCTTCTTCGAGGCCATTCCCACTGAGCTAAATCCTGAGTAAAGATCTCGAGAAGTCTGGTTGTTGGCGTCTTATTTCCGCTGGATGGTCCGGCGCCGACAATATTTAATACTCAAATACACAAACTTAAAAGAAATTAGAATTTCTTAGTGCTATCAGATTAGTTATAGACACTTAAAATACAGATTATGTATGAAAGCTACTTGATAGGTACTTTAAGAAATTGGATTAAAATCTCATAATTTTATATGACCATGAGACACATACCTGAAACTTTTATAAAATATGCTTAGAAATGGCTGACTCCTTTCCTCTGGGATATGATGTTACATAAACTGCCCTGTCTTAGGGAGAAGTGATCGATTATGTCCATGGTTTAAGGAGAAGACCAAAGTGAATTTAGACAACAATGTGGAAACAAAATGAGCTTCTTAAAACAGCCATTTAAATGTTATAATCCTTTTCTTGAATATTGCAACATGCAAAGAACTGAAAGACATGAGCAAAACATGAATATCTAGGCATCAAATTATGAATATTTATCATTACAAAAGAATATGTACAATCCAACATTAGCAAATACCTTTAATCTATACAATATATTGAATAGAATTCAAATACTATAAAATAGAAAACAGAGGAGATATTTTGCAGATAGAATTTCCTCAATTAATTACAAAAACCTTGGAGCATCAATTCAGATGCTTTTCTTAGTTCAGGTTTGGTGGTTTGAGTATTTTTTTAAGGAATTAACTTGTTTCTGTACAGTCAGGATTTAAACCAAGTTCTAACAAATCCTCCCAGCATCATAAAAAGTGTTGTCAAAAGAATATTATAACAATAAATGAAGGGAAAGGTAATATATGCTTGCAGGGATCCATGTCTATAATGAGCAAACAGAACTATGGGGAGCTAGTTAAGCAGGCTGACCCAGATGGGGCTCAGACACCTGCTGCAGTTGTCCCTTCCTCAGAACACTGTGGCAATTAATGGTCTTGAGTCAAGAAGTTGTCCCATATTCACTGTTAAATGAAAAATATGTTATTTTAGTACAAATATCCAATGTCCTCTCAGACATTAGACTCATCTCAATTTTTATTGACATAGATCTAAAGATTTTCACCAGCAATTAGACAACGTCAAGTAAAGAAATGTCAGGAATCTGAAGATAAAAGGAATAAAGATCTGTGACTTCCTATCCTGCATCTCATCTCCATTTTAGACAGTGAATTATGAACATTTCTCACAGAGGTTTGATGAGAGTACGCCTCCTTGGATATTACAAAGGAAGTACTTATGCAAATTTTAATTGAAAAGTATTATATGCACAGAAAATATAGATTGCAGAATCAGAGAAATATTCAACTGAAGAATTCAACTTAGGCCCTAATCCTTCACAGCTCTCCCCCATGTGTCTGTCTGAACTCTACTGACTGTCACAGAGAAGGGAAGTTTGGATTTAATGCACTGGAATTAGGAACCAAAGAGCAGACTCTAGGGAGTGTTGGGAAAGAAGATGAATTTCTTTCCGGGATAAACATACTCTAGAGGATACTGGAGCAAAACAGGACAAACTGAATTGGAGGACATGTCCTCTGACTTTCTTTTATTTTAAAAAGAAGTACAGAAATTTATTCTTCTTATCTTTTTGGTTACAACTTTAATTCTTAGCAAGAATGGTCCTAAGTCAAATGACTTAAATGCATGGACCCATGCTCCCTTGAGCATACACTGAGTGAGGACTGGACTCTCTTGCTCTATCTGTGTTCTTCGTGAGAAAATGCTCACAGGAATGCCGTGCTTCACTCCTATGTGTAAAGTTCAGCTCCTTAAATGTTTAAGACATAAACTGTTAGATTAGAGCCAAATACCAGCAAGTAAACATATGTTTCTCAGCTCAACACACACCATAGAACAAAAAATAGGCCTTTGTAAAAATTAGACCTGTGAATGTCAGGTATAGAACTCCAAATGCTGGTTTCTTAAATGGTAGCTAGGGAATGTAAAGTTGATGATCAAATCTTAAATTCACCACACTGGGCCTAGTACAATTTGTGAAGCGTAGGCAAGCACTGTAGCATGTATCTGCACACCCAAAAGTAAACGTGGAAGGCAGATGTAGGAACAGCTCAGGTTAGAAGCCAGCCAGGGCCACACAGAAAAAGAAAATGATATACAGTTGTTAATCTAAAGCTTAACTTACTGCCTCAAGAAATTGGCCCTTTTATTTAAAGCTTCCAAACATTTTCCCTGTTTCTACTGGTCACTGCAAAGTTCCTCAAACTGCTTAATACTAATTAGTGTGAAATTGTTTCTAGTTAATTATAATTCAGTAATGTTCACTCTTCCTAATAATTTTGATACTAACCACAGTTTTTAATGGAAAAATGGATAATCGCATTCCTCTTTTCTGCTTATCATACTCTGAGGATACAATATCATTCTTGAAATCCGGGGTTGTTCTATTTTTTTCTCCATGGAGTCTTTCAGTGTTTGGAGACAGAAACCAATATAGCTACTGCTTCCGCTGTAACTTTCACCCATAACTGAGATTAAATCCTACCAGAGCAAAGGCCTCCAATGTGGATTTGTGTGTCACAGGCTCAATAGCTCATCAACAAGGCAGGAAATCAGCTAAGAACTTGACCCATGAAAATTACACCAAGAGGAATTGCTTGTGAGATATTTAGTAAACTGCTCCATGGCAAGCACACTTGCTGTTGAGAGCAAATGCAGCTGCGGGTCAGACTCCTTCTTTAGTGTTCAACATGGTCTTACAAAGTCTTTGTCCAGAAACATGATGATGGGCAGCTGAGGCTTTGCTATGTAATCACTTAAGGACTTCTCACAGAGAGCAGCACCTACGTTCTTTTAACACATAACATAGGGTCACATGGCCCTTCCTGAACTTTTGTTGTATGTAATGTGGCCAGTGTGTCACAGAGGTTCTTAATTTCAGAGACCTCTTTGTAATCACCACCACATTGTCACAAATTTTGGATCAATTACCATCCACCAATATGGGCTAATTCTTCCTCTGGTCTACTATTTTCCCTTCTATAAGTACACAGAAAATCTGCACTTTTTACTTTATATTTTATTTTATTTTATTTTTTTATTTTTATTTTTTTGGTTTTTCGAGACAGGGTCTCTCTGTGTAGCCTTGGCTGTCCTGGACTCACTTTGTAGTCCAGGCTGGCCTTGAAGTCACAGTGATCCACCTGCCTCTGCCTCCCGAGTGCTGGGATTAAAGGCATGCGCCACCACGCCCGGCTGATTACTTTATATTTTAAAAACACACATCCCTTCCAATTTTTTCTTTTTTTGCTTATTGAGACTCCCAAATGCAGTTTAGGTACATGGCACAGGACAGAAGTTAGACATATAAGAAGTGCTTTAGAGGCCAAAATCTACTTCCTATGTAACATGATTATTTTCTGTGTGTTCAGTGTGACAAATGCTAACAAAAGACTCCAAAGATAGTAACTGGGGGGGAGGGGACCCAGGAGGTACAGGTATGTCAATTTTAAAAGTAAAGCAGTTGGAAGGTGGTCATAGGAATGATCATGAAGTAAACTGAAATCTTAGCATCCTGACTAGTAGATTTTGAGTGATTATAAACCAAATTGTTTATCATGTCGACTTTCTATAATTATTTTAAAGTTTTGAATTATGCCTACATGAGAAAAACAGTGTTTAACTCAAGTACAGAATTCTTGGTTTAGCAAGCATACTGTAGGACACATTTGTATTTTAAAGAGTATTTTATTAATAATTTTGATATTATTATGCCTGGATTTTTCAAGGATGAGTTAAGAGGGTAGGTTGAGATTGTAACAAATAAGACCTAATATATACAGCATTTAAGCTCAAAATAGTATATAAATTGATGCTTTGTGATCAATCCTTCAGATGTTCAGATGTTTCATCTCTATATACTAGGTCTCCAGCTGAGGTGATTCAGCCTTGCTGAAGGAAAGATGGCACTGAAGGCATGCTCGGAGATTTCATAGGCATGCCTGACTTCCAGTGCCTTGCTCTGCTTTGTGTCCACAGTTGAAGATTCAAATCCCCCAGCATCTTAATCGTCTTCTCTTCTATTTGCCCTTGCTCTGAGGGGCTATTATCCCATGGAACTGTGAACCACAATAAACTGTCTTTAAAGTTGTCTTGATGATGGTGTTTTATCAGACCCCCAAAAGGCATCTAAGGATTCATAGTAAAGGAAATGACTTGTGGTACTATTATTTTCCTATCCTTAAGACGTACGCCACAACACTGCACATGTCTAGTTCTTCTCCCAAGTCAGGCTTCTCCTTTAGGGCCTGGCATGATGGTTGCATTGGCTGACTTTCAGAATATCCATTTGGATGTTGGCCTTTATCACTAATAACAGAGAGCAAACCCTATGTGGGGAAAAGATAAGCACCTGTCATTGCAGATCTGCACTTGCAGAGCACCAGTGTGAGCCTTCTTGAGAACCACAGTTCTCATTATTTCATTACACGAAAAAGAGAGCAGGTAGAGCTGGAGAAAAGGTCGAGATTCCGAGTTGTACTTGATGCCTCCACACCTATTTTCTTCCTTGTGAGGATACATTATAAAATTATCTCCTATATGCTAACAGAATAGAACTTTTGCTGGACTTCACATGCAAGTTCAAAATATACGTTTGGGTCACTTAAGATTTAGCACCAATAGGCTACTGTATGGTCAAGCTGTTTAATCTGTCTTGAAAAGATCATTGTAACAACCAACCTTATTTGTCTTGAACTTCCCATGTAATCAACTTTTACAACCTAAGCTAATATAGAACATGAATATTACATTATACAACCTGACAAACCCCTGACCCAAGAGGAATGTGTGTGTGTGTGTGTGTGTGTGTGTGTGTGTGTGTGTGTGTGTGTGTGTGTGTGAGAGGGAGGGAGAGAGAGAGAGAGAGAGAGAGAGATGTTTAATCCAGAAAACAGGTTGAAAGCAACCCTAACAAATACATATCCACCATGAATACTGTATCTAGCATATAGATACTGCTTTATAGTACTAGTTTGTTTATTATTGAGATCACTAAGAGTCAATAAAGTTCATCACTTATAAAAGCTCACAATTCTACACATAATCCCAGCATGAGAAGTGGAGTTGGATAGAAAAATCTCACCCACATGTGAGGAGCTACTGGCAATTCCTACCTGCCTGAGAGTAAAATTTAAGGATGTGGTCTCCAGTTAGTGGACCATGCTCCAGTGGATGGACACACACCCAAGAGTGTATGGCCAATACAAAACTGCATAGTTAAAATTGTTTTATGGAAAAACAATTTATGGAAAGAGGGCACAAAATAATGGGTCTGGGAAAAGGCATGAATCTCAGGGAAGTTGGGGTCTGGAATTAAACATGATTAAAATGCATTATATGAAATTACAAAAGACTTAATAAAATCTCCCTGATATTATGTTTAATAATATATAAGTCAATAGGTACATATGTTTGATAACTAAACATGGAGATAGACATTTCAAGTTTGTATGCAACCTGATAGTCCTAAATGGATTTTACTATTTCAAATACTATCCAAATATATTCTATTTATTCCTTAACTTCAGTGGGAACACTGTAAGAAGAAGACTTTGTCCTAGCTATTCTTGTGTCAACATGATATAACCAAGTATCATTTGGGAAGAGGCACCTTCTATTGAGAAAATGCCACCAGCAGATTGGCCTCTGGAAAAGACTGTGGTCTATCTTCTTGACTAATGATTGATGTCCAATACCTCAGCTCACCATGGGTGATACTTGATTACTTCCCCTTGTCAGGACTGCCTCGCCAGCCACAGGGGAAAAGCTCAGTCCTGATCTGACTTGATGAGCTGGGGTAGGTGGAGGGAGCTCCTCGTTTCTGAGAAATAGAGGCGGGATGATGGGAGAAGAGGGAGTGGGGCCTACGATTGAGATGTAAAGTGAATAAATAAATTAACTTTTAAAAAAGTGTAGGGTGGCACAGGCCTATAATCCCAGCACTCCGGAGGCAGAGGCTGGTGGATCACTGTGAATTCGAGGCCAGCCTGGTCTACAGAGTGAATCCAGGACAGCCAAGGCTACACAGAGAAACCCTGTCTCAAAAAAAAAAAAGTAAGATATGCTGATTCCCTTAGAGCCTTCGTATTTATCACTTTATCAAATGCTTTTGCATTAGTCTGAGGGAAGTGATTTATTAGGTCTTTTGTTTTCTCTACCATTTACATTTATTTTAATATTCACATTTCAAACACAATGAATTTGTATAAAGTGTTCTCAACTTGAGTGGTGTTGATTGTTAAGTTTCAAACTCAGGACGAGTGACTAAGGTGACTGACTTGGGCTCCAGGTTCTGCCAGCATCCTTCAGTCCCTGCCTGTTATAGGGTAAGCCTGGCATACTCCACCCTCTACCCTGAACTCTCCAGCCCAGGGGCTGGGCTTCCCTTCCTCCAGAGGTTCTTCCATGTGTAATCTAGACACTTTGGTTACCTACCCTTCAGGGTCAAGACCATCCTGGACTTTCCCAGATGTGTGTGCCTCTGTCTCTGCTCTCCCACCTATCTATAATACCTTCTTCCTCCACCATAAGTAGCAGCAGTTATGTCCTTGCCTTTCCTTAGGATTTCTTTCTTCATTCATTTACCAAGTTAAAAAAAAAACAAACAAACAGAGGCTGGATGTGCACATAGTAACAATCGCAACCAAAACATATTTAACAATTTCTTTTCTTTTGTAAGCACTTCCCCAATTGTTAATATGTTATCATTAGACACAGAAACATCAGCGACGGTTACATTGAAATTATTGGTGGGAAATGGGAAAAGAAGATTTGAGAAACCTGGAAACTTAAAAGCTTGAAGGCAGAGGACTCACTGCTCTACTCCTCGCATGGGTCCTTGGGCTTCAGGATGAACAGTCCGGGGACATGTGGGGACTGCAGCTCCTGGCTCACCTTGCTGATGCCAAGATAACCAGTGTAGTCACTTGGCCCACTGCCGGGAAGGCAGGATTACGAAGGTCACTCAACCTGATGGCGTATGTGTTCTCATGCCCTGGGTAGAGGAACTGCTAAATGTAGGTGAACGCTGACAGTGATAAATGATGGAAGAGGCCTTTTGGTGAGCACAAGGACCACGGAAATGAGCTGAAGGTCTGCTCTGACTCCTGGAGTCCTCGGGGAGGGCACTCTAGTGAAGTAGGTGCTGAAGCATGCACTTTACACATGTAAACATGCTGTCTTATTGCACATCATTAGAGCCCCGTGAGCTGGAGATCTGCCAGGGACTTTTAGCACTAGTCATTTTAGTCATGTGTCTTCCATATGTTGCAGTTATCATGAAAGAACTAAATACACTGATTTCTTGTTGGTTAGTATCTTTTCAATAATTTAACAGCACCTGTCACAATAGCTCTGATGAGTATTTTCTTCAACTTGATGCCTGACAGATTTATAGAAACAGATAATTTCCCATTGTCGATTCTACAGATGGGCTTCACTAGCAGAGGAGAGTGGGTGTCCTTAGGCTTTTCTTCCACTATTTTATACCAGACAACTACAAGAGGAAAATCACAGGATACTAGGAACACAGAAGCCCTTGCAAAGCCTCATTTACAAGACAGAAGACCACACACCGTCTTATCACTGTTTATATTTTTTGGTTGACTGATGCTTTTAAATTCTTCTACAAAGAATTTTCGAAGATTCTGTACTGTCAAAATGGCTTTCCTTTTTTCAGGATAGGACATCTCTTTTCCTCATTTCTCAATCACTGATGAAACTTAGAAACTCTTGCTTCTCCTTTTCTTCTAGGACAGATTCAATGCAGGACTTAGGAGCAAAACTTCAGAAGCAATGTAGTTTTGTTCAGCAGAAACGATTGAGCACAAGAAGCTTCTGTAGGAAAGACACAGTAACATCTACAAGGGTGTCAGGATACCAGATAATAAAAAGATGAGAACTGAGTTTGTAGGCATTCAAAGGGAGCCTGTCTTGGTTAATATTGTGTCATCTTGACACAAGCTACAGTCATTTGGGGAAAAGGATTCTCAACTGACAAAATGTCTTCATAAAACTGATCCAAAGACAAATCTGTGGTTTGATTTCTTAACAGTGTTTTACTGTGATTTGCATGGTTTGGTCCTGAAACTCTCACTAGGAGCTATGAGGAAATAAAGGAAAGTGTTGGGGACAACAGGCCATATGGCCAATGTTCAGCCATCTTGTCAGAGCCTGAACCTTTAAGTCTCTGTTTTTCCCAGAGCTTGTCTTTCACCAGAAACTAGCTGAACCTGCTGTGGTTCAGTAGTTAAACTAAAGACAGATAGAGATGGAGCAACCCTGTTATGGTTTCCAGTTAGACTAGACAAAGAAAGGGCAAGATACCCTGTGTGGCAGGACATTATGAACCTGCCTGGAATTCCCTGTGTTTTGAGAAAAGCCTGCAGCTGGGTTGCTATAGCAATATGCTTCCCTGCTTTCTGAATTATAAAAGCTGCTGCCTGACTAATAAAGTTTGAGAGCTTGATCAATCAGACTTGCTCTCCTTCTTTGTGTCTTGCATTTTCAACAGGTGAACTTCCTCCCAAGTTTTAGTTGAACCCCGCTGGGCCAGGAAAGACTGACACAGAGACATGTGTATAGTAAAGCTAGGGAATTTTCTGATCCTCCACAACTCAGAACTTCATCATATGTATTAGGAATCAGGAGCACGGTTAGCTAGCCACCCTGGAAGTTCTCTGTAGGTGGCCATTTTCAAGGTATATACACCATGTAGGAGGAAGCTATCTTTCATAAACACTCAGACTCCTAAGGAAAGCCATGTCATTTCTCGAGCCTGGTCCATATAAGGAGACAGCTTTGTTAAATATCCCATGTGTCTAAGATCTTGGAATCCCTAGCATGGACATAGCTTGTCAAAATGAACATTCACAAGGCTGGAGAGATGGTTCGGTGGTTAAGAGCACTACCTGCTCTTCCAAAGGACTCAGGTTCAATTCTCAGCACCCACAATGCAGCTCACAACTGTCTGTAACTCCAAGATCTGACACTAACACACATAAATTAAATGAAATATTTTTTTAATGAACATTAACTCAGGACTTCCCTCCCTCAGGGATTCCTCTGCTCCATATAGTGATTGGTATGGGAGGATGAGTGCTGCTACCTGGGGCTTGATAGTATGAGAATGTACTTGATGCTATAAGAAAGAAGACTTAGCAAAGCAAGGCAGACCAAGCAGTAATCAGCAGCCCCATATGGCCTCTGCATCAGCTCCTGCCTCCTGGTCCCCAGCTTGTTTGAGTCCTTGCTCTGACATTCTCAGCAGTAGACTTTACAGGAAAATGAAAGAAACACTTTCTTCTCCAAGTTGTTTTCTCATAGCAATAGAGTCCGTAACTAAAGCAGAGCCGCATGATTGACAAGTTATGAGGATACCTCAAGTCTGACACAAGGCACAAAGCTGTTCCAAGTCTTGATGTCAAGATAACAATTTATAAAGTGAATACACATTAAAATAAATGTAGTTCCAGTTTCTGTCTGTTCTCACCCTATGTAGATCTTGGGTACTTCTTGTTTTTTTTTCTTTTGTTTTGTTTTGGTTTTGTTGTTGTTGTTTTGGTTTATCGAGACAGGGTTTCTCTGTGTATCCTTGGCTGTCCTGGACTTGCTTTATAGACCAGGTTGGCCTCAAACTCACAGCGATCCACCTGCCTCTGCCTCCTGAGTGCTGGGATTAAAGGCGTGTGCCACCACTGCACAGCAGGTACTTCTTGTATTTTAAGACTGACAGATATTGTTGTGTGTAGAGTTTTTATGGTTTACAGCAATCCACAGTGAGTCAGAAAATACATGTTTGTAGGGTGCTCGACTCCAATTAGTACATCTACTCTGCAATTTCTATAGCTAAGGTTAGGAAGAGTAGGAAGAATAGGAAGAAAGCTTGTAAGAGACAGGGAATCAGGGCCTTTTCTAGGAGATCCTGCCTTCAGTGTATTAGAGGAAAGCTGCACACAGGAAATCTCAACAATATAATTACCTAAATGAGATTTTAAAAGTGGCAGCATGACATCAACTGCCAGTGTGAATGGGCAAATCTCAGAAGACCCCATACATAAAGGAAGAGCCAAAGACAGTCACTGGCTACTCAGGAGGAGCAGAAGTCTTCTTCAGGGATGAAGCAACTACTTGGTCATCCTGTCAAAATTGTTCATTCCTAAACACACACACACATGCTAATGACATGAGATAGTCTCAATCATTCTCTCTCTCCCTCTCTCTCACGCACACAGAAGATTAATTTCAAAAGGTCAAGAGGATGTAGTTCGAGATGAAGGGGCCAGAAGAGGGGTGACAATGATGTAAATACCATATTCAAACTAGAAAATGTGCAATGGAGATAAATTTGAAACAACTTTACAGTATATTTGAACTAGGGGAATGACTCACTAAGTACTGTAAATATTGTTTAAATGTATGAGAAAACATTGTGTATAATGTTTACTTTTTTGTGTATTTTACCTTAAGGAAAACAACCAAACCGGTTACTTTTTTGTTTGTTTGTTTGTTTGTTTGTTTGTTTTGAGACAGGCTTTCTCTGTGTAGCCTTGGCTGTCCTGGACTCCCTTTGTAGACTAGGCTGGCCTCAAACTCACAACAATCCGCCTGCCTCTGCCTCCCGAGTGCTGGGATTAAAGGAGTGCACCAGCATGCCAGGCTGGTTACATTTTCTTTTAATTCAATCAGTGCCTCCACAGACTCCTCTGATGTTTACTGAGGAGTGGACATGGCCCTTTTTTCCTGGTTGGAAGAGAATCACAGTTGGTAATCTTCCTCAGCATTCTGGAAAACAAAAGAAACAAAAGTCATAATGTACCTTCTCCATTACACACTTGAAGTGCATACTGTCTTCTAGTCTGCATCTATAAAACTAAAAATTCCTGAGGCAGGCAAGAATTCTGTCCTGCACAAGAGGAGGCTGCCACTGGGAATTGATAGTGGTGAGTTTGGTGGTCTTTACTCCCTCTGAGAATCCACGGACAACTGAAGTTCCTGCCTTCTCTTTCTCATGAAACACAGATTTGTGGATGCAAAATAGATTCTTTCTGCTAGATTTTTGTGACATTGTAAATAAGAAATCACTCTATGCCCTGTCTCCAAGCAAGAAATGTGTCCCTGTCATCCACTTCACAACAGGCTTTGGAGAACGTTGAGCTTTGCCATAACGTGTTATTGTCTAGACAACTTATCACCCGGTGTCACATGCCCATCATGTCTGTGATGACTGAGCAAAGCTAAGTTTAAAAGCCCTGGCACCTCAGCAACCTGAGATCTCTAGTCTATTCCTGGAGTCCCCACTAAGAGAAGGAGATCTTTCTAGAGGTCTCAGTTTTATACAAGTTGTGTGTAATTTCCCTCAGTTGGAAAATAGATAAGGGTGTTGACCTCTGGTTGAGTGTGTACAGTGTTCACAGATACAGAGATGTTATTATTGAGTTTGTTGTGATGCAACTGTTAAAGTGTTCTGTAGGCATAAGGTTACTGTGCAATTCAAATGTGGATTTCTGTACCACTCATATCTGGCTGCAAGCTTTGTTTTGAGAATCTCATCTCAATTGCTCCTTGACATGCCAGTAAAAGCAGTTTACTGTCAATTGCTGGACAAGAGAGAGAATAAGGCTGGAATTCCTGCCAGCCAGGAGAGAAGGAATTAGAGGATTCAACCAGGAAATTCAGCAATGAGAACCATCCAGGACAGATCAGAAGAACGGCTGGAGCAGGGAAAGCTACAAAGTGCCAGCGTCTCCAGGGAGCACTCTGGGAGGAAACCAAGTTAGCTTACACGGTTAAGAATAGAGTAGTAACTGCTGAGGTCTTGTGTTGTATAGCTTATTATTGAACAAACCTAAAAGAATCTCAATTATTTATGTGATAACTGAGTTGAGAGAGAAACTGAGAAACAAACCTAGTTATATAAAAATAACTGTAGCAGTGCTCTGTTTTGATTTTATTATGTTTCTCAGCAGTTTCTAAGAAGGAGGATAGTGAGTTCAAGGCCACTCTTCACTACACAGTGAGTTCCTATGAGCTTGGGCTATAGAGGGAGACTTTGGAGGAGGTAGAAGCTAGAGAAATGTTAGAGTAACTGTTCTCAACCTGTGGGTCACGACCCTTTGGAATATCAAATGACCCTTTCATAAGACTCACCTAAGACCATCAGAAAATATATTGTGATTCATAGCAGTAGCAAGCTTAATTATGAAGTATAAATGAAAATTGCCCCGGGGGTTCGACTAACGCTCAGGAGGAGAATTTTCCTGTATAGAGACAGAACACTAGACACGAAGAAGGGGGCAAGTCTGTATTCTGATCAAACCCCATTTATTGAGAGTTTTTACAGAGTTTATGTAGGCACAGAGGCATGGGTATTTGCGTAAGCAAGGGTTGCTGTGGATACCTAACTCTGGAATGCTCCAGCAGGTAGGTATCTACCTTTACAGCTGCTAATTGCAGGAGAGAAATTCCAGGAAAGTCGTGAAGGATCTGCTTAGTCAGGAAAAAGCTCCCAGAACTGCTGCTCGCAGGCAGCTGGCCCTTAATCTTATCTTATCAGTAGTCCCACCAGAAAAGGAGTAGCTCAGTGTCTGGAATGACCAGCCCCCACAATAAACCACAACAGGTGTCTAACTGCTGACCTATGACAAGGTCAGCTAGTTTCTGGTGAATGGCAGACTTCTGGAGAAATAGGAACCTAGGTTCTGACAAGATGGCTGAACATTGGCCACGTAGCCCGTCCCCAACAGAAAGTAACTTTTTGGTTGGATGTCACCACCACAACATGAGGAAAGGTATTAAAGGGTAATAGCATTAGGAATGTTGAGAACCACTGGTTTACAAGCTAAGAGCACTGATGCTTATGGGGAGCAGGTGAAGTCCTAAATGAATTGGCAAGGACCCCAGTGCCTCAGACTCATGGGAAAAGGCAAGCCTTCTTGCCAAGGTGCAAATGTTGACAGAGAACATGGACTACAGCTTCCTCCTCCTAGATGTTTACAACCTGAGACTGCTTCCCTACAGAGACCTCCTACTAAGACCTCCCACTAAGAGTTGCTAACTCAACAACATTAAACAGGAAACCCTGACATCCCACAGTTACTACAGCTCCCATAGATGAGGCTGAAAACTCAAGAAACCAGTATGCTGAAAAGACTTAAATCTAACGACATGCCAGGCATCTACAACTCCTACAGAGACCCTGAGATCCAACTATATAAGTACAAGGGCCTAATGTTACTTTAGCTTGTGAATACCCACCCACCTACCCACCCACCCAGACCTCTCTCAATCTCTGGCCCCGGCTAGAGCTAGTTTTCACTGACCAGATCTGTGTTTCATGACCACCATGATGACCCCTTCGCCATTGGCCTCGGGCTCCACTCCCACAGTCCTGGTAGTGAATCAGCCCATAATAGTGGAAGGAGTTGTGGGCTTCAGATTATTGGGCTTGGTGATGAGTGTCTGCTTATTCCTCTTGGTCAGGAAACTGAGGCAGTTCCCAAGGACCATCCATTGGGATTCGTGGACATTTTGGCTGCTTTTCTACCTATGGTGTACCTGAATGTTTAATAAGACTTTCGTAAGGCTCATATAGAGTTCGGACCAACATATTCATAGTTTAAAATTTTCCATTTCAATCATAAAAATATATTGAAAGTAATTTATAGCTGATCTGAGATTATTATGAGACCCAAAGTGCTCTAAAATGTATTCTATATATACCCAATGTATTATTAGGGTTCTATGCAATCACAGAACTGATAGAATCAATTTCTCAATTTATAGAAAGGGTATTTTTAGAATGATTTGGAGTCTGTGGAGTCTATGATGGCAAAGTCCAAGAGTTCAGTAGTTGCTCACTGCAGGAGCCTAGATGTCTCAGCATAACTTTCGTTTAGGCTGGAATCCCAAAGAAGTAAGCACTAATGCCAGTGAAGGAATGAACTGGTTAGAAAAGTGAGAGAAAGCAAAGAAAGAGTAAAACATCCTTCTTCTATGTTATATAGGCTTTCCAGCACAAGGTGTAGCGTTGGGTTTTTTAATTCAAAACAACTGGATTACAGGTGTGTCCTTTCCCCCCCCCCCAATCAAGATCCAGATTAAGGGCACTTCTTCCTACCTCCAAGTTCTGGATTACATGTAGATCTCTGCACTTCAAATTAAGGGGGCGGGTAAGCCCTCTCAGGTGTGTCCCTCCATTTTCAGGTTATAGTTAATTCCAGATATAATAATGTTGACAACTAAAAAGAGCCATCACACCATCACAATTCCACTCCATGTCAACTTGACACACAGTCTATCTTTTAATGCCATGATTAATTTCCCAATGAAAACAATAACCAGGCCATAATAATGCCTAACTATTCCAAGTCCAAGGCACACACATTATATACTAAACCAGACCCTAATTATGCCTAATGTGAAATACGTATCTTTTGTACAACAGTAAACCCATTATAATGTTAGGATAGGTTGCAATGTCCTTGAGGGACATTCTTTTAGTATCTCAAATTTAAATATGATAACCATTAATATTATCTTACTTTATTTACATCACATGAAGGAGAAATTAAGGAAAGAAAGCACAAATATCTGTACAAACACATTGTTAACAAAATATAACAGGAACACTCATATCACTTATAAAACTCCTTTCTGCAATTGGTCATATATATTTAGCTGGTATCTGTAACTACCTTCCTCTAATATCCTTTTTGTATTTCCTCCACCCTTGGCCGTAACCTCAGCAGATCTTGGTGTTTTTCATAGAGGAGTGAGTCATATGTTCATTCCTGAGAGGTCTGTGCCCTTTGTCATCCCACCTGGATTAAGCTGTTGTAGGCTCCCACTGCCTTTAATCATAAGGCATTCTAGTAGCAAGGAATTCACTAAATCACTGGTTCTCAACTTATGGGTTCCAAACCCTTTGGGGATCTAAGGACCCTGTCACAGGAATTGCCTAAAACCATCTGCATTTCAGATATTTACATGACAACTCATAACAGTAGCAATATTGCACTTATGAAGTAGCAGTGAAAATAATTTTATGCTTGAGGATCAACACAACCTGAAGAAGTGTATTAAAGGGTCCCAGCATTAGGGAGGTTGAAAACCACTGCAAAAACTGTCTCCTGTGATCCAGACATACATAAGCTTTCTTACCTCCATTTGGAGAAGCAATAGAATGTCCCCGTGGTAATCTGAACCCATCACTCTTCCCAATCCTATTATTCCTTTCTTATCCTATTGGTTTAAGGACATTAGATGTCCAAATTGTCCAGGGGAAAGTCTGAGGTTCTTGTTCAACAGAAAGCTTGTTTTAGCTCCCGGTTGGGGCACTCACCTCTCTAGAACTAAAACTTGCTGGCCAGCAGAGCTTAAGGTCACAGGAAGAGAAAGCAAAGCATTCCCTAAGGGGTCACCAGTGGTATAGCGATTAAACCAATTCCCTTTTCCACCCCTTGAATCCTGGACCCATGGATCCTGGTTATGAGATAAACCATACCATATATTGGATGCTGACTCAAAGGATACACAGCCTTCTGGAGGCTCTCCAGCCTCCAGCTCTCCAGCTGCCTGCCACCTAATTTGCTCTGCGATGGTATTTTCAAAAGAACATTCCATCTTTCTATGAGGTTAGCTGCTTCAGGGTGACAAAGGACATAGCAATACCAGTAGAAACTATGATAGTGGTCCCACTGCCTCATTTCTCTGTTTTGAAGCGAGTTCCTTGGTCAGAAGCAACACTGCATGGAATACTGTTGCAGTGGATAAGGCACTCTGCACATCCATGGGTGGTGGTTTTGGCAGAAGCAATTATGTGCATGAAAGGTACTATGTAAACATTTGCCATTATGGCCACTTTGTTCATGGGCCCATTGGAAAAGGACAGGAATGTCTGGGGAATGAGGCTGACTGTTCACAGAATCAATCATTCTATTTCATTATTGAATTCTTCCTCAGCTGAAGTCACCATTTTATGAGCATTTACATGTGACATAAATATCTTTACATCCTTTAAACATTTGGAGAAATGTATCTACGTATTTCTTCCCTGTATGTCTTTCTCAACAATTTTCCAATCATTCTCTTTCTGAGACCCCGACAATCAAGCCAATGTGTTGTTTTCAGCTCTGGAATCAGTGAAGAATCACACATCTAGACATTTCTTCTTCCAAACAAAATGTATGATCATGTGTATTATATGAACTTCTGCCCTCTGTGAAGAGTTCTCTTTGATGGTGTCTTTCAGGCTTGTCCCAGAAAGAATAGTAATGCTGCTTTTGGACCCTAACGCCCAACTTGGGAAGGGGGTCGCTGCGAGAGAACACTCGAAACACATAACGCACTTATGCAAAAGCAAAGGTTTATTTCTGACACGTCAGGGTCCCTCACCACTCGAGAGGTGAAGGACCCCGAGCAGCTGGTACAGGCTAATTTTAAAGGCAAAAACTGCAAAGCAGGTGGGGTTGCTTATCAAGTTAAACCATATGGACATTAGGACATCTGGCATTGGGAAACCTCTTGTGGGGACTTGGGTGTGCGTCCCTAGAGCGGTTACTAGAAACCATATGGGGACATCTGATATTTGGAACTTGCCTGTAACTATTCTGGGAACTAAGGAAGGAGGTTAGCAGTTCTGAGAACTGGGAAAAACCTCTGGGGTCTGAAGTTTAGGTTCTAGGCAAGCAAGGTTGGGCACGCAAACAAGCATCTTATATTTCATAATTTTACACTTTCTCACTGCAATTGTGCACTTCTGGATGGTGCCTGCACGACATCCAGAACCTTCAGTAAACCATGTTATAGTCTTTTCTTCCTTTGTCATTTGATGATAGGGTACACCTCATGAGGCTCAAGGTGCATACTCGGCATCAGAGGGCATTGTACAGGAGTAGAAACCATAGGCTTTTGGTCACCTTTTTCATGTAACTTTCTTGTGCTCTCAGAACATACTCAGACTCTATCATATCTATAGCACTTTTATTTTATAATAGGTTGCTGCTGTGTGTGTCCTACTTTATGACTGGGTGGGTTAGATAGCACCCAACTCATGATGGGCAGCTCAGGCCACATGGTAACTTGCTTTCCCACTGTCGAAAGTTGAGTTTCCTTTGAGGTAGAGTAGCAGGCCAAGAGATGTTTTTAAAAGGGAAAATAGTTGGACATAGATGGTGGTAGAGCCTTGCTCAAAAATCCCAAAAGTGCCTTCTGTGGTTCCCCACAAGGGCCTGCCAAAGCCACAAACAGCATTCCTGTCTGGCACTGACACCTCTAGTGCCATCAGATCTGCTGGATCATATGATGCAACTGGTACAGCAGCCTTCTCCTATTGCAAGACATCACTTGCCCCCAAACTAGGAACTTTTGAGTCATCTGACATATTGGCCAGAGTAACATACCGGATGAGGAATGTGCTGTCTCCAGAATCCAAATAGGCCTTCTGAACAGTGTACTTCTTTCTTGGTGGTTGGATGGGCCAAGTGCACTGACTTTTCCTTCCTCTTGAAAGTAATGTCTCTGAAGCCCACATCACTGGACTCCTAAGAATTTCACCGAGTTAGAAGGCCCTTGAATTTTGATTGGATTTATTTCCCATCCTTTGATGCTCATATGTTGCCAATAAGTCTAAAATGGTTATTACCTCCTGCTCATTTGGCCCATTTGTCATAATAGCATCAATACAGTGCACTAATGTGATACATCACGGAAGACACAGATGATCAACATCCCTTCTAAGTTATGACACAGGGTTGGAGAGATAATATATCCTTGAGGTAAAACTGTAAATGTCTACTTCTGGCAGTGCCAACTAAAAGCTTCTGGTAGTGCTCATGGACAGGTACTGAGAAAAAGGCATTTACTAGATCAGTAACTGCACCATGTACCAAGGAGATGTATTAATCTCCTCAAGTAAGGACACCACTCAGTCACCTTGCAACCTTTTGCCTCCTTTCTTTACTGCTCTTCACATTGCTGACCTCTAAGCTGAAACTGCTCTTCAGACACCTGACTCATATTTAGGTGGAGCTTTCTTTCAGCTCTAATGCTAAGCTCTTCTTGCAATGAGCAAAGTCACTGTCCTGCTCAGAAGCAGGGACATTGCTGCTACTTGAAGAAGGAACAAAACGTCATTTTAGGAATACACAATTTATCTCTCATGCTGGAGATGTCCTTGTCCTTCTCTTCTTAGAGACTCTCCAGAGCCACCTCTGTCACTGGGCTGTGAGTGTGTATTATCTGTCATTTTCTTAAATCTATAGGGTTAGGAATGAAATTATACACATTATAGGCCACAGTCATTGTGTAGTCTAGTTCTCACAGCTGCTGTCTTTTATTAAACTGCACAAACACTTTATATTTGGTACAGATGCAAAAAGAAAAACATCTCAAGATAATGAGGTCCTTGGAGGTGGGCAAAGTAG